>NC_061512.1:164815052-164829851 GCF_022539505.1 Lolium rigidum
AACACCGAAGAAGAGACGAAGAGGGGCCACGAGGCGGCCACACCATAGGGGGGCGGGGCCCCACCCTTAGCCACGCCACCATATGGGGTGGGCCCCTCGGGTGTCCCCCGACTCTGCCCCTTCGCCTATATAATCCTTCCGTCGCGAAAACCCTAGTACCAAGAGCCACGATACGAGAAAAGTTACTGAGACGCCGCCGCCGTCAACCCCATCTCGGGGGGTTCTGAAGATCGCCTTGATACGCCTCCGACGTATCGATAATTTCTTATGTTCCATGCCATATTATTGATGATACCTACATGTTTTATGCACACTTTATGTCATATTCGTGCATTTTCTGGAACTAACCTATTAACAAGATGCCGAAGTGCCGCCTTCGTTTTCTGCTGTTTTTGGTTTCAGTAAATCCTAGTAACGAAATATTCTCGAATTGGACGAAATCAAGACCCGTGGTCCCTATTTTTCCCGGAGCCTTCCAGAACACCCGAGAGCCGCCGAGGGAAGCCCCGGGGGCCCCACACCACACCCCCGGCGCGCCGGAGGGGGCCGCGCCGCCCTATGGTGTGGGCCCCCCGAGCCCCCTCCGAGGCTGCCCTTCCGCCTATTTAAAGCCTCCGTCGAGAAAACCCCGATGCGAAGAACCACGATACGGAAAACCTTCCGGAGCCGCCGCCATCGCGAAGCCAAGATCCGGGGGACAGAGTCTCTGCTCCGGCACCCTGCCGGAACGGGGAAGTGCCCCCGAAGGCTTCTCCATCGACACCGCTGCCATCTCCACCGCCATCTTCATCACCGCCGCTGCTCCCATGAGGAGGGAGTAGTTCTCCATCGAGGCTCGGGGCCGTACCGGTAGCTATGTGGTTCATCTCTCTCCTATGTGCTTCAATACAATAATCTCATGAGCTGCCTTACATGATTGAGATTCATATGATGATGCTTGTAATCTAGATGTCACTATGCTAGTCAAGTGAGTTTTACTTATGTGATCTCCGGAGACTCCTTGTCCCACGTGTGTAAAGGTGACAGTGTGTGCACCGTGTGGGTCTCTTAGGCTATATTTCACAGAATACTTACTCACCGTTATGAATGGCGTAGTGAAGTGCTTATTTATATCTCTTTATGATTGCAATGTATTTTGTATCACAATTTATCTATGTGCTACTCTAGCAATGTTATTAAAGTAGTTTTATTCCTCCCGCACGGTGTAATGGTGACGTAGTGTGTGCATCCGTGTTAGTACTTGGTTTATGCTATGATTATGATCTCTTGTAGATTGTGAAGTTAACTATTGCTATGATAGTATTGATGTGATCTATTCCTCCTACATAGTGTGAAGGTGACAAGTGTGCATGCCGTGTTAGTACTTGGTTTAGTCGTGTTGATCTTTCTTGCACTCTAAGGTTATTTAAATATGAACATTGAATTGTGGAGCTTGTTAACTCCGGCATTGAGGGTTCGTGTAATCCTACGCAATGTGTTCATCATCCAACAAGAGAGTGTAGAGTATGCATTTATCTATTCTGTTATGTGATCAATGTTGAGAGTGTCCACTAGTGAAAGTACTAATCCCTAGGCCCTTGTTCCTAAATATCGCTATCGCTGCTTGTTTACTGTTTTACCGTTACTACCGCTGCGTTACTACGCTGCGTTACTACTCGCTTGTTTACCGTCCTGGGCAAAGCACTTTTCTCGGTGCCGTTGCTACTACTTATTCATACCACCTGTATTTCACTATCTCTTCGCCGAACTAGTGCACCTATTAGGTGTGTTGGGGACACAAGAGACTTCTTGCTTTGTGGTTGCAGTGGTTGCATGAGAGGGATATCTTTGACCTCTTCCTCCCCGAGTTCGATAAACCTTGGGTGATCCACTTAAGGGAAACTTGTCGTTGTTCTACAAACCTCTCGCTCTTTGAGGCCCAACACCGTCTACAAGAATAGAAGCACCCGTAGACATCAAGCACTTTTCTCGGCGCCGTTGTCGGGAGGAAAGGTAAAAGGCACTCATACTCCGGTCCCGGTATAAGTACTTTTCTCGGTGCCGTTGTGTTTGTGCTCGAAGCTATTTCCTTTAGATCCTGCAATTGCATCTTTTTGTTTCTTGTTTACACTAGTTTGGCATAATGGACAACAATGAGCTTCTTATTCTATTTCCTGATTTAAGACATGGATGGTTTGATGCAAAAATTAAAAAACCTATGAAATCTTATTTGCATGCTGGTAGTAATATTAGTATGAACGCTTTGAACACCATTGTTGATAATAATATAGAAAGTTCTAAGCTTGGGGAAGCTGGTTTTCATGATCTTTTTAGTCCCCCAAGCATTGAGGAGAAAATTTTCTTTGATGATACTTTGCCTCCTATTTATGATGATTATAATAGTGGTCTTTTGGCACAACCTACTATGGAGAGTAAATTTTATTGTGATTATACTATGCCTCCTACACTTGATGAGAATAATAATGATAGCTACTTTGTTGAATTTGCTCCCACTACAACTAATAAAATTGATTATGCTTATGTGGAGAGTAATAATTTTATGCATGAGACTCATGATAAGAATGCTTTATGTGATAGTTATATTGTTAAGTTTTCTCATGTTGCTACTGAAAGTTATTATGAGAGAGGAAAATATGGTTGTAGAAATTTTCATGTTACTAAAACACCTCTCTATGTGCTGAAATTTTTGAAGCTACACTTGTTTTATCTTCCTATGCTTGTCACTTTGCTCTTCATGAACTTGTTTATTTACAAGATTCCTTTTCATAGGAAGCATGTTAGACTTAAATGTGTTTTGAATTTGCCTCTTGATGCTCTCTTTTGCTTCAAATACTATTTCTTGCGAGTACATCATTAAAACCGCCGAGCCCATCTTAATGGCTATAAAGAAAGAACTTCTTGGGAGATAACCCATGTGTTATTTTGCTACAGTACTTTGTTTTATATTTGTGTCTTGGAAGTTTTTTACTACTGTAGCAACCTCTCCTTATCTTAGTTTTGTGTTTTGTTGTGCCAAGTAAAGTCTTTGATAGTAAAGTAAGTACTAGATTTGGATTACTGCGCAGTTCCAGCATTTCTTTGCTGTCACGAATCTGGGTCTACCTCCCTGTAGGTAGCTCAGACAATTAAGCCAATTTACGTGCATGATCCTCAGATATGTACGCAACTTTCATTCAATTTGAGCATTTCCATTTGAGCAAGTCTGGTGGCCTAATAAAATCCATCTTTACGGACTGTTCTGTTTTGACAGATTCTGCCTTTTATTTCGCATTGCCTCTTTTGCTATGTTGGATGAATTTCTTTGATCCATTAATGTCCAGTAGCTTTATGCAATGTCCAGAAGTGTTAAGAATGATTGTGTCACCTCTGAACATGTTAATTTTTATTGTGCACTAACCCTCTAATGAGTTGTTTCGAGTTTGGTGTGGAGGAAGTTTTCAAGGATCAAGAGAGGAGGATGATACAATATGATCAAGGAGAGTGAAAGCTCTAAGCTTGGGGATGCCCCGGTGGTTCACCCCTGCATATTCTAAGAATACTCAAGCGTCTAAGCTTGGGGATGCCCAAGGAATCCCCTTCTTCATCGACAACATTATCAAGTTCCTCCCCTGAAACTATATTTTTATTCCGTCACATCTTATGCACTTTGCTTGGAGCGTCGGTTTGTTTTTGTTTTTGTTTTGTTTGAATAAAATGGATCCTAGCATTCACTTTATGGGAGAGAGACACGCTCCGCTGTAGCATATGGACAAGTATGTCCTTAGGCTCTACTCATAGTATTCATGGCGAAGTTTCTTCTTCGTTAAATTGTTATATGGTTGGAATTGGAAAATGCTACATGTAGTAACTCTAAAATGTCTTGGATAATTTGATGCTTGGCAATTGTTGTGCTCATGTTTAAGCTCTTGCATCATATACTTTGCACCCATTAATGAAGAAACACTTAGAGCTTGCTAATTTGGTTTGCATATTTGGTTTCTCTAGAGTCTAGATAATATCTAGTATTGAGTTTTGAACAACAAGGAAGACGGTATAGAGTCTTATAATGTTTACAATATGTCTTTTATGTGAGTTTTGTCTGCACCGTTCATCCTTGTGTTTGTTTCAAATAACCTTGCTAGCCTAAACCTTGCATCGAGAGGGAATACTTCTCATGCATCCAAAATACTTGAGCCAACCACTATGCCATTTGTGTCCACCATACCTACCTACTACATGGTATTTATCCGCCATTCCAAAGTAAATTGCTTGAGTGCTACCTTTAAAATTCCATCATTCACCTTTGCAATATATAGCTCATGGGACAAATAGCTTAAAAACTATTGTGGTATTGAATATGTACTTATGCACTTTATCTCTTATTAAGTTGCTTGTTGTGCGATAACCATGCTTCTAGCGACGCCATCAACTATTCTTTGTTGAATATCATGTGAGTTGCTATGCATGTCCGTCTTGTCTGAAGTAAGAGAGATCTACCACCTTAATGGTTGGAGCATGCATATTGTTAGAGAAGAACATTGGGCCGCTAACTAAAGCCATGATTCATGGTGGAAGTTTCGCTCTTGGACATATATCCTCAATCTCATATGAGAATAATAATTGTTGCCACATGCTTATGCATTAAAGAGGAGTCCATTATCTCGTTGTCCATGTTGTCCCGTATGGATGTCTAAGTTGAGAATAATCAAAAGCGAGAAATCCAAAATGCGAGCTTTCTCCTTAGACCTTTGTACAGGCGGCATGGAGGTACCCCATTGTGACACTTGGTTAAAACATGTGCATTGCAAAGATCCGAGAGTCCAAGCTAATTAGGACAAGGTGCGGGCACTATTAGTATACTATGCATGAGGCTTGCAACTTGTAAGATATAATTTACATAACTCATATGCTTTATTACTACCGTTGACAAAATTGTTTCATGTTTTCAAAATAAAAGCTCTAGCACAAATATAGCAATCGATGCTTTCCTCTTTGAAGGACCATTCTTTTACTTTTATGTTGAGTCAGTTCACCTATCTCTCTCCACCTCAAGAAGCAAACACTTGTGGGAACTATGCATTGATTCCTACATACTTGCATATTGCACTTGTTATATTACTCTATGTTGACAATTATCCATGAGATATACATGTTACAAGTTGAAAGCAACCGCTGAAACTTAATCTTCCTTTGTGTTGCTTCAATACCTTTACTTTGATTTATTGCTTTATGAGTTAACTCTTATGCAAGACTTATTGATGCTTGTCTTGAAGTACTATTCATGAAAAGTCTTTGCTTTATGATTCACTTGTTTACTCATGTCATTACCATTGTTTTGATCGCTGCATCCACTACATATGTTTACAAATAGTATGATCAAGGTTATGATGGCATGTCACTTCGTAAATTATCTTTGTTATCGTTTTACTCGCTCGGGACGAGCGTGAATCCAAGCTTGGGGATGCTGATACGCCTCCGACGTATCGATAATTTCTTATGTTCCATGCCATATTATTGATGATACCTACATGTTTTATGCACACTTTATGTCATATTCGTGCATTTTCCGGAACTAACCTATTAACAAGATGCCGAAGTGCCAGCTTGTCTGTTTTCTCGCTGTTTTTGGTTTCGTAAATCCTAGTAACGAAATATTCTCTGAATTGGACGAAATCAAGACCCAGGTCCCTATTTTTCCCGGAGCCTTCCGTAACACCCGAGAGCCGCCGGAGGGAAGCCCCGGGGGCCCCACACCACACCCTCGGCGCGGCCGCAGGGGGGCCGCGCCGCCCTATGGTGTGGGCCCCCCAGGCCCCCTCCGAGGCTGCCCTTCCGCCTATTTAAAGCCTCCGTCGAGAAAACCCTGATGCGAAGAACCACGATACGGAAAACCTTCCAGAGCCGCCGCCATCGCGAAGCCAAGATCTGGGGGACATGAGTCTCTGTTCCGGCACGCCGCCGGAACAGGGAAGTGCCCCCGGAAGGCTTCTCCATCGACACCGCTGCCATCTCCACCGCCATCTTCATCACCGCCGCTGTCTCCCATGAGGAGGGAGTAGTTCTCCATCGAGGCTCGGGGCTGTACCGGTAGCTATGTGGTTCATCTCTCTCCTATGTACTTCAATACAATAATCTCATGAGCTGCCTTACATGATTGAGATTCATATGATGATGCTTGTAATCTAGATGTCATTATGCTAGTCAAGTGAGTTTTACTTATGTGATCTCCGGAGACTCCTTGTCCCACGTGTGTAAAGGTGACAGTGTGTGCACCGTGTGGGTCTCTTAGGCTATATTTCACATAATACTTACTCACCGTTATGAATGGCGTAGTGAAGTGCTTATTTATATCTCTTTATGATTGCAATGTATTTTGTATCACAATTTATCTATGTGCTACTCTAGCAATGTTATTAAAGTAGTTTTATTCCTCCTGCACGGTGTAATGGTGAAAGTGTGTGCATCCGTGTTAGTACTTGGTTTATGCTATGATTATGATCTCTTGTAGATTGTGAAGTTAACTATTGCTATGATAGTATTGATGTGATATATTCCTCCTACGTGGCGTGAAGGTGACAGTGTGCATGCTATGTTAGTACTTGGTTTAGTCGTGTTGATCTTTCATGCACTCTAAGGTTATTTAAATATGAACATTGAATTGTGGAGCTTGTTAACTCCGGCATTGAGGGTTCGTGTAATCCTACGCAATGTGTTCATCATCCAACAAGAGAGTGTAGAGTATGCATTTATCTATTCTTTTATGTGATCAATGTTGAGAGTGTCCACTAGTGAAAGTACGATCCCTAGGCCTTGTTCCTAAATATCGCTATCGCCGCTTGTTTACCGTTTTATCGCGTTACTATCGCCGCGTTACTACCGTCGCGTTACTACCGCTTGTTTACCGTCCCGGGCAAAGCACTTTTCCGGTGCCGTTGCTACTACTTATTCATACCACCCGTATTTCACTATCTCTTCGCCGAACTAGTGCACCTATTAGGTGTGTTGGGGACACAAGAGACTTCTTGCTTTGTGGTTGCAGTGGTTGCATGAGAGGGATATCTTTGACCTCTTCCTCCCCGAGTTCGATAAACCTTGGGTGATCCACTTAAGGGAAACTTGCCGCTGTTCTACAAACCTCTCGCTCTTGGAGGCCCAACACCGTCTACAAGAATAGAAGCACCCGTAGACATCACGCACCCGCAAAGATGATGCGTCGGGATAGAGCCCGGCTCTGGGCTCACCCGATCCGGCCGGAGCCCGTGGAATTACCTTAATCATTTGCATTTAATCGACCCTTACTTGGCTCGTATTTGGAGTTCGCCGACGATTAGAATGTTCGGTCACTCGTACATTTCCGGGGGTGGAGCCGTTGAGTCTTGGTGTGATGGACACAAATATCAATCTATTGTGCATCCTACCTAGCCTCACCGACTCCATCCCCGGATGTTCTATTTGTTTCGACCAACAAAGTATGAGGCACGCTTATTTAGTTCGTACTACTTGTCTTTTATTTGAGTTGACACTTCTTAATTACTTTGGCCGATGATTAGAATGTTCCCAGTCACTACACTCGGGGTGGGGTGAATGAACTTAGTGTGATGGCACAAATATCAATCGCATTGTGCATCCTACTTGGCTTCACTTACGCCATCCCTGAATGTTAATATTTGTTTCGGCCGATAAAGTATGAGGCACATGCTATTTAGTTCATACTATTTGTCTCTTATTTGAGTTAACACTTGTTAATTGCATTGGTACTGACGTTTTATTTTTTTTGTGCATGGAGATGACGACGACATATGTCGTGTACAAGGGGAGGGTTCCTGGAGTCTACGACGACTGGGAGGACTGTCGGAGATAGGTGCACCGCTTCAGCGGCAACATCTACAAGGGATACCCCACTAGGGTGGAGGCGGAAGGAAGATACGCGTGTTATCTAGCGGGAGAGATGAGGGACATGAGGAGGAACCAGATGAAGACCATGGCCTTCGTGATGATGCTCATCGTGACCATGGTCATGTTTTATGTGATTGTAGTTTAGGTTAGTAGCTACATTGTGAGGTGTATGACGACACTTGTGACGACTATGTACCGAGACTTCTAACTTTGTGAAACTTCATCATTCGGTGTTACATGTGTGTTGTATGAATCAATATTTCGAAACGAGACTTGACTATATGTGTATTGATACCGAAATAAGAATTGGCTCTCTATGTGCTTTTCATATTGCATGTACTGATGTATACTGTATTGGATGATATATGTACTGTTGTATAAATATATACTACTATATAAATATGCATTGTAATACGCTGGAAAAAGCTGTAAAAATTGGATTTTCGAACTATACCACCGGCGCACCTCCATGCCCTACTGCCGGCGCACAGCACATGCGCCACGCGCCGACGGCCCTATCGCAACGCAGGCACGACGTGCGCCAGCGGTAAACAACTATTGTCGGCGAAGGCTGGCTCGATGCGCCGGAAGTAATCGAGACTACCGCTGGCGACCGTCCGGTGCGCCGATAGTAGCCGGTTACCACCGGCCCGTTCCGCACCGACGGGCTCGTGCGCCGGCAATTAATAGCCCAAAACGGTGCGTCGGCAATAGGCCTTTTCCTAGTAGTGCCATCAAGGTGCGCTTTAGTCAATCTCGTAATCTAACGGGCTCCAAGACGCAACAACACACATACACACATATTATTGTTGCCTGTATCTTATCGCAACCGAGATGGTTGCAATGTATTTATATATGCTTGCTATCTATCTCTTGATGTCCATTTATGCATGTTTTTGTGTCAACATAAATGCATGGGCGGCCTATAAGAAAATCATATTTTAAAATATTATATGGCAGCATGTACAATATTGTTGTCTATTTCAAACATCAGATGGTAAATTTAAGGTAGATTTAAGCAGTAATAACTTTTCAAATTCATTGGAGCGGTTGTGACGAGGTGTTCAGCACTAACTTCTAGTATATGCACGTAAGGCGTTTAGATTACGTGGGACATGTTTCCAAGGGTAGCCAATTCAATTAATTAATTGACCAAAAACTCTAATGAAAATCAAGATGCATGTATTGTACGAGAATCTGATGAGAAACATGGTGCAAGACGTGAACATTGTGCAACTCCCATCTTATCGCAGTCCACGTCTATTCTCAAGCATTCATTTCCATATGTCAAATGTCGATTTAGACGCATAGGGTGCCATTTAATCAAATCATGCACTTCCATATGTCTTTCATGCTCATTCATCTATGGATATGTACGTGATAAATCGCTCATAGTAGCGCTAGCGGAATACAAATCTAAATTACACGAACATTTCTCCTACCCATAATATGGTGAAGTAGCGCTAGCGGAATACAAATCTAAATTACACGAACATTTCTCCTACCCATAATATGGTGAATTGATGTGCTCACAACGGCCATCAATGGACCTCTTGAATCAGGTGGTAGGGGTACTCACTCTAGCACGTCACTAATGCACATGTGCTACTTAAGGCAGTGTTGAAGTGCATGAAAGCATTAACAGTATGGCAGTTGCACCATGTGGTGTCACAACATTACTCTCTTTCTAGTATAGAAGAGAAGAGACCCTTATATTTGCAAACAAAGCATCGGACATTTACGGAAGCGAAGGAAGGAGTAGAAAAAGTTTTAGATACACATGTCGCTTACGCCAACCCATTGACACAAGTTACTAGCTAGAATTAGGAAGCATCGGGATTTCTGTCCGGGACCTTAGACACAATGTTTCCTTGGAAACTACATCATGCGCCTAAGGATACTTTATGCCACCTAGGCCTTAGCTTACAAGATCACAACAAGGTGGATCCGAGCATGGGACCCTGTTTTCTTTTATGTGTCGCCCCGCAAATATTGATGTGTTAGATATGATCGCCCTTAGTGATGCCTATTAATTAGCCAAGAAAGAAATTCCAGGAAGCGACACTTTCAGAGATGTAGTCTTAGATTTCAACGATGCTTTGCGCACACATGTCTGTGTAAAATGTTGTCAAGTTTAATGAAAGCTGTTTCTATAAAAATGAGTATTTTTTGGATTATTTTAAGAAATCCGTGTGCCAACCAATACCACATATCACTAGGGTGTGATCAAACCACACGAGAGCCCATGGTGATTGTAGAATCACACGTCGACCTGGTTTACACACTATGAGATGTCTTCCACTCTAGCTCACCGGGACTAGAGTAGCACACACACATGTGGTAGTCCTCTCCAAAAATTAGACTCACTTGAATACATTTTTATGAGCCTTTTAAATTTGTTTGTTAGTGGCACGAGCCGTTCATCTAAACAAGTTGATAACCATATTCCATGTCACCTATATAAGACGGAAATACATAGTATGCAATGGACACATCTCTTCAATTATCTCTAACACTTAATTTTTGCATGCTTTTAAATTATGGATTTGTTAAGTTTAAACAAGAAAATGTGTGAGTAAGAGAAGACACCTCGTAAAATGAAGATGTTTTGTTTCTTCAACTAAGAGATCTTAGCTAGTGCTAGTAAGAAAATACTAACCTCTTTCCATTTTTTCCTCCATCTCATCAATTATCCTACGTGGAATTGTTAAACTATCATCATTGTGCATGCCCTAATGATTGCTTCACCGTTTTGTTAGAGAAGAAGATTGGTAGCATGAAAAAATAACTTGACACCACAAGGCCATCAACAATCCGACTTTAGTTGGGCCTAAACACTAAACATACTTCTCTACTTGATGAGCCCAGCTAAACAATCCGGTATCTTCCGGCCCGGCCCGGATTTTCGCGATCCCATCTGACTTTCTTCTTCCTCGCTCCATTCGTGTGTTCACCCCAACCACACCCAGAAACCCCGCAGAACCCTACAACCACCACCGCGCGCCGCCGCTCGCCATGGCTGCCGCCGCCGGCGGCGCAGCCGGCCGCCCGTGGCGCGTGATCCCGCGCCCTGTCCTCGAGACCGTCCTCCACAACCACGCCCTCCACCCGCGCGTGCCGCAGCCGCTGCTCCTCCACGGCCCGCGCGGCGTCGGCAAGTCCACGCTCCTCCTCAACCGCCTCCTCCCCCAGTGGTCCGAGCCCCCGCACTACGCCGCCTTCGTCGACTTCCTCCGCCCCGCCCCCACTTCCCCCGCCACCGCGGCGCCGTGGTCTCTCCTCGCCGACCCCACGGCCCCCTCCCTCCCGTCCCTCCGCCTCCAGCTCGAGTCGGCGCTCGAGGGACTCACCCGCGCCGCGGTGCTCAAAGGCGCCGTCGGCTCCAAGGACGTGCTCGCCGCGCTCTCCCGCTCCCACGGCCTCCACGCCGCGCTCTCCCGCCTCGCGGGCCGCGGCCGGGGCACCAGCTCGGTTCCGGTGCTCTGGGCGAGGGCCGTCCTAGCTGCGACCTCCTCCGCCCGCGGCGAGGACCCCACGTTCCGCATTGGCGAGGGAGATGCGGCCAACTGTTCCATGGAGGAGACGGCGTACATGCAGGAGGCCATGGCGGCGCTGCGTGTGGCCAAGGAACTGCTCCGGATGCAGGAGGGGTGGAGGAAGGATGCGTTGCGGGAGATGAATAGGACGGGCCGGTTCTCGCGTCCGCTGGTCAATTCAGCCACGGACTGGCCGTGCCTCCTGCTCGACGTGCTGTCAGGCGCCGCTGAGGTGGATTTCTTCCAGGTAGAGTTTTGTGTGATTTCAGTTTGGTGTGAGGATTCATGTGGAAAGGGTTGATTCATTCGTACCAGTAATGACATTGTTGGTGTGCAGCCAAAGCTGGTGCTGAACAATGTGGACGTACTTAAGAGGGCGGCGTGTGAGGATGAGACTATGGTGCCTGCAGCAATGTACCATGACAGCTTCATTTGGAGGCTGATCGCACTTGGTGCTAATGAGCAGTGCTTGCCTGTGTTTATGTCGACCTCAGATGGGTAAGAATCTCCCTAAATTGTTCTGCATGATTGGTAAATCTCACATTACCTGAATGAGCAGGATGTATAGAGACAGGGGTGAATGCTATAAGATTTGCAACAAGATTGAAAAATCTTGCATTTGTTGAACATAAACATCTGAGCTTTTGTGTTGATTTGCTGTATCCTTTTTGGTTTTACCATGCCCTGGTGCCTTGTACAACTGTCACTCCTATCTTCTGATAACCATGGCATATCAAAATACCAAGATACAGTTGATCCTTTTATCTACCTTTATTAATGATAGTTGGCTATCCGGGCTGTATTTTTCTACTTATTACTGCATTAGTGCCAAGAATACTCCACATGTAAAGTTGTAAACTGATGAAACCATGTTCCTGTTCAAATCTTTGCAGATACTATTCTTCTCAAGCATTTGTTGATTTCGGTTTCCCTAATATCTTCATTTCTCGTGAGGTATGCTTAGTTTACTCTTGGACACTTGTGCTTTTTCCTCCTTTACCAATTTTTTTACTTAAGTCAGGTTTATTTGATACCACAGACGTTTGGTTGGACACAACAAGAAGCTAAACTGCATATGGTTTCTGAGTTCTTCAGTGAAAAGGAGGTAGTAAGATTTTGTACTTACTAATTCCGTTCCGTTTCCCCCTTGTGCAAACCCTGTGCATAATTTCCTTCCCATGTTTATTGAAGTTGTAGTGGAAAGTTGTTGATGAGATTCTTGGGACAAACACACGACACCTATCTGAGATATATATGCTGAAGCAAAAGGCCAGTCGCCCAGAGTAAGTAACATACCCATTTTTCTGTCACGAATCTTGATATGATAGCCTTAGTAATAATATTCTCTGACGTTTTGTGGTTCAGTGTTATCAATAAGTAAAATAATTAATATACGCCTGATGTTCTTGTGGATTATATATCATTTTGTTGCAACCACCTGCTGTGGGGAGCTTCTAGCACTGGGTCTGTCCTGTCCATAAAAAGGACAAAATGACCAAGTTTAGATATTTTTATCGTCTGTCACGACTGCTATTAACTCGACTGTTTTAGTAAATCATTTGGATGTTTTGATTTCTAATTTGCCTGCTTGTGGTATGTATTACTGTATTATAGGTTTAATGTTTATATACCCTACATTAGAGGAGTTTGAGGTCTGTAGACCTCAGCTCATGCCTTCTTATTTGTTTTGAAACTTATATAGTATTTGCTAGAAGATTTATGCTATACAATTAAGTCCTCTTGAGTAGCAGAGTTTCATTATGTTTTCAGTCTTAAACAAATATACTACATATATATGATAAAAACACTAACCTCAGTTTGTTCGACACTGCTGTTTGCCCATGCTTCATGCAACTCTTATTCTAATTTAATCTCCTTTGCATTGCAGGGTTTTGCATGACACAAACATTGAGGAAATTGTTGACACATACCTGGCACACTTGCAAGTAAGTAAAATTTCAGCCAGAGCTGAGTGATATACGCTATTTGAGACAAGTGCCACTCCCCTCAGCTTGGATAGCTGTAGTTATTTCCCGTTTCCAAAATTTGCTCTTTCATTGCAAACACGTGCTTTTGCATTGAATATCAGAACTAGGAGAATGCAGTTAAAATAGGAGGGAAAAGAGCGTGACTGTTGTTTCATTTCTTCTCACCAGGTATCTGTTGTGAATCCTGCTATGGATACAGCATTGAGTATGGTGCAGAAGTTCGCCTCTGATGTTCGTGAGGGTAAAATACCAGAAAACAGACTGTCTTTTGGTGCACCCTGGAGACATCCACCCAGGACTGACAACCCTGATACGTCATATAAGTGGGCAAAGATTCAACTTATGGATTTTGTCCAATCCTTTGTAAACGCGGAATTTGGGGTAACTATTATGTCCCTTCTGCTAGCCAGGCATTTGCACTTTTGCTGTAATAGAAATAAAGATGACATGTAATAGGGGAAGTGACAAACTTTCCCTTTTTTCCACTTTCAAGCATACATGGAACATTTTAGCTCATGTACTGTTGGATTTCCAGAGTCTTAATAGTCTTTTCTTTGTGTATTTTACAGTTGAACTACCTAGCAGATGATAGCCTGGAAATATTGGATGATCCTGCAGCAGTGGCTATGATGGAGGTATTTCAATCAATCTCTGTATGGTATTAGTACAATCTGCATTGTAAAAAATAAGGTTTGACCATCAGTATTGAAAAAATCACCAACATCAACATCACTACTAATTGATATTAGTAGATCCATCATGATAATAATTTTACAATGTGTACTCATATTTGTTAAAGCACCATATTTTCATGAAAATAGTCTATAGATGGTCAAAGTGACATCTTGGAGGCCTTGTCAATGTCTATATTGGCCTGTACTGTTACTCAGATGGAGTATTGGCGTAATGATATCATGCTTACATGGTTGCTGTTTCTAGGTCGGCCTACTTTATCAACAGAGAGAACCATCCTTTATGCGACCAATCACTCGTGGGATTCAACGCTGTCTTGCTAGATGGTGCGTTCTTGTACTCCTTGCACGTTGATGTTCTAGCGAATAGTTTATTTCTGATGAAATTCTTTATTTGATTATATCTAGGCTTGTTCAGCAGAGATTAGAGTTGAACCTTCAAGAATCAATATCATTCTTATGGCAACGTGCAATACGTGGGCGAAGCTACCGACACTTGATGAAAGAAATCGGCTACAAGTAACAAGCTATGTAAGAAATTCTCATATATTCACTCCTTTATTTTGAACTTGAAGTGGAACCCTTACATTTCATTTGTTATGCAGATTATGTCAAGAAAATTCTCTTGTGTCTAGAAGTGATTTGAATGAACCAGGAACCATTTTCAATTCTATGGTGTGGAACTGACTTGTTATTTTGATGGATTTA
>NC_061512.1:164829951-164848726 GCF_022539505.1 Lolium rigidum
ATATCAGAATCAAATATAATATAATGAAAGTAGCTAGGTAGAACCGACAATGGTCATGTTCCGCCCTTGCGCCTTTTGATCGTTAAAGTTGAATCTGCAATGAACCACTTCCTTCTTATTTGGGGTAGGAAAAAACTACCATAGTACTGGTCCTTAGCAAGGACCGGGAAGAACATAGTGGACAAGACAAACCATAGAACGTGAAAGCCTTGAATTAAACTAAGAATTTTCCACGGGAATTATTATTTAAGCTTGTTTTTAGTTCTATCTTTTAAAACGAAAGTTGCAAAAAAAGCTAATGCATGAACATGTGAAAGAGTTGCTATCAGTGCTATCTTGCTTTAGCTCCCTTTCACCCTAGTTTCGTTAACGGCATGCATCTAAATAGCTCTTCAGATCTTAGTACATCCATCCATCCCTTTCACATATATAATCGTAAAAACCCTTTTCTGCCAGATAGATTCAGATGTCACAACTATAAAATTGGATATTTAAATAGGCTCTTCATGTCTACGGGTGCTTCTATTTTTGTAGACAGTGTGGGGCCTCCAAGAGCAGATGTTTGTAGAACAGCAACAAGTTTCCCTTAAGTGGATCACCCAAGGTTTATCGAACTCAGGGAGGAAGAGGTCAAAGATATCCCTCTCAAGCAACCCTGCAATCACGATACAAGAAGTCTCTTGTGTCCCCAACACACCTAATACACTTGTCAGATGTATAGGTAAACTAGTTCGGCGAAGAGATGGTGAAATACAAGTAGTATGGATGTATATAAGTGGTAATAACAATCTGAATAAAATATGGCAGCGAGTAAACATGCAACAGAACAGTAAATAAACGGAGATTCGATGTTTGAAAACAAGGCCTAGGGATCATACTTTCACCAGTGGACACTCTCAACATTGATCACATAATAAAACCACTCTACACTCTCTTGTTGGATGATGAACACCACTAATTGCGTAGGGCTACAAGAGCACCTCAATGCCGGAGTTAACAAGCTCCACAACATTCGATGTTCATATTTAAATAACCTTAGAGTGCATGATAGATCATTGCAATTACACCAAGTACTAACATAGCATGCACACTGTCACCATCACACTATGAAGGAGGAATAGATCACATCAATACTATCATAGCAATAGTTAACTTCATAATCTACAAGAGATCACAATCATAACCTACGCCAAGTACTACATGATGCACACACTATCACCTTTACACCATGGAGGAGGAATATAGTACTTTAATAACATCACTAGAGTAACACATAGATGAATAGTGATACAAAACTCATATGAATCTCAATCATGTAAGACAGCTCATGAGATCATTGTATTGAAGTACATGGAAGAGAGATTAACCACATAGCTACCGGTACAGCTCTTAGCCTCGATGGAGAACTACTCCCTCCTCATGGGAGACAGCAACGTTGATGGAGATGGCGGTGGTGTCGATGGAGGAGCCTTCCGGGGGCACTTCCCCGTCCCGGCGGCGTGCCGGAACAGAGACTCCTATCCCCCAGATCTTGGCTTCGCGATGGCGGCGGCTCTGGAAGGTTTCTCGTACCGTGGCTTTTTCGTATCGAGGTTTTAGGTCGGGGACCTTTAAATAGGCGAAGAGGCGGAGTCGGAGGGCCGAAGGGGCGTGACACAATAGGGGGCGCGGCCCAGGCCTCGGCTGCGCCACCCTCGTCATCCGGTGGCCCCGTGGCCCTCCTCCGGCGACTCTCGGGTGTTCGGAAGCTTCGTGGATTTCTAAGATGCTGGGCGTTGATTTCGTCCGATTCCGAGAATATTTCCTTACTAGGATTTCTGAAACCAAAAACAACAGAAAACATCAACTGGCCCTTCGGCATCTCGTCAATAGGTTAGTTCCGGAAAACGCATAATAATGACATATAATGTGTATAAAACATGTGAGTATCATCATAAAAGTTGCATGGAACATAAGAAATTATAGATACGTTTGAGACGTATCAGCTCTCAAGAGTGTATGCTTCTCGGTAAATTGTGTTCTTAATGCTCCCTACGTTCCGAAAACAACATCGCGTATTTATCTAAATTCGGTTATATCTATACACTTATATTCAAATCTAGACAAACCTATGACATCCTTTTCCAAAGAATCTGGAAAAATTACGCCTACATATGTCAGTGTCCTAGGTCTATTTGTAAATTTTCATGGAAAAACATCAGCTTTCTGTCTTGTGAAAAAATTGGCATTCAAGATTTTTCCGGCACCACCACGTGTGATGAAAATCAACTGGCTCGTGATCCGCAGCGTGCCACGTGTACGGCGCAGCCACTTTCTCCCTCCCTGGCTCCCTCGCTCAGTTCCTCCCCAGCGGGCCAGCCGTTTTTCCCTTCAAGCATTACAGGCGGGGCCCACCTCACCGCCGGCATGTCTCCCCTCGTTCTCCGCACCTACTCCGCGCCGTACACCGCCGGTGCCATCTGCCGGCGGAGGCGGAAGCGACCAAGGCGCAGCGTGTCGGTGCGTGCCTCGTGGCAGGAGCTGGCGGGGGTGCTGGTGTTCTCCGCCGTCCCCTTCACCGCCGTCAAGGCCCTCGCCGGCAGCCCCCTCGGCGCCCGCCTCCGCCGCCGCCTCGAGGCCAGGAAGGCCTCCGCTGCCGCAGAGGCAGACGCCCTCCGCGCCGCCGCCCGCCAAGCCCGCCGTTCCAGGTACGCACTCTTCCCTCCTGACCAAAAACCAAGGGACAGAGATTTGGTGCACATGAGCACCAGTGATCTCACTTCGAAAAAATAAATTAAAGATCATATTTCTAAGCTTCATAAAAATGTGAAAATAAATTATGATGTAGCCGGTATTGTATCCCACAATCGTGTAAATTTGCAACTGAAAATAATGTGTATTTTAGGCTGCACAAAAATAACAAATGCATAGATCCGAGTATAGTGATTCAAATCTAAAAAAAGAAAACAGATTTTGTCATTTTTGTATAGATCAAAAAACAAAACTTTTGAGATTGAGATTTTGTAGGTTAGTGGGGTACATCACTAGGTACTTTTAGAATTTTGTTACATAATTGTTTTGAACATATAAATATAATTTTCGAATTTTTTAATCTGGCAAGAGCACTGGTGCCCATGATCCAATATGACTTTTCGAAAACCAAGCCACTACTTTTCAGTTCTTGTCGATTCTCCGCTAGTTTCTGCGAATCAATCAGCTGACGCTCCCGATTCGTTCGTGGAATTTATTTCTGATGAAGCTTTTGGTATGGTGGAGCTCGGCCGCGGTGGCTCGGTCCCATCCCGTACGACTACCCGGAGCATCTGGACGGGGAGTTCCCGGGCGATTACGGGTTCGATATCGCAGGTCTGGGCAGGGATCCCGTTGCTTTCGCAAACTACTTTAAGTATGTCACACTGTTGTTCTTCTAATCCTCTGCATTTATATTCCTGAGTGAACCAGTATATTGTTCATGATTGATTTATAAAGAGTACAGTAGTATATTTAGTATCCGATCCCATCTTGCACATTGCAATTCACATGCTTGCCTGAATGCCGATAGTTAGGACTTATAATTCAGCATTTTTGTAGGCCCATCAATAGTTTTGTGTATTCAGATAGTTGTATTGCTACAAGATTTTGTTATCATAGCTTTGTGGGAGATTGCTCCGTGTTGAGTAGGATGATGACAGTATGCTCTCGCGGCACAGGGTTTGGTGGGGTGGTCACTGGTCAGTGGTCAGTTGAAGCAAAACTTGAAATATGTGCAAAATGCTAATTCCGATCTAGATTGGTTTGGCACTGACAGTGACTGAAAACATAAATGGCTTAAACTCTTAGGAAAATGTATATTATTTGCCTTCCTGAGTGCAGACTACAAGATGGGGATAGGTTTACAGAAAGGGTCTTCTCCAATGGAAGATTACACCTGGTCTTAACTTCAAAAAATCTATCAAACACAGCATAATATTGAACAACCAGTGGTGGAAAATAAAAGTAACCGATATGCACTACATGATTTACCTGGCAATATTTTCTATGCAGCTCACAGCAAACGTTATGTCCTAACATCTAAGCTTAGAAAGCCTTTTGGAGTAGCTAACAATAATTCATGTTGTATCTTTCTGAATGTATTCAATACAATCGGAAACTGTATGCAGGAGCAAGATCATTGAAAAATGTTCCTGCATAAGTAATCGTGCTATTTTCGGTACAATACTAAATACGTGGATTGTGCTTCATTTTTCTCATGATGCTTGTATGTTACAGTAGAGGTCCTTATCACAGAAGGTGCAAGTAGATTTATCTGAAATAAATGATAATAAGATGATCTGCTTTTAGTGTCATTCAATAAAAAGATACGCATAGTTCAGTGGTAAATATTTCGTTTGTGAAGCTGATCTACAACTATCTTATCTCACGAACAATCTTCATTGCAGCTTTGAGATCTTACACTGTCGATGGGCCATGCTTGCTGCTCTTGGTGTTGTTGTTCCTGAGCTGTTAGATCTATTTGGGATAGTGCATTTTGTTGAGCCTGTCTGGTGGAAAGTTGGTTATGCAAAACTTCAGGTGTGATATCTAGATTTATGCTTTCCATTTCTGGGTTCGTTTAGTACACGAAGATCATGCCTATAACAGAACTGAATATCTGTGCACTCTGGAGACATAAGATCATAGTTTCTGCCATGTTATAATCACTCAAACTTGTTGTTGAGCATCTGTTAGCTAGCTAATGCATGCATGTATCATCTTCATTGCTGTGCAAGTCCCGCAGCTGGAAGGTGTCATAGCATCACCTGCTTGTGCATTGGCATTTGCTTGGAGCTCTTCTTTGTTTCCCTAGGATATAATAGATATGGAATGTGCCTGCTGTGCGTCAGCTATGTACATGCATGCTGACCAACCCTGCCGATCGTATTACCAAACAAATAAGTTGTTGTTTGTTAATTATGTAAATATTTTACTTTAGCCAATGGTTTAATTTCACAGGGTGATACTCTTGATTACCTTGGGATTCCTGGGTTCCGAATTGCTGGTGGTCAAGGCATCATCGTCATTGCTATCTGTCAAGCCCTTTTGATGGTAATAAACCTGTTATGTATAATGCTAGTTCCTATAGTTTTGGAGTAGTTGATGTATCCAGCAGTGCAAACATTTCATGTATTCACTTTGAAATTGTAGTCAGGACCAACATATATCCCGTAAACACACAAGATTATTCTGTTGGTACATCATCCCCCTATTAAATATTAGTATAAATGATAACATTCAACATTAGACAAGATTTTTGTGTCATTATTTTTCAGGTTGGGCCAGAATATGCGAGATATTGTGGGATCGAGGCGCTAGAACCCTTGGGAATATACCTTCCTGGGGACTTAAATTACCCAGGTGGAGCACTCTTTGATCCCTTGGGGCTGTCCAAAGACCCTGTTGCGTTTGAAGAACTCAAGGTGAAGGAGATCAAGAACGGTCGCCTGGCAATGGTTGCCTGGCTTGGATTCTACGTCCAGGCAGCTGTAACCGGCAAGGGCCCTGTGCAGAACCTCGTTGAACACTTGTCGGATCCACTCCACAACAACATTTTATCTGGTTTTCTTTGAGGGAATTAGACTGCAATATCATTACTTGTGTACATGCCTTAATCTAGGAAAAACTAAGAGCCGATGGACGTCGAGCTACCGGAAAAGTAGTCTTTCACGAGAAGTTAATTGCTTGCCTCAAGATTTCTATCTATGTGTATCCTCTTTCCACTAAGTGTTTTTATTGAGCTTGAAATTGCGCTGGTGTTTTTTCAGACGCGTCGATGTGAGCCTATTTTTTATGCCGCCCCTCAAAATACTATCGAGGCTGCTATTGGAGGCGCCGGTGGAGATGCTCTTATGCTAAGAACAGTAGCTACAAGATATAATCCCGGTGAAACCAATAATCTAGTGCGCCCATAGCTATTAATAATACACTCAGGCGAGGCTAGGAATAGATTTACTACCCAGATGGATATGATCCTAAATATCTAAGTTTCGAATCGATTTGCTAGCCAGATGGTTAGAATCAAACTATCTAACAACATATGTACATATCCTCCCCCCGCGTCCCACAGTCACCCGTCGCCCTCAGCCGCGGCCCCGACCCCGGCCATGGCCCCGCGGTCCCGGCCTGGCTATGGCGGTGGTGGCGGCACCCCCTCCGTCGAATCAACGAGGAGGAGAAGAGGGTTTCCGCGGCGGCGTTTCATGGAGGTGATGTACCACTGGTGGAGGAAGCCGGGCGGCACGGCTACTTGACCGGGGCCTGAGGCTCTCCGTCGGTAGCCATGGAGGATTCGGTGGAGCGGTGGTGGCCTCCGCCCCTGGTAACGGTTCGGCGGCGGTACACATGATCCGCGTCGCTGTTCTCTTCCTTGGTGATCCGGCAGGAGGGATTGGCGGCGTGGGGGCTGCTGATCTTGCTTTGTTTTTGGTGGCGGTCCTCGGGTTTCTCGCATGCGAGGATGAAGATCTTTCGGAGGTCAATTTGCTTTGATCTAGCTGGAGAGATGAGTTCCGGAAAGCTCTGCTGGCGAATGGAACAGTGCATCTTTTGCCTGCAGGTTTGCTGGATCGGGTGGTATTCGGTCGCACGCACCCATGTTTTTATTCCGACCATTTGGTTCCGGAGGGAGCGGCGCGAAGTGATGTCTACGGGTGCTTATATTCTTGTAGACAGTGTTGGGCCTCCAAGAGCAGAGGTTTGTAGAACAGCAGCAAGTTTCCCTTAAGTGGATCACCCAAGGTTTATCGAACTCAGGGAGGAAGAGGTCAAAGATATCCCTCTCAAGCAACCCCTGCAACCACAAAGCAAGAAGTCTCTTGTGTCCCCAACACACCTAATAGGTGCACTAGTTCGGCGAAGAGATAGTGAAATACAAGTGGTATGAATGAATATGAGTAGTAGTAACGGCACCAGAAAAGTGCTTGCTAGCGTGCAGTTGATGGTATTAATATTGCAGGAAGTAAAGATGCAAGAAAAACAAGAAACAAGCAGCGATAGCGATATTTAGGAACAAGGCCTAGGGATTATACTTTCACTAGTGGACACTCTCAACATTGATCACATAACGAGAATAAATAGATAGATGCTAGACTCTACACCCTCTTGTTGGATGATGAACACCACTAACCGTGTAGGATTACACGAACCCTCAATGCCGGAGTTAACAGAGCTCCACAATATTCAATGTTCATATTTAAATAACCTTAGAGTGCATAACGGATCAACATAACCAAACCAAGTACTAACATAGCATGCACACTGTCACCTTCACACTACGAAAGGAGGAATAGATCACATAAATACTATCATAGCAATAGTTAACTTCATAATCTACAAGAGATCACAATCATAGCCTACGCCAAGTACTACACGATGCACACACTGTCACCATTACACCGTGCAGGAGGAATAAACTACTTTAATAACATCACTAGAGTAGCACACGAGATAAATTGTGATACAAAACACATTGCAATCATAAATAGATATAAATAAGCACTTCACTATGCCATTCATAACAGTGAATAAGTATTCGTGAAATATAGCCTAAGAGACCCACACGGTGCACACACTGTCACCTTTACACACGTGGGACAAGGAGTCTCCGGAGATCACATAAGTAAAACCCACTTGACTAGCATAATGACATCTAGATTACAAGCATCATC
This sequence comes from Lolium rigidum, assembly GCF_022539505.1. Lineage (NCBI taxonomy): Eukaryota > Viridiplantae > Streptophyta > Magnoliopsida > Poales > Poaceae > Lolium > Lolium rigidum. Next base: position 164,837,634 of record NC_061512.1, read on the forward strand.
ATATGAATCTCAATCATGTAAGGCAGCTCATGAGATTATTGTATTGAAGTACATAGGAGAGAGATGAACCACATAGCTACCGGTACAGCCCCGAGCCTCGATGGAGAACTACTCCCTCCTCATGGGAGACAACAGCGTTGATGAAGATGGCGGTGGTGTCGATGGAGGAGCCTTCCGGGGGCACTTCCCGTCCCGGCGGCGTGCCGGAACAGAGACTCCTGTCCCCCAGATCTTGGCTTCGCGATGGCGGCGGCTCTGGAAGGTTTCTCGTACCGTGGCTTTTCCGTGTCGAAGTTTTAGGTCGAGGACCCTTAAATAGGCGAAGAGGCGGCGTCGGAGGGTCAACGAGGCGGCGTCACCACAGGGGGGCGCGGGCCACCCCTGGGCCGCGCCGGCCTATCATCCGGGGGCCCGTGTCCCCTCTCCGGCGGCTCTCGGGTGTTCCGGATGCTTCCGGGGATTCTAAGATGCTGGGCGTTGATTTCCTCCGATTCCGAGAATATTTTCTTACTAGGATTTCTGAAACCAAAAACAGCGAAAACGACAGAACCGGCCCTTCGGCATCTCGTCAATAGGTTAGTTCCGGGAAAACGCATAAATATGACATAAAGTATGCATAAAACATGTAGATATCATCAATAATGTGGCATGGAACATAAGAAATTATCGATATGTCGGAGACGTATCAGCATCCCCAAGCTTAGTTCCTGCTCGTCCCGAGCAGGTAAACGATAACAAAGATAATTTCTGGAGTGACATGCCATCATAATCTTGACCATACTATTGTAAACACATGTAATGAATTCAGCGATCAAAACAATGGTAATGACATGAGAAACAACTGAATCATAAAGCAAAGACTTTTCATGAATAGTACTTTCAAGACAAGCATCAATAAGTCTTGCATAAGAGTTAACTCATAAAGCAATAAATCAAAGTAAAGGTATTGAAGCGACACAAAGGAAGATTAAGTTTCAGCGGTTGCGTTCAACTTATAACATGTATATCTCATGGATATTGTCAATGTAAAGTAATATAACAAGTGCAATATGCAAGTATGTAGGAACCAATGCACAGTTCACACAAGTGTTTGCTTCTTGAGGTGGAGAGAGATAGGTGAACTGACTCAACATAAAAGTAAAAGAAAGGTCCTTCAAAGAGGAAAGCATCGATTGCTATATTTGTGCTAGAGCTTTTATTTTGAAAACATGAAACAATTTTGTCAACGGTAGTAATAAAGCATATGTATCATGTAAATTATGTCTTACAAGTTGCAAGCCTCATGCATAGTATACTAATAGTGCCCGCACCTTGTCCTAATTAGCTTGGACTACCGGGATCATCGCAATACACATGTTTTAACCAAGTGTCACAAAGGGGTACCTCCATGCCGCTTGTACAAAGGTCTAAGGAGAAAGCTCGCATTTTGGATTTCTCGCTTTTGATTATTCTCAACTTAGACATCCATACCGGGACAACATGGACAACGAGATAATGGACTCCTCTTTAATGCATAAGCATGTAGCAACAATAAGTGTTCTCATATGAGATTGAGGATATATGTCCAAAACTGAAACTTCCACCATGATTCATGGCTTTAGTTAGCGGCCCAATGTTCTTCTCTAACAATATGCATGCTCTAAGCATTAAAGTGGTAGATCTCCCTTACTTCAGACAAGACGGACATGCATAGCAACTCACATGATATTCAACAAAGATTAGTTGATGGCGTCCCCAGGAACATGGTTATCGCACAACAAGCAACTTAATAAGAGATAAAGTGCATAAGTACATATTCAATACCACAATAGTTTTTAAGCTATTTGTCCCATGAGCTATATATTGCAAAGGCGAATGATGGAAATTTAAAGGTAGCACTCAAGCAATTTACTTTGGAATGGCGGAGAAATACCATGTAGTAGGTAGGTATGGTGGACACAAATGGCATAGTGGTTGGCTCAAGGATTTTGGATGCATGAGAAGTATTCCCTCTCGATACAAGGTTTAGGCTAGCAAGGTTATTTGAAACAAACACAAGGATGAACCGGTGCAGCAAAACTCACATAAAAGAAATATTGTAAACATTATAAGACTCTACACCGTCTTCCTTGTTGTTCAAACTCTTTACTAGAAATTATCTAGACCTTAGAGAGACCAATTATGCAAACCAAATTTTAGCAAGCTCTATGTATTTCTTCATTAATAGGTGCAAAGTATATGATGCAAGAGCTTAAACATGAGCACAACAATTGCCAAGTATCAAATTATTCAAGACATTTTAGAATTACTACATTTAGCATTTCCCGATTCCAACCATATAACAATTTAACGAAGAAGATTCAACCTTCGCCATGAATACTATGAGTAAAGCCTAAGGACATATTTGTCCATATGCAACAGCGGAGCGTGTCTCTCTCCCACACAATGAATGCTAGGATCCATTTTATTCAAACAAAAAAAAACAAAAACAAACCGACGCTCCAAGCAAAGCACATAAGATGTGATGGAATAAAAATATAGTTTCAGGGGAGGAATCTGATAATGTTGTCGATGAAGAAGGGGATGCCTTGGGCATCCCCAAGCTTAGAAGCTTGAGTCTTCTTGAAATATGCAGGGATGAACCATGGGGCATCCCCAAGCTTAGAGCTTTAACTCTTCTTGATCATAGTATATCATCCTCCTCTCTTGACCCTTGAAAACTTCCTCCACATCAAACTCGAAACAAACTCATTAGAGGGTTAGTGCATAATCAAAAATTCACATGTTCAGAGGTGACACAATCATTCTTAACACTTCCGGACATTGCCCAAAGCTACTGGAAGGTAATGGAACAAAGAAATCCACCCAACACAGCGAAAGAAGCAATGCGAAATAAAAGGCAGAATCTGTCAAAACAGAACAGTCCGTAAAGACGAATTTTATTGAGGCACCAGACTTGCTCAGATGAAAATGCTCAAATTGAGTGAAAGTTGCGTACATATCTGAGGATCACTCACGTAAATTGGCATAATTTTCTGAGTTACCTACAGAGAATTAGGCCCAGATTCGTGACAGCAAGAAATCTGTTTCTGCGCAGTAATCCAAATCTAGTACCAACCCTTCTATCAAAGACTTTACTTGGCACAACAATGCAACAAAATAAGACAGGGAGAGGTTGCTACAGTAGTAACAACTTCCAAGACTCAAATACAAAATAAAATTACTGTAGCAAAATAAACACATGGGTTATCTCCCAAGAAGTTCTTTCTTTATAGCCATTAAGATGGGCTCAGCAGTTTTGATGATGCACTCCCAAGAAATAGTAGTTAAAGCAAAAGAGAGCATCGAGAGGAAAATTCAAAACAAATTTAAGTCTAACATGCTTCCTATGCATAGGAGTTTTGTAAATAAACAAGTTCATGAAGAAAAAAGTAACAAGCATAGGAAGATACAACAAGTGTAGCTTCAAAAATTTCAGCATGTAGAGAGGCATTTTAGTAACATGAAAATTTCTACAACCATATTTTCCTCTCTCATAATAATATCCAGTGGCATCATGAGCAAACTCAACAATATAACTATCACATAAAGCATTCTTATCATTAGTCTCATGCATAAAATTATTACTCTCCACATAGGCATAATCAATTTTATTAGTTGTAGTGGGAGCAAATTCAACAAAGTAGCTATCATTATTATTATCATCATCAAATATAGGAGGCATATTGTAATCATAATCAAATTTATCCTCCATAACAGAGCGGTACTAAAAGACCAATATCATTATAATCATCATAAATAGGAGGCAAAGTATCATCAAAGTAAATTTTCTCCTCAATGCTTGGGGGACTAAAAAGATCATGCTCATCAAAACCAGCTTCCCCAAGCTTAGAACTTTCTATATCATTAGCAACAATGGTATTCAAAGTGTTCATACTAATATGTTCCATGGGTTTTTTAATTTTCGCATCAAACCATCCATGTCTTAAATCAGGAAATAGAATCGAAGCTCACTGTTGTCCATTATGCCAAACTAGTGTAAACAAGAAACAAAAAGATGCAATTGCAGGATCTAAAGGAAATAGCTTCGAGCACACACACAACGACAACGAGAAAAGTACTTTACCCGGGACCGAGTGTGAGTGCCTTTTACCTTTCCTCCCCGGCAACGGCGCCGGAAAATAGCTTGATGTCTACGGGTGCTTCTATTCTTGTAGACGAGTGTTGGGCCTCCAAGAGCGAGAGGTTTGTAGAACAGCGAGCAAGTTTCCCTTAAGTGGATCACCCAAGGTTTATCGAACTCGGGGAGGAAGAGGTCAAAGATATCCCTCTCAAGCAACCCTGCAACCACAAAGCAAGAAGTCTCTTGTGTCCCCAACACACCTAATAGGTGCACTAGTTCGGCGAAGAGATAGTGAAATACAAGTGGTATGAATGAATATGAGTAGTAGTAACGGCACCAGAAAAGTGCTTGCTGGCGTGCAGTTGATGGTATTAATATTGCAGGAAGTAAAGATGCAGTAAAACAGTAAACAAGCAGCGATAGCAGTATTTAGGAACAAGGCCTAGGGATTATACTTTCACTAGTGGACACTCTCAACATTGATCACATAACAGAATAAATAGATAGATGCTAGACTCTACACCCTCTTGTTGGATGATGAACACCACTAACTGTGTAGGATTATGATGTCTACGGGTGCTTCTATTCTTGTAGACAGTGTTGGGCCTCCAAGAGCAGAGGTTTGTAGAACAGCAGCAAGTTTCCCTTAAGTGGATCACCCAAGGTTTATCGAACTCAGGGAGGAAGAGGTCAAAGATATCCCTCTCATGCAACCCTGCAACCACAAAGCAAGAAGTCTCTTGTGTCCCCAACACACCTAATAGGTGCACTAGTTCGGCGAAGAGATAGTGAAATACAGGTGGTATGAATATATATGAGCAGTAGTAACGCAGCAGTAGTAACGCAGTAAAACAGTAAACAAGCGATAGCAGTATTTAGGAACAAGGCCTAGGGAATAGACTTTCACTAGTGGACACTCTCAACTTTGATCACATAACAAAATAGATAGATGCATACTCTACACTCTCTTGTTGGATGATGAACACATTGCGTAGGATTACACGAACCCTCAATGCCGGAGTTAACAAGCTCCACAATTCAATGTTCATATTTAAATAACCTTAGAGTGCATGAAAGATCAACACGACTAAACCAAGTACTAACATAGCATGCACACTGTCACCTTCACACCATGTAGGAGGAATAGATCACATCAATACCATCATAGCAATAGTTAACTTCATAATCTACAAGAGATCATAATCATAGCCTACGCCAAGTACTAACACGGATGCACACACTGTCACCATTACACCGTGCAGGAGGAATAAACTACTTTAATAACATCACTAGAGTAGCACATGGATAAATTGTGATACAAAACACATTGCAATCATAAGGGAACCACTAGGGATCGGAGCCCGATATTTTCTTCCCATCGGACTGGTTGTTTACCGCACGATTCGATCAGTGTAGAGCGTCCGATGACGACGAGCAAAAAACGCGCATGTTGCCGAAGGAGTTAGTTCAGATCTGCACTAATTTCGTTTGGTATCTCTAACTGCTTCCGGAAATCACGTCAAATCTGGGAAACTAAGTTACATGCGCTCTGTTTGACCGCTTCATCCATTACTTTAGGAGTAATGAATTTACGAAATTTAAGGTAATAGATTCCGGTGCTTTGCTTCCTTAGAAGCAAATCTTTTTGGTTTGCATTGTTAGGTATTAAATTTGTTTCCAAACTTATTTCAATGTGCTTCCAGAGCGACAATAATTTGGTTCGATATGATAAGACATTACTTCTATACTTTTTTTCAGCAATTTTGTGCTTCCATCTCGTTGACGAATTTGCTTTTATGGTGAATTAAACTTACTTTGTTTTAACAAAATATTTCTCATGTAGGTATTTCCCTTTCAACAAAAACTTTGAACTGGAATTGTTTCTAACAAATACAAACTTTTTTGGGTTAGAGTAACTACTATCATGATTATACATAATTCAAAAGAAGTAGGAATGTGCTTCCAAGAAGTACAACTGAGCTTTCATGTACAATTTTTCTTGCTTCCATTGACAAGGAATCATGCTCCCGTGGACAAAAATTATCGATTCCATGCTTGTGCCCCAAACAAATTGATAGTTTCCTCCTAATCTCGTACAACTTATGACAACGCCGCCGATGAGCCGATGTCTTTGCTTGCAACCCTATAATACTGTGGGCATGCTACTTTCCAACGCTAGTTGTGTGCTTCCTTGATATTGTAGTTGTGCTTCTTCAGGCAGACGGTGCTTCTTCAAAGGTATAGCATGCTTCTTCAGAGGCAGACCATGCTTCTTCAGAGGAAGACCATGCTTCCTTGGTGGTCGTGGTTCATTCAGAATTTCAGTTGGTGGTCTTTCTTCCTACCTCAGCAAAATGGTGAAGGGATTGAAACTGCATGGATGGAGCAAAGCTGTAGCATGGATAAAACGTTAGCAAAGGGCCTCATTGACGGTGACCTAGCTCAGTTGAGACAATGAGTTGTAACCTATGAAAGTTGTGGAAGCAGCCGGTCGCCTTGATGCCTCCGCTGCCAAGATGGATCAGTGCAAAGGAAAACGTGCTCCTTGACGTGACTCACCAACCTTTCCATTAATGATGATGAGGACCAGCATGTCGATCTGAATGTTAGCAAAGCTGCAGCATATAAACAATATCACAAGGATTGGAAGCATGTAGAGGTATCAGAATTTGCTTCCATGTTGGGGCAACAGTAAGTAGCGCTACATGCCCCTAAGACAATAGAAGCACGCCCGCTAGGACAACACATGTTTAAACATGGCACTGGTGTGCAGATCACCAATTTCGAGAAGGAGCGTTGACGAGATCATAGCAACCTCCGAGAACAACGATGATGGTGTTAACGAAGAATAGTGGGGGCTCGTTGACGACCTACAATTATCTCCTGCATATAATAGACGTGTGAAGCATGGATTCTCGGAATCAAAACTATGTTCCTCTCACAAAAGAAACTTAGGAAGCATGGATTTTCAGAAGCAAAACCATGTAGTATCACAACATGTATGATACTAATTTGAACCATGATTTTTCATAAAAAAAATACTTTGTTAGTGTCACCGTATATGATACTTATTGGAAGCATAGAAGTTTCGAAACACAAAAAGGCACGCTTGCCCCAAAAGAAATGGCACAAAAAAATTAATGTACAACCATAGTACAGAGGGAGTATAGCTTGATCAGCAATCTATAATGGTTGGGAAGCATGTTCAAAATAAAAGCTTCTCATCGATGATATAATTTGCTTCCAGTAGTATCAAAACTTGCTTCCACAAAGCTATTTCCATTTGAAAACAAATGCAAAAGGTAGAGCATGGTTCTATTATGAAAAACTTGAAAAACATACATGCTTTGGAAGCATCAATTATATAACAACAAATGCAAAAGGTAGAGCATGGTTCTATTATGCAAACTCAAAAAACGTACATACTTTGGAAGAATCAATTTTATGCTATCTCAACATAACCAGTACCACATAGAAGCTTCAAAGCCTCAAACATAACTAGTAGCACGAGCGCAATATTTAAACTACAATGGCACGGAAACTAAAAAAAATCAAGAAGCAAGAAGCATGGTTATATGCCACAAACCATCTAGACTGAAGAAAAACATATAGTATACACTGAGATATTTCGAATCAAGAGATTAGTGCTACATCAATATAGATCATATGTATGTGAAGCAATTGAAATTGGAAGCATGAATATTTCTACGCAAGGAATTAGTTCTTTCACAATATAACCATTATGTATTGGAGGCATAGACGTTTTGAAGCACATAAGTAGTGCTACCTCAGCATAACTCATCTGTGGTGGAAACATGTAAATTTCAAATTAAAATTGGATATGCTTGCTTCCAGCATGTGGATACATCTTCCTCTGATGTATGTACCAATTTGACCTGAAACAATTTGTTTGTCTTGTCAGCTTATGCACGTTGCTTGAGGGCAAACATAAGATATATAATCAGGTTCAGAAAAAACAAAATACAATCTGCTGGTGCCAAAAAAAAAACACTTCAACTACAAGAGTATAAATTTGTTGCAGGATATCGCTCTCTCATTGCACAACAAGTACATGCAAGCAAGCAAAATCTTTCCGCATCACGATCATTACTGATGTTAGTACACATATAGTAGATCTAAGAGGCTAGCAGATGCAAGATCTGACCACATGTCGGCTATAGCCTATACGAACCAGCTGCTAAATTTGATTACGGAAATCCAAGTGGTAGAGAAGTACATGGATTTGATGTTCAAAAAAAAAATCAGAAATAGGCGCACGCTGGAGCTAGGTTAAGTGATATTACCTTGTCCCTAAATCGTGAAGTCATTGAAGAAATCAAGACCGCAAACGTGTGTGGTAGAAGCAGATTAGAACCCACAGCTTTGGCTGATTGGATCCTTTCCAGCCTGGTTGTGCCGCATCTGCGCCGGTCGCCGGCCGGTGATGCCCCGACGGCGGAGCTTCATGGGTGCGTTCAGGCGTCCGATTCCAAGCAGGTGGAGGCGGAAGCATCGGCTCGAGTGTAGGATGTGGCACGGCGATGAGGAGAGGGGTGGAGAGCATGGACGCTGGGGCAGAATGGAGAGCAGAGGGATAACGATGGGAAGGTCGTGAGGTCGGCGGACGACGGTTGGGGGCGGTATTTTGGGGGAGTGATTTGGGGTGACGTTTGGGACGGAAAAAAAAAGCAAAACCAAGCCGTTCGATTGAGACGAGATAGACGGTGTGGAAGAGGTCCGACGATTTGATAGCGATCGGACTCAGATATATAGTATTTACCCAATCATAAAGGGATATAAATAAGCACTTCACTATGCCATTCATAACAGCGAATAAGTATTCTGTGAAATATAGCCTAAGAGACCCACACGGTGCACACACTGTCACCTTTACACACGTGGGACAAGGAGTCTCCGGAGATCACATAAGTAAAACCCACTTGACTAGCATAATGACATCTAGATTACAAGCATCATCATATGAATCTCAATCATGTAAGGCAGCTCATGAGATTATTGTATTGAAGTAGATAGGAGAGAGATGAACCACATAGCTACCGGTACAGCCCCGAGCCTCGATGGAGAACTACTCCTCCTCATGGGAGACAGCAGCGTTGATGGAGATGGCGGTGGTGTCGATGGAGGAGCCTTCCGGGGCACTTCCCCGTCCCGGCGGCGTGCCGGAACGAGAGACTCTTGTCCCCCGGATCTTGGCTTTGCGATGGCGGCGGCTCGGGAAGGTTTCTCGTACCGTGGCTTTTCCGTATCGAGGTTTTAGGTCCGGGACCTTTATATAGGCGAAGAGGCGGAGTCGGAGGGGCGACGAGGCGGTGACACCATAGGGGGCGCGGGCCACCCCGGGCCGCGCCGGCCTATGGTCCGGTGGGCCTCGTGCCCCTCTCTCGGCGGTTCTCGTGTGTTCTGGATGCTTCCGGCAAAATAGGAACCCGGGCGTTGATTTTGTCCAATTCCGAGAATATTTCATTACTAGGATTTACGAAACCAAAAATAGCGAAAACAACGAATCGGCACTTCGGCATCTTGTTAATAGGTTAGTTCCGAAAACGCATAAATATGACATAAAGTGTGCATAAAACATGTAGATATCATCAATAATGTGGCATGGAACATAAGAAATTATCGATACGTCGGAGACGTATCAGCATCCCCAAGCTTAGTTCTGCTCGTCCCGAGCAGGTAAACGATAACAAAGATAATTTCTGGAGTGACATGCCATCATAAACTTGATCATACTATTGTAAACACATGTAATGAATGCAGCAATCCAAGACAATGGTGGTTTTCATGAATAAACACTTCAAGACAAGCATCAATAAGTCTTGCATAAGAGTTAACTCATAAAGCAATAAATTCATAGTAAAGGTATTGAAGCAACATAAAGGAAGATTAAGTTTCAGCGGTTGCTTTCAACTTGTAACATGTATATCTCATGGATATTGTCAATGTAAAGTAATATAACAAGTGCAATATGCAAGTATGTAAGAATCAATGCACAGTTCACACAAGTGTTTGCTTCTTGAGGTGGAGAGAAATAGGTGAACTGACTCAACATAAAAATAAAAGAAAGGTCCTTCAAAGAGGAAAGCATCGATTGCTATATTTGTGCTAGAGCTTTTATTTTGAAAACATGAAACAATTTTGTCAACGGTAGTAATAAAGCATATGTATCATGTAAATTATATCTTACAAGTTGCAAGCCTCATGCATAGTATACTAATAGTGCCCGCACCTTGTCCTAATTAGCTTGGACTACCGGATCATCGCAATACACATGTTTTAACCAAGTGTCACAATGGGGTACCTCCATGCCGCCTCGTACAAAGGTCTAAGGAGAAAGCTCGCATTTTGGATTTCTCGCTTTTGATTATTCTCAACTTAGACATCCATACCGGGACAACATGGACAACAGATAATGGACTCCTCTTAAATGCATAAGCATGTGGCAACAATTATTATTCTCATATGAGATTGAGGATATATGTCCAAAACTGAAACTTCCACCATGAATCATGGCTTTGGTTAGCGGCCCAATGTTCTTCTCTAACAATATGTATGCTCCAACCATTAAGGTGGTAGATCTCCCTTACTTCAGACAAGACGGACATGCATAGCAACTCACATGATATTCAACAAAGAATAGTTGATGGCGTCCCCGAAGCATGGTTATCGCACAACAAGCAACTTAATAAGAGATAAAGTGCATAAGTACATATTCAATACCACAATAGTTTTTAGGCTATTTTGTCCCATGAGCTATATATTGTAAAGGCGAATGATGGAATTTTAAAGGTAGCACTCAAGCAATTTACTTTGGAATGGCGGAGAAATACCATGTCGTAGGTAGGTATGGTGGACACAAATGGCATAGTGGTTGGCTCAAGGATTTTGGATGCATGAGAAGTATTCCCTCTCGATACAAGGTTTAGGCTAGCAAGGTTATTTGAAACAAACACAAGGATGAACCGGTGCA
>NC_061512.1:164848826-164875574 GCF_022539505.1 Lolium rigidum
GTGATGCGTGTAGTTGACACGTCCGTTGGGAACCCCAAGAGGAAGGTGTGATGCGCACGGCCGGCAAGTTTCCCTCGGTAAGAAACCAAGGTTTAATCGAACCGGTAGGAGTCAAGAAGCACGTTGAAGGTTGATGGCGGCGGGATGTAGTGCGGCGCAACACCGAGATTCGGCGCCAACGTGGAACCTGCACAACACAACCAAAGTACTTTGCCCCAACGAAACAGTGAGGTTGTCAATCTCACCGGCTTGCTGTAACAAAGAGTTAACCGTATTGTGTGGAAGGTGATTGTTTGCAAGAAAACAGTAAAGAACAAGTATTGCGCGAGATTCGTATTTCGGTATTAAAAGAATGGACCGGGGTCCACGGTTCACTAGAGGTGTCTCTCCCATAAGATAAAAGCATGTTGGGTGAACAAATTACGGTCGGGCAATTGACAAATAGAGAGGGCATAACAATGCACATACATGGCATGATAAGTATAGTGAGATTTAATTGGGCATTACGACAAAGTACATAGACCGCCATCCAAGCTGCATCTATGCCTAAAAAGTCCACCTTCGGGTTATCGTCCGAACCCCTTCCGGTATTAAGTTGCAAAGCAACGGACAATTGCATTAAGTATGGTGCGTAATGTAATCAACAACTACATCCTCGGACATAGCGCCAATGTTTTATCCCTAGTGGCAACAGCACAACACAACCTTAGAACTTTCACATCCTTTGTCCCGGTGTCAATGCGAGGCATGAACCCACTATCGAGCATAAATACTCCCTCTTGGAGTTAAAAGCAAAAACTTGGCCGAGCCTCTACTAGTAACGGAGAGCATGCAAGATCATAAACAACACATATGTAATAACTTGATAATTAACATAACATGGTATTCTCTATCCATCGAATCCCGACAAACACAACATAGAGTATTACGAGATAGATGATCTTGATCATGTTAGGCAGCTCACAAGATCCAACAATGAAGCACAATGAGGAGAAGACAACCATCTAGCTACTTGCTATGGACCCATAGTCCAGGGGGTGAACTACTCACTCATCACTCCGGAGGCGACCATGGCGGTGTAGAGTCCTCAGGGAGATGAATCCCCTCTCGGCGGGGTGCGGGAGGAGATCTCCGAGGATCCCCGAGATGGGATCGGCGGCGGCGGCGTCTCGGTAAGGTTTTCCGTATCGTGGTTTTTCGCATCGGGGGTTTCGCGATGGAGGCTTTAAGTAGGCGGAAGAGGCAGAGTCGGGGGGCTAACGAGGGGCCCACACCACGGGGCGGCGCGGGCCCCCCCTTGGCCGCGCCGCCATGTGGTGTCGCCACCTCGTGGCCCCACTTCGTATGCTCTTCGGTCTTCTGGAAGGTTCGTGGCAAAATAGGCCCCTGGGTCTTCGTTTCGTCCAATTCAGAGAATATTTCGTTACTAGGATTTACGAAACCAAAAACAGCGGAAAACGAGAGCGGCACTTCGGCATCTTGTTAATAGGTTAGTTCCGAGAAAATGCACGAATATGACATAAAGTGTGCATAAAACATGTAGGTATCATCAATAATATGGCATAGAACATAAGAAATTATCGATACGTCGGAGACGTATCAGGCCGCCTTCGCCCCGCGTGGCCCACGCGGCCGCCTCCGCCGCGCAGCAAGGCTTCCGCCGCCGCCCGCGCGCGCCTGCCCGCCGGCCGCTCGCGCGCCGCCGGGCCGCTCGCAGCCCACACGGCCTGCTCGCCCACGCCGGCTTCGCCTAGCCTGGGCCGCCCACCCCCGCGCGCCCCCTTGCTCTCCCGCCGCACGGCGCGCTCGCTTCGCCCGCCCGGCTGGTGGGCCGGCCCAACCGGGCTGCTGACCGGCTCTGGCCGACGCTGCTGCTCGGTCGGCCGGCCGGCGGCCGGCTGGCGCCTTTTCTGCGCGTTTTTAGTGTCTTTGACTTGTTTTTTCCCCCAACGGTTCTATTTCCCCCTTAGCTATAAATAGGCTTCTTCCACCTTGAGCCAAACTAGTTCTTCCCATTCTCTCACCTCCATTGTTGCTATTTGAAGAACTTGCTCTCCCCCTTGATTCCTCCAACCATTCTTGCTCATATTTGAGGATTTGAGAGAGGAGATCTAGATCTACACTTCCACCAAACCATTTCGTCTCTAAGTGAGGGAATCTCTTGGGATCTAGATCTTGGAGTCTTTGGTTGACTTTCCCCTTGTTCTTCCTCTCCAATCTCATCCTAGCATTCGTTGCTTTGGTGGGATTTGAGTGTGAAGGACTTGAACACCTCCGGTGTTCTTGCTTTGCATCATTGCATAGTGTTGAGCTCTCCACCACGATTTGTTCGAGTGAGAGACCGTGAGCTTGTTACTCTTGGAGGGTGACCTCCTAGTTGGCTTGGTGATTGGTGCTCCGGTGATCTCTTCAAGAAGATTGTGAAGAGGCCCGGGCTTCTCCTTCGTGGAGCTTGTGAAGTGGTTGTGGAGCTTGCCATCTCCGGAGCGGAGGAAAAGCTAACCATAAGGAAAGGGCCATTATCCTTCGTGGGTGTGGTTCGGAGAATAGGGTGAGCCTTCGTGGCGCGGGGAATCCTTCGTGGGACCTCCACTCCTCCAAACGTGACGTACCTTGTTGCAAAGCAAGGGAACACGGGAATACATCCTCGTCTCCGCGTGCCTCGGTTATTTCTATACCCGAGCTCTCTTTCCTTGTGATAGCCATCGTGCTTGAAGTACATATATCTTGCTATCACTTGTGCTACATATATCTTGTGCCTATCTTGCTTAGCTCTAGTTGCTATTGTTACACTTAGTTGAGCTTAGCATATTTAGGGTTTGTGCTTGTAAACTAAACGATAGTTTAATTCCGCATTCTTACAAGACAAAACCGCAAGAGTTTGTAATTGCCTATTCACCCCCCCCCCTCTAGGCGACATCTCGATCTTTCAACTAGATTATTGACTCTAGTGCAAGTGGGAGACTGAAGGAGATATGCCCTAGAGGCAATAATAAAGTGGTTATTATTTATATCTTTATGTTTATGATAAATGTTTATATATCATGCTATAATTGTATTAACCGAAACATTAGTACATGTGTGATATGTAGACAAACAAAGAGTCCCTAGTATGCCTCTTAACTAGCTTGTTGATTAATGGATGATTAGTTTCATAATCATGAACATTGGATGTTATTAATAACAAGGTTATATCATTGTATGAATGATGTAATGGACACACCCAATTAAGCGTAGCATAAGATCTCGTCATTAAGTTATTTGCTATAAGCTTTCGATACATAGTTACCTAGTCCTTATGACCATGAGATCATGTAAATCACTTATACCGGAAAGGTACTTTGATTACATCAAACGCCAGCTGCGTAAATGGGTGGTTATAAAGGTGGGATTAAGTATCCGGAAAGTATGAGTTGAGGCATATGGATCAACGGTGGGATTTGTCCATCCCGATGACGGATAGATATACTCTGGGCCCTCTCGGTGGAATGTCGTCTAATGTCTTGCAAGCATATGAATAAGTTCATAAGAGACCACATACCACGGTACGAGAAAAGAGTACTTGTCAGGAGACGAGGATGAACAAGGTATAGAGTGATACCGAAGATCAAACCTCGGACAAGTAAAATATCGCGTGACAAAGGGAATTGGTATCGTATGTGAATGGTTCATTCGATCACTAAAGTCATCATTGAATATGTGGGAGCCATTATGGATCTCCAGATCCCGCTATTGGTTATTGGTCGGAGTGAGTACTCAACCATGTCCACATAGTTCACGAACCGTAGGGTGACACACTTAAAGTTGGATGTTGAAATGATAGTACTTGAATATGGAATGGAGTTCGAATATTTGTTCGGAGTCCCGGATGAGATCCCGGACATCACGAGGAGTTCCGGAATGGTCCGAGAATAAGATTCATATATAGGATGTCATTTTATGTGAATTAAAATGATCCGGAAGGTTCTACGGAAGGTTCTAGAAGGTTCTAGAAAAGTCCGGAAGAAATAAGGATGGAAGGTGGAGTCCCGGAGGGACTCCACCCACCTGGCCGGCCAACCTAAGGGAGGAGGAGTCCCAAGTGGACTCCCCACCATGGTGGCCGGCCACTCCACCAAGGAAAGGGGGAGTCCCACTTCCCCTAGGTTTGGACACTTGGAAGGTTTTGTTGGGGTCTTATTCGGACTCTTTGACCTAAACCTTGGGGCCTCCACCTATATAAAGAGGGGAGAGAGGGGCTGGCCGTCCACTCAAGCCACCACCATGGCCGCACCCCTCAAGGGTGCCCTAGCGCGCCCCTCTCCCCAAACCCTAGCGGTCTCTCTCCTCCACCATATCCCGCACGCTTAAGCGAAGCTCCGCCGGATTTCTCCACCACCACCGACACCACGCCGTCGTGCTTTGTCGGATTCAAGAGGAGCTACTACTTCCGCTGCCCCGCTGGAACGGGGAGGTGGACGTCGTCTTCATCAACAACCGAACGTGTGACCGAGTACGGAGGTGCTGCCCGTTCGTGGCGCCGGAAGCGATCGTGATCAAGGTCTTCTACGCGCTTTTGCAAGCGGCAAGTGAACGTCTACCGCAGCAACAAGAGCCTCATCTTGTAGGCTTTGGAATCTCTTCAAGGGTGAGACTCGATACCCCCTCGTTGCTACCGTCTTCTAGATTGCATCTTGGCTTGGATTGCGTGTTCGCGGTAGGAAATTTTTGTTTTCTATGCAACGTTATCCTACGAGTACTAACACGGATGCACACACTTGTCACCATTACACCGTGCGGGAGGAATAAACTACTTTAATAACATCACTAGAGTAGCACATGGATAAATTGTGATACAAAACACATTGCAATCATAAAGGGATATAAATAAGCACTTCACTATGCCATTCATAACGGTGAATAAGTATTACGTGAAATATAGCCTAAGAGACCCACACGGTGCACACACTTGTCACCTTTACACACGTGGGACAAGGAGTCTCCGGAGATCACATAAGTAAAACCCACTTGACTAGCATAATGACATCTAGATTACAAGCATCATCATATGAATCTCAATCATGTAAGGCAGCTCATGAGATTATTGTATTGAAGTACATAGGAGAGAGATGAACCACATAGCTACAGGTACAGCCCGAGCCTCGATGGAGAACTACTCCCTCCTCATGGGAGACAACGGCGTTGATGAAGATGGCGGTGGTGTCGATGGAGGAGCCTTCGGGGGCACTTCCCCGTCCGGCGGCGTGCGGAACGAGAGACTCTGTCCCCCGGATCTTGGCTTCGCGATGGCGGCGGCTCTGGAAGGTTTCTCGTACCGTGACTTTTCCGTGTCGAAGTTTTAGGTCGAGGACCCTTAAATAGGCGAAGAGGCGGCGTCGGAGGGTCAACGAGGCGGCGTCACCATAGGGGGTAGCGGGCCACCCCTGGGCCGCGCCGGCCTATCACCTGGGGGGTTGTGTCCCCTCTCTGGCGGCTCTCGGGTGTTCTGGATGCTTCCGGGGATTCTAAGATGCTGGGCGTTGATTTCGTCCGATTCCGAGAATATTTCCTTACTAGGATTTCTGAAACCAAAAACAGCGAAAACGAGCAAGCGGCCCTTCGGCATCTCGTCAATAGGTTAGTTCCGGAAAACGCATAAATATGACATAAAGTTTGCATAAAACATGTAGATATCATCAATAATGTGGCATGGAACATAAGAAATTATCGATATGTCGGAGACGTATCACGAAGCTCTATTTTGTGTTAACATCAGGTGACTTTCTGGTCCATGGTGAAATCAGAAGAAGGATATCATGAAGGCCGGATTGGTGGACTGGCTAAAGGAGGTTCGAGTCTCCGTGATGCTGAGGGATCTGCTTGGCGTTTCGGGCTCTGCAGCAGTGGTATGCATGTGGGGGCGGCAGCACAGGAGAAGTTCAGAGTCTTACCTCTCAGGGTAAAAACCCAAGGTCTGGCTTTAACTGGTTGTGCATGGTAATGTTCTTGTTGGAGGCATTATTTTGAGAGTGGGGACTATCTTCAGGGTGAAAACCTAAGACCTTTGGTCGGGCGACGACGGCGCTGGTGCCTTTGTTCCCTTCTTGGAGGCGTCGCTTTTGGAGAGTCTGTACTTCAGGTGTTGTCACGGTGGTGGTTGTATTGCTGTTGCTAGGTCTAGAATGTTGTATAGTTTTCTTTACTCTTTTTTAGCTGTGTGCATCCGTACTGCTATTAGGGTGGGACGTTGTTGAGGCTGGATGTAATTGGTATCTTTTGATATTAATATATTCTCTTTATCTAAAAAAACTGATTTTATTGTGTACAAGTCTTATTGGGTATTTTTATTTATCATTATTAGTATTTTACTTCAGGAGTGTTTTTTCTAACAATACTATTATTTAATTCCCTCGGGTCTGAATAGATTGACGGGCAACACTAGCTTATACTTACATATAGCCCCGTGTCGATTAAATTAGACCGGAGGTAGTAGGTATGAAAAATCTATTATTCATATCTAGAATCATTTTTCTATTTTATTTTCAAGTTGATTTCTTCCATTCTGTCATAGCTATTTACTTTGAAGTCCAAATTATTATAGTATTAACATCATTGATCTTACAAACTAAAGCAACTCTATGTATATTAAAAAGACAAGGAAAAATGCTCCTTACAAAATGCATACTATTCAGTTTAGTGAAATATTCTTATTGCCCTTCGCTGTTGTTGTATTGTATGACACTAAAACATTTGTTGTAATTCGGATTATCGTTATATTTTATGACACAAAACATTTGTTGTATCAATTGATTGATTGTGATTGATATGTCCAATACTGCAAAACCCTGTGTTGCGGTTTTGGTTGTGGGCTGAAAAAATGGCGCGCAGCCTAGACGCGCCAACCGTGACCCGTTATAATAACATATTCTTGAAGATGCTAGTATGCGGGCCACCGTTTCATATTCAAGAATATGCTGTTATGCGGGTTGTTTAGCGCGTCTAACACTAGGGATTTTGACCGTAGGGCTTAAGCTAAGCGCCCGCGTTGTACATATGCTCGTAAAACCTTTTCCGACTACTGCCTCCGAGTTTCCGAAGACAATGAACCCCACAGAATTTTTCCTAAGTCAAACAGTAGACCTTGCAGTAAGGAGTAATTAAACTAGAAACAAAACAAAACGTGACGAGAAGCGCAGTAAGAGCAAGTACAATAAAGTCTAGTCAGCTGGCTACAAGACTTAAAATAATATATTTATGCTTAGTTGGAAGAGAGAGAATGTAAGCGGGCTTTTATGCAAGAGCTAGATCTAGCACGTGCTCCTAGACAAGGTGTGTAAATGTAAGGTGGGCCATCCATTGAAAAAGTAGTACTCCCTCCATACCACAGCTTAGGGCGTATAATTTTTTTCAATTTTTGCTCATAGCTTAAGGCGTGACCTCTAGCTGTGCCGATGGATTCCAAATTTGCCCCTCCACCCCGTTCTCAAAAGGCCCACGAGAGTTAAGGCTAGCCAGATCTCCAATTCCATTAGTCTGGGTGAGTAACGAGAGGCAATTAAGGAGCATTTTATGCCGTGCATGCAGGGGTAACTTTGGAAGATTTTTGGCTGCCCATCACCTCCTTAATAACCGCGCCAGAAGATTTCCGCCTTAAGCTATGATACGGAGGGAGTACATTCTTATAGCCAACTATTGTACTTGTTGGCTACATGTTAACTACTAGATGACATAGCATCTTGCTTAGAGCATCTCCAGTCGCATCCCCCAAACGACGTCCGGCAATAGCGCCGAATTTTCGTTTTGGGGACGTCTGGACGAAATTTTCGTTTGGAGGAGGTCTCTTTCCTAGCCACGTCCCCCAAACACGACCTCCAAACAAAAAGCAAGTGTAAAAATCGTGTCCGACGTCCCGACAGAGCCTCTATACACAGGGGATGGGCTAGGGACGCCGGACAATATTTGAGAAACGTCCGGAGCGAAGCAGCCTTTAGAGCATGCAACTAGAACTTTTTTTTACCGGCGTCCCCCAAATCCCTTTAGGGATCGCTTTGGGAACGCGACTGAAGATACTCTTATAGCCAACAACCGACTATAATGTTGGAATTGGTAAGATGCTCAAACACCGCGCGCGGCGGCCAAGACGTGACGAGAAGCACGGCACACCTGCCAGTGCAACCGATCTCATTCTCAGGCCGCCGCCCCCACGCCCAATCGCCGCCGGCCAACTCCACGAGACGAGACGAGACGATCGGATCGTACTCCGACTCGAGACTCTCCCAGCCTTCCCAGGTACGTAGTACAAATAAGGAGAAGGGCCAATCCAATATAAAAAAATGGGCCTATTGCTATTGGGCTGCACCACTACATCGTGTCGCGCTCTGCCCCAGTGGGCCCTACCGTCTCCGTGGACGTGGACGATCGTGGGCGCAGGAACTCATGGAGGGGAGGGTAGTTGCCGATTCGCTCGCTGCCTTTATTTGACCAAAGACAAAGGGAGCTCCTCTGATTCCAGAAAGAAAGGGAGAGCCGTGGAGAGGGGGAAGAAGAAGAAGAAGAAGAAGACACTGAGCACGCAGATCCACGCACGCGGCACACCACCATTCCTCCGAACCCTCCCCTTCCGCCGCGAGCGAGTCCGCGGATCTCTCTCCCCTTTCCGCCGGGCAAGGTTTCCTCCATGGAGTGCGTCCGCCCTAGCTCCGGGGCTCTTGATCTCCGGTGCCAGGGGAAGGTCTTCGGCTCCGTGACGTGAGTACCGTCTATCGCTCCTCGCCATCCCCCTTGTCCAATTATGTTTCCTCCTTGATCTGGGCGGCGGGGTTTGGCCTTTGGCGCCAACTAGATTACGGGTGCCGTCGCAGTCACTGGAATATTTCTGATGATCCGGTCGTAAACTAGTGCAAAACAATTTCTTTTTGTGGAAATTCGATTCGCCTGCCAACTGCCATGCCACCCTGTAGACAAAACTCGAAACGATGTTCAGAAAAAAACGGTGCAGTTTCTTTTTTTCCGGATTCAGAGTCCTGTAGCGAATCCTGGAACAAATAATAGATTGTTTGCGCCTGCGAACATCTCCCAGGCGCCACGCATTTCCACATATTTGCAGAGTAATAAGGTTCATGTTTGCACTATCCAAACAACACCGTCTTATTCGAGATGATGTGAAGTGGATTACAGTCTATAATTACGGGTGTATTGTACAGATCAAATAGATGCCAGCCCTAATGGTCTGCAAGAAAATCGATTGCAAAAGTAAAGGGCATGCTTGACTTTGTACAACACACGAGTTCAAAGACTTGCTAAGATATATATGCTTGATCAGTTAACAAGCTATGCTGCTTAAAGAACAGCTCTCTCGGTACAAAGGTTATAACTGAATCTGTAATAGATTGTGTCATACTGTCATTGTCAGATCGATCTAGCTTTTGCTGGTTTTTTGAGATGCGCTCAAGCCTATACTCACTTTCCTGATTGTGCTACCATTCACAGGTCATGTGGTAAAGCTGGCTGTTCTACGAATCTTGCTGGTTCCGCCAAGCAAAAGGACTTGCACGGGAAGGCTAAACATTTGCAGTTGTCAGCAAGTGGAACATCCAGCTTGGTTCACAGAGGTCCAGTGCTTAAACATCAGCGCAGTCTTGCTGTGAGATCCGCCGCTGCTGCGGATGCATACACTACTTTTGATGAACATGTCAAGGGCGTAACCGCACATGCTGTTGAAGAAAAGGTTGGAGTACTGCTGTTTAATCTTGGTGGTCCAGAGACCCTCAATGACGTTCAGCCGTTTTTGTTCAACCTCTTTGCTGATCCAGTAAGTGATTGTGCCACATGCTCATAGTCACCCTTTCCTTGTTAATTATGTGTAGCCAATGCTTGTATTTTTTTGGCAGTCAGGTTTATTCCCTTGGAGATATAATCCTTCCAGTAGAGATTAACTTCTCTAGATATAGAGATTTTCTCTTCGGAGGGGTTATGTCGTCCCTATAAGGGTTAGTTGGGTGGGAGTAGGATTAGACCTCTTAGCTTCTAATTAGAATGCATTTGAGTCCATATCTATTGATTTGAAGAGATTGAGTCGACCACAATGTACCCAAACAAGCTGTATAAGGGATAGCCATGCGTCAATTATGGATTAGTTTATATAAGGAAGTATTTCTGTACCGTGTAAAGTTCATCATTCTAGTCTATGGTCTCTTGTGTATCCCTAGCCATGTCGTCTCGTCATTCTTCGCACGGTAGATATCCTAATGTGAATCACATTGCTCTATCTGTTTCTTAATTATTTTATAATTTCTGTACTTTTCAGTTCGGTACTTAAACAAGGTATCCTGTTGACTTACTTTTTACTACCCAGGATATCATTCGACTCCCTAGGCTGTTCAGATTTCTCCAAAGACCACTGGCCAAACTTATCTCTACTCTTAGAGCTCCTAAGAGTAAAGAGGCGTATGCTTCAATTGGTGGTGGATCACCTCTGCGGAGAATTACCGATGAGCAGGTAAAAGTTCGCCAGTGACTTTTTTTGTGTTTAACTAATATTAGTTGTGACTTCACAACTTTGTCAGAAATCAGTTAAACTATGCAACTTCCATCACAGATTCACAGTTACATCTCATTTCAGTATTACTTGTTATATTAGCAGGGATTTAATGCATGTTAACTGAATTACTTTAATTTTCAGGCGAATGCTTTGAAGATTGCACTAAAAGAGAAGAATTTGGAAGCAGATATATATGTTGGAATGCGGTATTGGTACCCGTTCACCGAAGAAGCCTTCGATCAGGTTAAAACTCCCCCCTCATCAATTTAAGTGCCTTTAAATCCTTTATAGTTTCTTGGTTTTTTGTTTAATTATTCATCCATGGTAGTTAATAGATACCGTTATTCTAGCTTTGAAATATTGTTTTAGCCATGCTTTTAATATTCACTTTATATAACTGTATTTTACTTTCTTGAATTTGACTATGAATTTGGTCATACACTTTGCAACATTCTTTTTCAGGGATAATCCTTTTGTATTTTGGTTTTATCTAATTGATTCCAAGTTTTTAACTGAGGCGTTACTGGTCTTTTACTCTTTTGATTGATGATAGATCAAGAAGGATAAAATTACGAAGCTTGTGGTTCTTCCACTATACCCTCAGTACTCCATATCGACAAGCGGGTCAAGCATCCGCGTTCTCCAAAACATTGTCAAGTATGGGATTGCCTTATCTTATGAAATATCTTCTTTCGGACTATTTAGAACATAAAATTCTAATATGGCATCATCCGTGCAGGGAAGATGCATTTTTTGCTGGTTTGCCGATTTCCATTATTGAATCATGGTACCAGCGGGAGGGCTATGTGAAATCAATGGCGGACTTAATTGAGAAGGAATTAACAGTTTTTTCAAATCCTGAAGAGGTTTGCACATTTCTTTTCCATGTTTTGCTTCTGGTTTTCTCTTAAAATTCATATATTTTGTGTAGTTGTTGAGCTGTAAGAATACTTGCAAAACTTGCAGCTTAGCCATTTGATGTGCTGTACATTCTTTAGTATAGAAATTTACTCGGGCCTGTGGTTTTGTATTTTTACCCATTACATGCACCTAACTCTGGAGTCTGGGCAGAAATAAGTAATTAAATCATATGATGTGTTTGTATCTACAATCTCTGCATAACCATTAGCCCACTTTTGAGAGGGTGGTATAATGCATTATGTTGCCACTGTGCCAGTACTCATTCAAAATGAGGAAATAACTATGAAATTGTACTAGAGAGTGCATATTGAATGTGCTACTAGCGTATCATGACACTTTTGTGAATACTGAATACTGAAGTATGCTGGGCACCTTAAAAATGACCTGGAAAGAGAAAGATGCAGTATCCTGATAAAGTAATCACCGAAATAATACGGGCAGTCTATGAGATCACTGTAACTTTCTTAGTAGATACCATTGTACAATATTTCCAGTTAATTGGTTAGATTTTACCGGTAGGTAGATCTGTGATTGAGCACATGGAAACTATAGAAGTAGATTTCTCGTAAAAGATACTCCTGTGATATTTTATGCTGTGTTACTTCTATGAACTTATGAATACTACTGCACATTGAAGAGTATGTTGATATCTGAAATGATTTATTTTTTAAGTGCAACGCAGGCACTACCATTTCTTATTAAATAATTAACAAACAGACTGTGATGTCCCTCTGACATTATGTCTCATAATTCACAGGTTATGATATTCTTCAGTGCACATGGAGTACCACTTACTTATGTTACGGATGCCGGAGATCCGTACAGAGATCAGATGGAGGACTGCATTGCTTTGATCATGGAGGAACTGAAATCTAGAGGAACATTGAATAACCATACTTTGGCTTACCAGGTACAATCATACAGGAACAAATAAACACTTATGTTGTTAACCACTGTTTCGAGTTATGAATGCATTTGTTTAGGAAATTCCATGAATATTTAAGTGATCCTCTGTACTTCGAAACTAGAAATCGAATTTTGTCCATCTTACTCTACAAATCTACATGGTTGAACATCATACAGTTGTGTTATTTCTCCTTTTATTGAATACTCCTGCATTAACCTTTCCACACATATGGCAGAGTCGCGTGGGACCAATTCAGTGGCTTAAGCCTTATACTGATGAAGTTTTAGTGGAACTTGGTCAGAAGGGTGTAAAGAGTCTCCTTGCTGTTCCAGTAAGGTAATCTTCAAATTTACAATTATGCTTTATCAATTTTATGTATCTCTTTCTGTATACACCTGAACCACTTTGAAGTGCATATATTAGTTCCAGTATTTTCCTCAAGAATGGTTTTCTATGCGCCTTTATGTATTTTTGGTTATTAGGCCCTCTGTTCACACCTAAACCAACTCAACTGCATATATTAGTTTCTGCCTTGTAGTATAATGCCATTATCAATCTCTATGGCTAGCTCAATATCTTCATTTACCTCAACTTGGTCATCATGTACCTGTGTGCTCCTTACATTGTTGTCACTTGCACAATCTTGTCAATCTTAATGGTCCAGTATACTTATGATTATGATTTTATTTCATAGAAACCACATAGTAGTTGAGTGATTGTTGGTCAAAGACTTAATCTTAACAAGTCAAAATATGGCTTACATTTTGGGAGAGGTGGAGTATTTTGCGCAGTACGTTTTACACATCAAGATAATGATTATCTGATATATTCTGTTAGGATCTTTTGATATCTAACTTGATGCTGCATCTTTATGTCATACTCTTTTAATACTCCCTCTGATCCATAATAAGTGTTGTGGTTTTAGTTCAAATTTGACCAAAAATGAACTAAAACCACAACACTTATTATGGATCGGAGGGGAGTAGTATATTATTGTCTTTCAGTCGCCATACTTGTTTGTTCGCTCTGTGCCACTCTTTCGACTATCGCTTACGTCATTTACTAATATAAAATTCAGCTTTGTGAGTGAGCATATTGAGACACTGGAAGAAATCGACATGGAGTACAGAGAGTTGGCTCTAGAGTCAGGCATTGAGAACTGGGGCAGGGTTCCAGCTCTTGGATGCACCTCATCCTTCATCTCGGATCTCGCAGATGCTGTTGTTGAAGCCCTTCCCTCTGCTTCCGCGTTGACAACCAGAAAGGTCAAGGGTACCGACTCTGACATGGACATGAGGCATTACCTGACGAAGATGTTCTTCGGCTCTGTCTTGGCTTTCTTCCTGCTGTTATCGCCAAGACTAGTATCTGCTTTCAGGAACACTCTGCAGTGAGCTACTTTTGTTTTTTCAAGAAGCAGTAATGGTGCATGCAGTTTTTTGATGTGGATGCTCCGGGGTTGGCTATTTTGGTGATTGTAACTAGAAACCATATAGATTTAGTGTGGAATGATTTTTTGATTTATTTGCTGTGGTAATCTACCATAGTACTATAATAGCAAGAAAGTCTGGGCGAGATAACAGAGTATTTATGCTCTTGAGTAATAGTGCTACTTGACATGTAATCTTGGCCCCAACAGAGAACAATTTTAATTACTAATATAATAAGACGATGAAATACACCATCCTCTAGCTGTCTTATTTTCACAATTTGTGTTTCAAAATTCTAAATTATGCCTCGCTTCAAAGCTTTTCCTAATAATCTCGGTTTTTTGTGGTGGCTTTCACTCCAAAAAAAGTTGTTTTCTGTAACGGGTTTCTACTAGTGAACAGATCTCCGACATAGATCTCAAATTCCCCGTGTAGCTCTAGGCTCTAAATTGATGCTACATGTGTTATCTGACAGCAGTAACAAAAGTATCTAACATAGAAATAACTAAAATGATGTTCAAAAAAATAGAAATAACTAAAATGGAAGCTTGAACACCGAGAATTTTTCATTTTCATATAAGATATACAGTAGTGCAAGAGGCTTGTTTCGCTTGATGTTTCAGTTCATTTATTAGTAGTAGGAAACAACAATAAAGAACAGGAAGTAGGGCAACTACAGATCGATGGTGATCATGCACTAGCTGGGTCCTCCGTAGGATCGTCAGAAGCAAGGATTAGTAATTTAAATTACTAATCTAATAATAGGTGAAATACCACATCCTATTGCTCTCAACTCGTCTGTCAAATTCGCACATTATGCCTTGTTTCTAAGATTTATGTAGTCACCATGGCCGTTTTAGCTGCTCCAGCATCCCTATCTGTTGGCCCTTTTACTGCCGCTACACCACAACGGTCACAGGATACCAAGCTTCTTCTGACAATCCATATGCCCGCGGCCACCATGTTAGGTTGTTTCAGTTACCGGCTTCTATTAGTGAATGGTAAGAAAGATATGAATCACCCATGAACTTTTGGTCTCAAATTCATCGAGTAGCTCTAGGTTCTAAATGGATGCATTGAATAAAATCACAATGGACTCCCAACAAGGACAGAGAACATTCTAGATTCCCAGTGGCCATGCACTTATCACTCACAAGTCACAAACAAGATTTGCTAGGTGCAACAAAAATCCAGATCAAAATCCAACTTGACACCTGTTATTGTTTGTATAGAACATCCAAAGAAAGCGAAGATACATCATACATGTGTTATTTGACGGCAGCAACAAAAGAATCTAACATAGAAATAACTGCAAATGAAAGAACAACAAGAATTTTTCATTTTCATACGAGATATACAGTAGTACAATAGGCTTGTTTCGCCTGATCTATGAGTTCAATAACTAGTAAGGAAAGAAGAACAAAGAACACGATCTAGGGCAACTACAGATCGATGGCGGTGAACATGCACTTGCTGGTTCCTCCGCAGGATCGTCAGAAGCAGGGTAGTATTGGGCGGGCCGCAGCCTTCCCGCCATCTTCCACCTTCCTCAGCTTCGCGCGCTGATCATCGGACTCTTCAGCGGCGCTCGCCGCCCGCTTCTTCCTCCTCGCTTCCTCGGCGGCATCATCCGCGGCCGCCATGGCGAGCAGATGCTGCACCTGCTCCATCGCCTCCGCCAGCCCAGGGACCTGCTCCTTGAGAGCCCTGCAGGCCTCAGCACCCATGCTCTCGAACGTCGACATGGTCTCCCGCAGATGGTGCCTGCTCGCGGTCGCCAGCAGCCGGGTGATGGAGGCGGCGGGCGGGCGCCCGGAGACGAGCGACGCGGCGTGGATGGCGTCCTCCAGCCCGACCGGCTCGTTCTCGGTCTTGCGCCGGCGCGCCCGGTCGCTGTCGGCGAGGCCGACCCGCAGGGGCCGGCCGCGGAGGAGGTGGCCCTGCAGGTTGCGGCAGGCGCTCTGCGCCGTCGCGTCGTCGGCGTACTCAACGAAGGCGTAGCCCTTGCGCTTGCCGGTGGCGGCGTCGGTGGCGAGGCGCATGGAGAGGACGGCGCCGATGAGCTCGCAGGCGTCGCGGGCCTCCTCCTCGGTCGCGTTGAAGGCGATGTTGCCGACGTAGACCATGCGGCTGCAGCGGCAGTTGGCGGAGGCCACAGCGACGGCGGCGTCGTCCATGGTTGTGTACGTCGAGACGTGTATGAAGTTCAGTGCGAGGGAGATCGGTGGATGCATTGCTGCTCCTGGTTCCTTCCAAATATATATTGCCAGCGGCACGCCATCTCCGTGTGTGTACGAACTGGAGTCGGAGTCGAATTGGGCGTCATCATCTTTGGGAAGCGCTCTCGGCTTCGCCTCCGGCGCGTGTCCATTCTGCCCCCAATCCCACAAATTGTTTACTGTAGCAAAAATCTAGAAAATCTCCCGCATTTCTTGTCGATTTGGACAAAATTGACCAAAATATGAAAAGATCTCACAAAATAAGCGAGGTCCAAAAGATTTTACAAAATAACCTTTTGCGCGGAGCCATGCTCAGTACCATAGCTCCGTCTTAGGTGGAGCCTAGGGGTGGACTTGAAGCTCGAGGCTCGAGGCTCGGCTTGGGCTCGATGAGGCTTGGCTCGGGCTCAACTTGGCTCGAAAGGTGGGCAAGCCAAGCCTAAACCCTGGGATTAAGGTTCGAGGCTCGACAAGCCCGCTCGATGAAGCTTGCAAGCCGGCTCGAAGGCTTGATGTAATTAAAAAATTCGCCATGATCTATGCTAAAAATGTACCATTTCACAAGTATAAACAACAATATAGCATGAATACATCACAAACATAGTGTAACAAGTTTCAGAAAGTACAAATAGCGATTACTTAGTACAATACAGTAGCATACATCACGAACACGTAGACTTAGTTCAACAACTTCGAATAGAACAAATAGAACATGAGTCGCAGCTCAATGAAAGAAGCAAGTCTTAACATGAATTTCAAGCACAAAAGAACCACTCCTCCATCATTTCTTCTCTCTTGACCGCATTGCCATCCCTTGTCAGTTCATAAACCGCATGTCAAATCTACGCCACATTTAGATTCAGCTTTGTTGTTGTATAATACATTGCAACAAGTACACACAGACCAAAAAGAAGCAATACAAACTCAGTTTTGATTATGTAGAAAACTAACCAGCAACTAAATGCATCAAAATATCACTACAACTAAATTTAGCACACGACATTGCATATTCCAGTTTTTATCAATGATAGCTTGAGAAATCACATGCCCACTATGTGGAGGGTCCAACTCCACAAAGTTTAGCACACGACATTGCATATTCCAGTTTTTATCAATGAAGTGTGCAACTAAACACATATAGGAAAGTGTTTGGTTGGATGTCCACAAATCAATAGTTAAAGCAATGTTGTCCACACCTTTAAGAACCTTCATAAGGCTATCTCTTTCAGCTTCAAACACCTTTAAGCATTCCTTTCTAATGGTTTTTCTACCAATAAATTCATACTGAGGATTCATATATTTCATCACTATGTTGAACCATGTGTGCTCTACCATCTTAAATGGATAATCATGACATATCACCATTTTAGCAATTAACTTTTTAGCTTCCTCTTGGCTATATTCCCTAGAAGTTTGCAGAACTGGAATACCGGTATCACTTGCATTAGATGGCTGAAAGTTGAGAAGGGTTTGAGAAGCCACCTTTGCCATTAGGACCTTGTAATCTGCACACGAATTTGTGTAGTGTCTCTTGAGGTGTGTAGTGGCTCCGGTACCCCCTTGATATGGTGTTGCATCATTTTTTAAATGGTGAAAGCAAATTACCACCGGTGATGTTGTTCTCGGCGGTGACTCATTCGGTACTACTGGTTGTGACGATGTTGGTCTAGTTGAAGAGATACCAAGTAGACCCGATGTCTTGGAATTCATTGCATTGTTGTATGCCCGCCTCCTTCCTTGCGATGGAAGATGTGGCTGCGGTGGACGTGCATGAGATCCTTCACTCCCCCTTCCATAATGCATTTCCGTTGGGGGATAAGCAACAACC
Source organism: Lolium rigidum (assembly GCF_022539505.1). NCBI lineage: Eukaryota > Viridiplantae > Streptophyta > Magnoliopsida > Poales > Poaceae > Lolium > Lolium rigidum. Next base: position 164,866,651 of record NC_061512.1, read on the forward strand.
TGTAGCAAATTAAAACTATAAGCTACAGTTGCACAATATCCTACACTACACGAACATACAGTTCACTCATAGGAGCAATTGCTACTACAACTATTAATCTTAATGAGAAGCAAGTAAAAGAGAAAATAAATAACAGTGATCAGTGATTAGGTCCTATCAGTGATGGGTGAGAAATTACCGGAAGAAAAGCCTCCATGTCCGTGGTGGTCTGGTGGACTGCTGGTGGAGGGCCGGCTGCCGGCGGGCGGAGAGCCAACAGGAGGTAGGAGAGCCGGCGGGCGGAAGGATGGCGGGCGGTTGGCTACGTCGGCTGAAGGGCGGCACCAGCCACCGCCACAGCTAATCCTAGCCCTAGGCGAGGGCGAGGTCAGGGGGAGGCAGACGGGGTCGGTCAGGACTAGAGGCGGAGGGGATCCATTGGCGGCGGCCGGCGTTGGTGGTGGAGGCCGACGAGGGTGGCGGCGCCGGCGTCGCTCTCCAACCCTAGCCGCGAGCAGAGACGATGCGACCGTGAGAGAGAAGGAGAGGGCAGAGAAATCGCGTGGGGAGCAGGGGAAAATCAAGGTGGGGGGTATTTTGGATTTTTGGTGACTGGCTCGTGAGCCGTTCGAGCCGAGCCTCGAGCCGGCCGAGCCAAGCCTCGAGCCCTCTTTTCACCCTTTTATTTGCACCAAGCCAAGCCTTGGCTCGGCTCGAAATCCCTCGAGCCTCAACGAGTCGAGCCTCAAGCCGGCTCGGCTCGGCTCGATTCCACCCCTAGTGGAGCCAAGCTGATAAGCATGACATCGTTCCAGGTGGAGCCAAACTCAAAAGCACATCACCGTCTCAGGCGGAGCCAAGCTCAGAAACATGGCTCCATCTTAGGCGGAGTCAAGCTCACTAGCACGACTTCGTTCTAGGTGGAGCCAATGTCTTTAGCCGTTTTCAACAATAATTGGAAGTGGTTCATGCACCTACTGAGGACCAAGGTTATTGAACCCAACAGAGAGGTTTGTATCATCTCGGACCGCCACCAAGGAATACTCGTGGTTATGTGTGCAAAATTAGAAGATGTACCATAGCAAGTCTATATTCTTCTCAATTTGTTCTTAACTGTTTTTTTTTTGACATAACTCTATTGAATTAGGGTGACACGTCAACATAGAGTACGATCTCAGTGTGGTTCCTACCTCCGGCGTCGTCGTCATACATGTCCTCTTTATCACCATTATGGTGATAGAGTAATGATGGAAGACATAGTATAGTTTTTGTATTTTATAGTTTTTGTCAATATGTTAACATATAAACTATTTTTTTATCATGAAATACAACTTGTCATAGATTTTGTCATCTAATTGCTAGATATTCTATTTATCTTTGCAACGTGTTTCCATGGCAGTTTTAGATATGTTTTTTATCATGAAGTATAACTTGTCATAGATTTTGTCATCTATCCTTGCTATATTATTATATTTATCTTTACAATGTGCTTCGTCCGCAGTTTGAGATGTTTTTTTTATCATGAAGTATAACTTGTCATAGATTTTGTTATCTATCCTTGCTATATTAGTCTATTTCTCTTTGGAATGTGCTTCCTCAACAGTCTGGGTTCAACAAGCATCAGGTTGTAGCTCACAACCATGGACCGGAAGAGCGTACAGACTCTTTAGGAAATCACAACGGTCTGAGAAACGCTTATTAACCAACCGTCAGTATAATAACCTGGAGAGGATCCAGAGACACCACAAAATTTCTCATATGCGCCTAATAAGTACTGTTAGCGGAGCGCCTTACATCCGACGGGTTTCGGGCGCATCAGTGACTCGAAGTCATTTCTAACAAGGTTAGGTTGTAGGGCGACTGTCTTTCGGAGCAGGAGTTTAAGCACCCGCCAGTGAAAATTTTGTACACATAACCATCTAAATGGAAATAAGCATAAAATAGATATATGTGTTGTTTGACGGCAGTAACAAAAGAATCTAACATAGAAATAACTGAAAATGAAAGCTTAAACATCAAGAATTTTTCATTTTCATACGAGATATACAGTAGTACAAGAGGCTTTGTTTCCCCTGATCTATCAGTTCAAGAACTAGTAAGGAAAGAATAACAAAGAACACGATCTAGGGCAACTACAGATCGATGCTGATCATGCACTTTCTGGTTCCTCCGCAGGATCGTCAGAAGCAGGGTAGTATTGGGCGGGCCGCAGCCTTCCCGCCATCTTCCACCTTCCTCAGCTTCGCGCGCTGATCATCGGACTCTTCGGCGGCGCTCGCCGCCCGCTTCTTCCTCCTCGCCTCCTCGGCGGCGTCATCCGCGGCCGCCATGTCGAGCAGATGCTGCACCTGCTCCATCGCCTCCGCCAGCCCAGGGACTTGCTCCTTGAGAGCCTTGCAGGCTTCGGCACCCATGCTCTCGAGCGTCGCCATGGTCTCCCGCAGATGGTGCCTGCTCGCGGTCGCCAGCAGCCGCGTGATGGAGGCGGCGGGCGGGTGCCCGGAGACGAGAAACGCGGCGTGGATGGCGTCCTCCAGTCCCACCGCCTCGTGCTCGCCCTTGCGCCGGCGCGCCCTGTCGCTGTCGGCGAGGCCGACCCGCAGGGGCCGGCCGCGGAGGAGGTGGCCCTGCAGGTTGCGGCACGCGCTCTGCGCCGTCGCGTCGTCGGCGTACTCCACGAAGGCGTAGCCCTTGCGCTTGCCGGTGGCGGCGTCGGTGGCGAGGCGCATGGAGAGGACGGGGCCGATCAGCTCGCACGCGCCGCGGGCCTCCTCCTCTGTGGCGTTGAAGGCGATGTTGCCGACGTAGACCATGCGGCTGCAGCGGCAGTTGGCGGAGGCCACGGCCACGGCGGCGTCGTCCATGGTTGAGTACGTCGAGACGCGTATGAAGGTGAGTGCGAGGGAGATCGGTGGATGCATTGCTGCTCATGGTTCCTTCCAAATATATGTAGCCAGCGGCACGCCATCTCCGTTTGTGTACGAACTAGAGTCGGAGTTGCGCCTCATCATGTTTTGGAAGCGCTCTCGGCCTCGCCTCCGCGGCTCCGCGCGTGTCATGCTGCCCCTCAATCCCACATTTGTTTTACTGTAGCAAAATTATTTTTCGTATTTGCTTTATTGTACAGAAAAAGATGGTTACACAAGAAAATTAATAGTCCCGAGGGAAAAAAAAATCTCCCGCATTTCTCCAGCGTTTGGTTTATTGGTACAACAACGTTCGGTAAAAACAAAAAAAAGATAAACATGCGGGAGCCCCCCTCCACCTCAGACATCAGTTCCCTCACCTCCGTCTGGCCTTACCGGCATCGCGGGAGGGGGGACCCGATCTATGTGTGGAGTTCTTTTTAAAAATAAAGTAGTGTTTTCTAGGAATTTGGTAATATCTTTTTTTTTTGTATATCTGCCTCAATGGAGATGGTTCGTCCATAATAACCGATCTTCGGCTACTCGTTCAATGACAAGACATCCTTTCCGACATCAATGGTGGCGTTGGCAAGATTCATATTCTGCTTCGCCAAATCGATTTGGAACTTTTCTCATGGTTGCCACGAGGATGATTGTCCTCCCAATATTTTCCACGGTTGCTACGTCCTTGACAATGGACACTTGGCTCCCCGCGACGTCGATAAGGTTATTCTGTTACTTTTCCCTGGCATTCTAATGTTGGCACTATTCCCGATGTTGATTGAATATTTGAATGGATGCGAGCGTGCATGTAGCCTTGACATTGCGGCTGAAGTCAAAATTATGGAAGAACCTTCTTTGTTATTTATAGATTTGCAGTTTGATATGTGCATTCGACTGCCTTGAGAAAAGTACAAGATTGTATTTTGGAAGAAGAAAACATTTAAATACCTCGAATATTTGCTTTTTAGACTTTATTTCCTAATCGCTAGAGACTTGTATCTCTACATTGTATTATTTCTACTTTAAAAAAATGTTGTATTGATTCTAAAAAAAGTCGGACCACACCAGGCAGAGACCTTGTAGCATCATCGCAGTATTTATTCCCACGGTGGGATAAAAATATAAAAACATTGCAACATTTAATGAAATCCAATGCAGCAAAACAAATATGAGTATATAGATAAATCTTGCTCGCCATAGCAAAATATCCAACCACGTCCCAGTCCGATAGAATATAGCCGCCCCCGGCTTGTAGCAATGTCGAGCACCATTCGTAGCAGCCCCGACCATCGCCTGTAGCAAAACAAGACAACACTTGCAGCATCGTCAACCCTCTGGTCGGTAGCCTCACCGGTTCATGTCGGTACACCGAGCAACATGGGTAGCATCGTTGTTGTGCTTTGGTAGCGACTCTAGCAAAAGCTCGAAGTGGGAGGGGATGAGGGTGCATCGGTGCCAACCATCGTCATGGCGTCCGAACAAGAGGGAGCATCGACTGTGACGGTCGATGCAAGTGGCTTTTGCATGGAGGAGGCCGAGGTGGAGCTCGACATGGGGGGGGGGGGGGGGCTGCAAGGGAGGAACTCACTCTAATAATGCTCTCAAGAGCTCGTTTTGTCAAGTCGTGCTCAATCGACCTTCGCATTGCAGTTCCAAAATCCCTACTATTGGCCCTTTTTCCTGCCGCTACACCACAACAGTCACAGCTAGGATACCAAGCTTCTTCCGACAATCCATATGCCTATGGCACAATGTTAAGTTGTTTCCGTTACGGGTTTCTACTAGTGAACGGTAAATCGACATATATATCCTTAAGAATGATACGAATCATCCATGAACTTTTGGTCTCAAATTCCTCGAGTAGCTCTTAGGTTCTAAATTGATGCATTGAATAAAATCATAATGGACTTCCAACTAGGATAGAGAACATTGTAGATTCCAAGTGGCCATGCACTCAACACTCACAAACAAGATTTGCTAGGTGCAGCAAATATCCAGATCAAAATCCACAACTTAACACCTATTATTGTTTGTATAGAACATCTAAAAAAAGTGAAGATATTTGACGGCAGTAACAAAAGAATCTAACATAGAAATAACTGAAAGCTTGAACATCAAGAATTTTCATTTTCATACGAGATATACATTAGTACAACAGGCTTGTTTCGCCTGATCTATAAGTTTAAGAACTAGTAGCTAGTAAGGAAAGAACAACAAAGAACACGAAGTAGTAGCAACTACAGATCGATGGTGATCATGCACTTGCTGGTTCCTCCGCAGGATCGTCAGAAGCAGGGTAGTATTGGGCGGGCCGCAGCCTTCCCGCCATCTTCCACCTTCCTCAGCTTCGCGTGCTGGTCCGACTCTTCGGCGGCGCTCGCCGCCCGCTTATTCCTCCTCGCCTCCTCGGCGGCGTCATCCGCGGCCGCCATGTCGAGCAGATGCTGCACCTGCTCCATCGCCCCCGCCAGCCCGGGGACCTGCTCCTTGAGAGCCTTGCAGGCCTCGGCGCCCATGCTCTCGAACGTCGACACCGTCTCCCGCAGATGGTGCCTGCTCGCGGTCGCCAGCAGCCGCGTGATGGAGGCGGCGGGCGGGCGCCCGGAGACGAGGCACGCGGCGTGGATGGCGTCCTCCAGCCCGACCGGATCGTGCTCTGCCTTGCGCCGACGCGCCCGGTCGCTGTCGGCGAGACCCACCCGCAGCGGCCGGCCGCGGAGGAGGTGGCCCTGCAGGTTGCGGCAGGCGCTCTGCGCCGTCGCGTCGTCGGCGTACTCAACGAAGGCGTAGCCCTTGCGCTTGCCGGTGGCGGCGTCGGTGGCGAGGCGCATGGAGAGGACGGGGCCGATGAGCTCGCAGGCGTCGCGGGCCTCTTCCTCGCTGGCGTTGAAGGCGATGTTGCCGACGTAGACCATGCGGCTGCAGCGGCAGTTGGCGGAGGCCACGGCGACGGCGGCGTCGTCCATGGTTGAGTGCGTCGTAGGTGAGTGCGAGGGAGATCCGGTGGATGCATTGCTGCTCCTGGTTCCTTCCAAATATATAGAGCCAGCGGCACGCCATCTCCGTGTGCGTACAAACTGGAGACGGAGTCGAATTGCGCGTATCATGTTTGGGAAGCCCTCTCGACGTACGTACGAATTGGAGTCGGAGTCGGAGTCGAATTGCGCGTGATCATGTTTAGGAAGGGCTCTCGGCGTCGCCTCCGACACGTGTCCATTCTGCCCCCCAATTCGACAAATGTTTTTACTGTAGCAAAAATCTTTTTTGTATCTGCTTTATTGTACAGAAAAAGAAAAAGAAAATAGTCTGAATTTATTTCAGTTTCTTGACTATTAAATTACACTCCATGGCCAACAGAATAAACTACAGGCTCCCCTATCTCTCAAATTGGAACTTGAGCTTCAGTTGATGACCTGTTAATATTTGCACCGAGCTGTGAGTTGGCTCTGACCATAGTGATTGAAATGCACTGCTTGTGCTCATATAGTTGCACCATTTCAGTCACCTTTGACATGTGCCAATGAATCACTGACATCCCAGGCACTCCTCTTCCCTCTGCTTCACATATTTCATCTTATCTTGAATCCCATATCGAACTGACTTGATTAATGATAACATAATCATATATGTGATGTCTGATCTGCCTAATGTCCTTTCCAAATTATCTATGCCATCAAAGTGAAATCTGATGTCCCAAGTATCGTCATCCAATCTGATGAGGTCTAAGACCTAGGTTGTGGCCCGATCTCGCGATTGACCCGAAATCAAAAGGGGAAAAGAGGGAGAGGATGAAGAACACGAAGAACACGAAGAACAAACACACACACACCAACCCGATACAATCGAATCTTACCCTCGTGGCTCGATGGACCACGCCAATAGAATCAACCGGAAGAGACGCGAGGTAGAATTCCGGATGAGAGATCGGGGTTGGAGACGGAGACCGGTGAGGGAGAGAGAGTTCCATCCAATGAAGAGTTCAAGGTAAGTGTGGAGAGGAGCGAGTTCGAGAGTCGTCCTCGACTCTTGTTCCTCCTCATCTCCATGATAGGGTGATAGATCCGAGATGTTGAACGTGTTGCTCACCAAGTACTTGGAGGTTGGTATGTCGATGACGTAGGCGTTGTTGTTGATGCGTTTGAGGACTTTGAAAGGTTCATCTCCTCGGGCTTTAGCTTTGAGTTGCGTTCATGAGGGAACCGCTCTTTGCGAAGGTGAATCCAAACGAGGTCTCCTTCTTGAAATATCATTTCCTTCTTCTTGGCGTTGAGGCGGGTAGCTTGAGGAAGCACATGTTTTTGGATGGTTGCTCTTGTTTCTTCATGTAGTTTCTTCATGGCGGTGGTGCGCTTGTCGAAGTCCATGTTTGCCCTCTCATGAAGGGGAAGTGGTAAGATGTCGAGTGTCGTGGGAGGGTCGAAGCCGTAGACGATCATGAAGGGACTCCGTGATGTTGTAGAGTGCGTGGCTCGATTGTAGGCGAACTCCGCGTGCGGAAGGCACTCTTCCCATGACTTCAAGTTTTTCTTCACTAGTGTGCGTAGAAGAGTGGAGAGGCTTCGATTGACCACTTCCGTTTGTCCGTCCGTTTGCGGGTGCGAAGATGATGAGAACAAGAGCTTCACTCCAAACTTTGCCATGAGCGACTTCCATAGATAGCTCATAAACTTGACGTCTCGATCCGACACAATGCTTGCCGGTATTCCGTGTAGGCGAACAATTTCCCTGAAAAACAACGAAGCAATGTGTGAAGCATCATCGGTCTTATGGCATGGTATGAAATGAGCCATTTTAGAGAACCTATCCACTACCACAAAGATTGAATCATGACCATGTTTGGTGCGAGGCAATCCTAGTACGAAATCCATACTTATATCCGACCAAGGGGCATAAGGAATAGGCAATGGTGTATAAAGGCCATATGGGTTGGAGGTGGACTTAGCTTGTAAGCAAGTTGTGCACCGTCGGCAAAGGCGTTCAACGTCGCGGTACATTCTTGGCCAATAGTAGTGGGTTGAAAGCATTGCATATGTCTTCTCTCGTCCAAAGTGTCCCATGAGGCCACCTCCATGAGATTCTTGCAAAAGTAAGTTTCGAAGAGAAGATTCGGGTATGCAAATTTTGTTAGCTTTAAACAAGTAGCCATCGTGCAAGCAGAAGTCATCAAATCCTCGTTCAACGGAACACTTCTCAAATATTGGTGCAAAGAAAGAATCGGAAGGATAGAGTTCTTTGATCTCCTCAAGTCCCAAGACATGGAAATCCAAACGAGTAAGCAAAAGGTTGTTTTTGCGGGAAAGAGCATCCGCCACTACATTGTCCTCGCCATTCTTGTATATGATAACATACGGAAAGGACTCAATGAACTCAACCCATTTGCATGTCGTTTGTTCAAATTGTGTTGGCTTTTCAAATACTTCAAAGACTCATGGTCGAAATGAATGATAAACTCTTTCGGCCAAAGATAGTGTTGCCAAATTTCAAGAACACGAACCAAAGCATAAAGTTCCTTGTCATAAATAGGATAGTTGAGGCGTGCGCCATCCAACTTCTCACTATAGTATGCCACGGGTTTTCCATCTTGCATAAGAACGCCACCAATGCCAATTCCACTTGCATCACACTCAATTTCAAAAGTTTTTGCAAAGTTTAGAAGGACGAGAAGGGGAGCTTCGGTAAGGCATTTCTTCAACTCATCAAAAGCATTTTGTTGAGCCTTGCCCCACACAAACGGGACATTCTTTTTGGTAAGCTCATTCAAAGGGCAATCAATGGTGCTAAAATCTTTCACAAAGCGGCGGTAGAAACCGGCAAGTCCATGGAAGCTTCGAACTTGACCAACGGTGGTAGGCGTGGGCCAATTATGTATGGCGTCAACCTTCGAAACATCTATTTCAATGCCATTGGCGGAAATCACAAATCCAAGGAAAACCAATTTGTTTTGGGCAAATGTGCATTTGGGGAGGTTTGCATAAAGCTTCTCATGACGCGAGATGCATAAGACTTCTCTCACATGTTGCACATGGTCCTCGAGAT
>NC_061512.1:164875674-165130469 GCF_022539505.1 Lolium rigidum
GAGGGAGATCGGAGGCCATAGGTGGGTTGTGGCTTTCATGACTGCAGAGCGCCTCGCCCAAGTTGTTGCGTGGAGAAACCATCGTGCTTCCTGCCAATACCGGACAATAGAAAACACACGTTATGACTTATGAGATTGGATAGAAAGAAAGGATAAAGGAAGTTTCAGATCGGAGCTGTACAAATTCCATCTTGACTGCAGTGGGATGTCGTAGTACACTGTGCACAGTACACCTACGCAAAGCAATCATAAAATCAGCCCTTGGATACGCCGGGAGACATCCTTGCTCTTCTATAACTGCGAGGTGCTTCGCCAGGGATGGACGCGAGACACCCTGCTCGCGAACTGCCTAGCGGCGCCCTGAGGAAGAGGAGGGAGGCGGCTAGGTCTGGAGGAGGCGACATGCGTTCGTGGGCGCGTCGTTTAGGGCGTTGTGGTTAAAGGAAATATATAAAGGAGTCGTGCGTAGTGGGCTTGGCCCATAAATAATATTTGTTGTTTGATATGGAGTATCTATACTGGACAACGGATCTAGCCTGCAACATATGCATGTGTATCTACCATAAAATTTGGCAACCCATATTAATTTCGTTGCTAAGTATGTGTTGTTGTAGGAGGGGTTCTCTTGTAGTGCGGGAAGGACCAGAGGGGGGGCACTGGGCCCCCAGACCATAGGCCGGCGCGGCCCAGGCCCTGGCCGCGCCGCCATATGGTGTGGCCACCCCTTCGACCCTCCTGCGCCGCCTCTTCGCCTATATAAAGCCTCCGTCGCGAAACCCCTGATGCGAAAAACCACGATACGGAAAACCTTCCAGAGCCGCCGCCATCGCGAAGCCAAGATCTGGGGGACAGGAGTCTCTGTTCCGGCACCCTGCCGGAGCGGGGAAGTGCCCCCGGAAGGCTTCTCCATCTCCACCGCTGCCATCTCCACCGCCATCTTCATCACCGCTGCTGCTCCCATGAGGAGGGAGTAGTTCTCCATCGAGGCTCGGGGCTGTACCGGTAGCTATGTGGTTCATCTCTCTCCTATGTGCTTCAATACAATAATCTCATGAGCTGCCTTACATGATTGAGATTCATATGATGATGCTTGTAATCTAGATGTCATTATGCTAGTCAAGTGAGTTTTACTTATGTGATCTCCGGAGACTCCTTGTCCCACGTGTGTAAAGGTGACGGTGTGTGCACCGTGTGGGTCTCTTAGGCTATATTTCACAGAATACTTATTCACTGTTGAATGGCATAGTGAGGTGCTTATTTATATCTCTTTATGATTGCAATGTGTTTGTATCACAATTTATCTATGTGCTACTCTAGCAATGTTATTAAAGTAGTTTTATTCCTCCTGCACGTGTGCAAAGGTGACGAGTGTGTGCACCGTGTTAGTACTTGGTTTATGCTATGATCATGATCTCTTGTAGATTGCGAAGTTAACTATTGCTATGATAATATTGATGTGATCTATTCCTCCTACATATGCATGAAGGTGACAGTGTGCATGCTATGCTAGTACTTGGTTTAGTCTTTTGATCTATCTTACACTAAAGGTTACTAAAATATGAGCATTATTGTGGAGCTTGTTAACTCCGGCATTGAGGGTTCGTGTAATCCTACGCAATGTGTTCATCATCCAACAAGAGTGTAGAGTATGCATTTATCTATTCTGTTATGTGATCAATGTTGAGAGTGTCCACTAGTGAAAGTCTAATCCCTAGGCCTTGTTCCTAAATACTGCTATCGCTGCTTGTTTACTGTTTTATTGCGTTACTACTGCTGCGTTACTACTGCTTGTTTACTGTTCTGGGCAAAGCACTTTTCTGGTGCCGTTGCCACTACTTATTCATACCACATGTATTTCACTATCTCTTCGCCGAACTAGTGCACCTATTAGGTGTGTTGGGGACACAAGAGACTTCTTGCTTTGTGGTTGCAGGGTTGCATGAGAGGGATATCTTTGATCTCTTCCTCCCTGAGATCGATAAACCTTGGGTAATCCACTTAAGGGAAACTTGCTGCTGTTCTACAAACCTCTGCTCTTGGAGGCCCAACACTGTCTACAAGAATAGAAGCTCCCGTAGACATCAAGCGTCAAGGTCAATGGCGCCGTCTTCATGATTATCCTCCATGTAGCAACTATTACAACTACCTTGAAATACTACTCAACATGAAATTTAAAGACAACCATAAGGCTCCTGCCGGTTGCCACAATACAATAATGATCATCTCATTATGGCCAATCACATCACCAAACCCTGCAAAAACAAGTTAGATGCTCTCTAATTTGGTTTGCATATTTTACGTGGTTTAGGGTTTTCGATATAGATCTAATCTACCTACGAACATGAACCACAACGTTGATACTAATGTTGTCAATAGAAGAGTAAATTGAATCTTTACTATAGTAGGAGAGACAGACACCCGCAAAGCCTCTTATGCAATACAAGTTGCATGTCGAACGAGGAACAAGTCTCATGAACGCGGTCATGTAAAGTTAGTCCGAGCCGCTTCATCCCACTATGCCATAAAGATGCAAAGTACTCAACTAAATATAACAAGAGCATCAACGCCCACAAAAACATTGTGTTCTACTCGTGCAACCATCTATGCATAGACACGGCTCTGATACCACTGTAGGATAACGTTGCATAGAAAACAAAAAAATTTCCTACCGCGAACACGCAATCCAAACCAAGATGCAATCTAGAAGATGGTAGCAACGAGGGGGTATCGAGTCTCACCCTTGAAGAGATTCCAAAGCCTACAAGATGAGGCTCTTGTTGCTGCGGTAGACATTCACTTGCCGCTTGCAAAAGCGCGTAGAAGATATTGATCACGATCGGTTCCGGCGCCACGAACGGGCAGCACCTCCGTACTCGGTCACACGTTCGGTTGTTGATGAAGACGACGTCCACCTCCCGTTCCGGCGGGCAGCGGAAGTAGTAGCTCCTCTTGAATCCGACAGCACGACGGCGTGGTGTCGGTGGCGGTGGAGAACTCCGGCGGAGCTTCGCTAAAGCACGCGGGAGCTATGGAGGAGAGGGGGGCGGCTAGGGTTTGGGAGGGGGTGGCCGGTGATACGTCTCCGACGTATCGATAATTTCTTGTTCTATGCCATATTATTGATGATACCTACATGTTTTATGCACACTTTATGTCATATTCGTGCATTTTCTGGAACTAACCTATTAACAAGATGCCGAAGTGCCGGTTCTGTTTTCTGCTGTTTTTGGTTTCGAAATCCTAGTAACGAAATATTCTCGGAATTGGACGAAACGAAGACCCAGGGGCCTATTTCGCCACGAACCTTCCGGAAGACCGAAGAGCATACGAAGTGGGGCCACGAGGTGGCGACACCACATGGCGGCGCGGCCAAGGGGGGCCCGCGCCGCCCTATGGCGTGGGCCCCTCGTCGAGCCCCCGACTCCGCCCTTCCGCCTACTTAAAGCCTCCGTCGCGAAACCCCCGATGCGAAAAACCACGATACGGAAAACCTTACCGAGACGCCGCCGCCGATCCCATCTCGGGGGATTCTGGAGATCTCCTCCGGCACCCCGCCGAGAGGGGATTCATCTCCCGGAGGACTCTACACCGCCATGGTCGCCTCCGGAGTGATGAGTGAGTAGTTCACCCCTGGACTATGGGTCCATAGCAGTAGCTAGATGGTTGTCTTCTCCTCATTGTGCTTCATTGTCGGATCTTGTGAGCTGCCTAACATGATCAAGATCATCTATCTCGTAATACTCTATGTTGTGTTTGTCGGGATCCGATGGATAGAGAATACCATGTTATGTTAATTATCAAGTTATTACATATGTGTTGTTTATGATCTTGCATGCTCTCCGTTACTAGTAGAGGCTCGGCCAAGTTTTTGCTTTTAACTCCAAGAGGGAGTATTTATGCTCGATAGTGGGTTCATGCCCGCATTGACACTCGGGAACAGTGACAGAAAGTTCTAAGGTTGTGTTGTGCTGTTGCCACTAGGGATAAAACATTGGCGCTATGTCCGAGGATGTAGTTGTTGATTACATTACACACCATACTTAATGCAATTGTCTGTTGCTTTGCAACTTAATACTGGAAGGGGTTCGGATGATAACCTGAAGGTGGACTTTTTAGGCATAGATGCAGTTGGATGGCGGTCTATGTACTTTGTCGTAATGCCCAATTAAATCTCACTATACTTATAATGCCATGTATGTGCATTGTTATGCCCTCTCTATTTGTCAATTGCCCGACTGTAATTTGTTCACCCAACATGCTTTTATCTTATGGGAGAGACACCTCTAGTGAACTCGTGGACCCCGGTCCATTCTTTTAATACTGAAATACAAATCTCGCTGCAATACTTGTTCTTTATTGTTTTCTTGCAAACAATCATCTTCCACACAATTCGGTTAATCCTTTGTTACAGACAAGCCGGTGAGATTGACAACCTCACTTGTTTCGTTGGGGCAAAGTACTTTGGTTGTGTTGTGCGGGTTCCACGTTGGCGCCGGAATCTCCGGTGTTGCGCCGCACTACATCCCGCCGCCATCAACCTTCAACGTGCTTCTTGACTCCTACTGGTTCGATTAAACCTTGGTTTCTTACTGAGGGAAACTTGCCGCTGTGCGCATCACACCTTCCTCTTGGGGTTCCCAACGGACGTGTCAACTACACGCATCAAGCAAATTTCTGGCGCCGTTGCCGGGGAGGTCAAGACACGCTGCAAGGGGAGTCTCCACTTCTCAATCTCTTTACTTTGTTTTTGTCTTGCTTTATTTTATTTACTACTTTGTTTGCTGCATTATATCAAAACACAAAAAAATTAGTTGCTAGTTTTACTTTATTTACTCGTCTTGTTTGCTATATCAAAAACACAAAAAAATTAGTTTACTTGCATTTACTTTATCTAGTTTGCTTTATTTACTACTGCTAAAATGGCCAACCCTGAAAATACTAAGTTGTGTGACTTCACTAGCACAAATAATAATGATTTCTTATGCACACCTATTGCTCCACCTGCTACTACAGCAGAATTCTTTGAAATTAAACCTGCTTTACTTAATCTTGTCATGAGAGAGCAATTTTCTGGTGTTAGTTCTGATGATGCTGCTGCCCATCTCAATAATTTTGTTGAATTGTGTGAGATGCAAAAATATAAAGATGTAGATGGTGACATTATAAAATTAAAATTGTTTCCTTTCTCATTAAGAGGAAGAGCTAAAGATTGGTTGCTATCTCTCGCCTAAGAATAGTATTGATTCCTGGACTAAATGCAAGGATGCTTTTATTGGTAGATATTATCCCCCTGCTAAAATTATATCTTTGAGGAGTAGCATAATGAATTTTAAACAATTAGATAATGAACATGTTGCTCAAGCTTGGGAAAGAATGAAATCTCTGGTTAAAAATTGCCCAACCCATGGACTGACTACTTGGATGATCATCCAAACCTTCTATGCAGGACTAAATTTTTCTTCGCGGAATTTATTGGATTCAGCTGCTGGAGGTACCTTTATGTCCATCACTCTTGGTGAAGCAACAAAGCTCCTTGATAATATGATGGTTAATTACTCTGAATGGCACACGGAAAGAGCTCCACAAGGTAAGAAGGTAAATTCCGTTGAAGAATCCTCTTCCTTGAATGATAAGGTTGATGTTATTATGTCTATGCTTGCGAATGATAGGACTAATGTTGATCCTAATAATGTTCCATTAGCTTCATTGGTTGCCCAAGAAGAACATGTTGATGTAAACTTCATTAAAAATAATAATTTCAACAACAATGCTTATCGGAACAATTCTAGTAATAACTATAGGCCATATCCTTATAATAATGGTAACGGTTATGCTAATTCTTATGGGAATTCTTACAAAAATAATAGGAATACACCCCTGGACTTGAAGCCATGCTTAAAGAATTTATTAGTACACAAACTGCCTTTAACAAATCTGTTGAGGAAAAGCTCAATAAAATTGATATTCTTGCTTCTAGAGTTGATAGTCTTGCCTCTCGATGTTGATCTTTTGAAATCGAAAGTTATGCCTAATAGGGATATTGAAAATAAAATTGTTACTACAGCAAATGCCATCCAAGTTAGAATTAATGAGAATATAAGATTAATGGCTGAACTGCGTGCTAGGTGGGATAGAGAAGAAAATGAAAAACTAGCTAAAAAGGAAAATGTAGCTAAAGTTTGGACTATTACCACCACTAGCAATGCTAATGATTCACATGTTGCTGCACCTCCTACTATCGATGGTAAAATAATTGGTGTTGGCAATGTTTCCACTCCTAGTGCAGAGCGCGCAAAATTACCTGAAACTGCTAAAACTGCTGAAACTGCCTGTGATAAAACTGCTGAAATTTTTTCCAACCTTGGGGATGATAATCCCATTGCTTTAAATTGTAATGATTTAGATTTTGATTATTGCCACATCTCTGAAGTTATAAAGTTCTTGCAAAAACTTGCTAAGAGTCCTAATGCTAGTGCTATAAACTTGGCTTTCACAAAACATATTACAAATGCTCTCATAAAAGCTAGAGAAGAGAAACTAAAACTTGAAACTTCTATTCCTAGAAAGCTAGAAGATGGTTGGGAGCCCATCATTAAAATGAGAGTCAAAGATTTTGATTGTAATGCTTTATGTGATCTTGGTGCAAGTATTTCTGCTATGCCTAAGAAAGTCTATGATATGCTTGACTTGCCACCATTGAAGAATTGTTATTTGGATGTTAATCTCGCTGATAATGCTAAAAAGAAACCTTTGGGGAGAGTTGATAATGTTCATATTATGGTTAACAATAACCTTGTCCCCGTTGATTTTGTTGTCTTGGATATTGAATGCAATGCATCTTGCCCCATTATATTGGGAAGACCTTTTCTTCGAACCGTTGGTGCCACTATTGATATGAAGGAAGGTAATATTAAATATAAATTTCCTCTCAAGAAAGGTATGGAACACTTCCCTAGAAAGAGAATGAAGTTACCTTATGATTCTATTATTAGAACAAATTATGATGTTGATGCTTCGTCTCTCGATGTTACTTGAGTTACACTTTCTGCGCCTAGCTGAAAGGCGTTAAAGAAAAGCGCTTATGGGAGACAACCCATGTTTTTACTCCAGTATTTTTGTTTTATATTTGTGTCTTGGAAGTTGTTTACTACTGTAGCAACCTCTCCTTATCTTAGTTTTGAGTTTTGTTGTGCCAAGTAAAGTCTTTGATAGTAAAGTAAGTACTAGATTTGGATTACTGCAAGCAGTTGCGATTTCTTTGCTGTCACGAATCTGGGTCTATCTCCCTGTAGGTAGCTCAGAAAATTAAGCCAATTTACGTGCATGATACTCGGATATGTACGCAACTTTCATTAAATTTGAGCATTTTCATTTGAGCAAGTCTGGTGGCCTAATAAAATCCATCTTTACGGACTGTTCTGTTTTGACAGATTCTGCCTTTTATTTTGCATTGCCTCTTTTGCTATGTTGGATGAATTTCTTTGATCCATTAATGTCCAAGTAGCTTTATGCAATGTCCAGAAGCGTTAAGAATGATTGTGTTACCTCCGAACATGTGAATTTTTATTATGCACTAACCCTCTAATGAGTTGTTTCGAGTTTGGTGTGGAGGAAGTTTTCAAGGATCAAGAGAGGAGTATGATGCAATATGATCAAGGAGAGTGAAAGCTCTAAGCTTGGGGATGCCCCGGTGGTTCACCCATGCATATTTTAAGAATACTCAAGTGTCTAAGCTTGGGGATGCCCAAGGCATCCCCTTCTTCATCGACAACATTATCAGGTTCCTCCCCTGAAACTATATTTTTATTCCGTCACATCTTATGTACTTTGCTTGGAGCGTCGGTTTGTTTTTTGTTTTGTTTTGTTTGAATAAAATGGATCCTAGCATTCACTTTATGGGAGAGAGACACGCTCCGCTGTAGCATATGGACAAGTATGTCTTAGGCTCTACTCATAGTATTCATGGCGAAGTTTCTTCTTCGTTAAATTGTTATATGGTTGGAATTGGAAAATGCTACATGTAGTAACTCTAAAATGTCTTGGATAATTTGATACTTGGCAATTGTTGTGCTCATGTTTAAGCTCTTGCATCATATACTTTGCACCCATTAATGAAGAAATACTTAGAGCTTGCTAATTTGGTTTGCATATTTGGTTTCTCTAGAGTCTAGATAACATCTAGTATTGAGTTTTGAACAACAAGGAAGACGGTATGGAGTCTTATAATGTTTACCATATGTCTTTTATGTGAGTTTTGCTGTACCGTTCATCCTTGTGTTTGTTTCAAATAACCTTGCTAGCCTAAACCTTGTATCGAGAGGGAATACTTCTCATGCATCCAAAATACTTGAGCCAACCACTATGCCATTTGTGTCCACCATACCTACCTACTACATGGTATTTATCCGCCATTCCAAAGTAAATTGCTTGAGTGCTACCTTTAAAATTCCATCATTCACCTTTGCAATATATAGCTCATGGGACAAATAGCTTAAAAACTATTGTGGTATTGAATATGTACTTATGCACTTTATCTCTTATTAAGTTGCTTGTTGTGCGATAACCATGTTTCGGGGACGCTATCAACTATTCTTTGTTGAATATCATGTGAGTTGCTATGCATGTCCGTCTTGTCTCGAAGTAAGAGAGATCTACCACCTTTATGGTTGGAGCATGCATATTGTTAGAGAAGAACTTTGGGCCGCTAACTAAAGCCATGATTCATGGTGGAAGTTTCAGTCTTGGACACATATCCTCAATCTCATATGAGAATAATAATTGTTGCCACATGCTTATGCATTTAAGAGGAGTCCATTATCTGTTGTCCATGTTGTCCCGGTATGGATGTCTAAGTTGAGAATAATCAAAAGCGAGAAATCCAAAATGCGAGCTTTCTCCTTAGACCTTTGTACAGGCGGCATGGAGGTACCCCATTGTGACACTTGGTTAAAACATGTGCATTGCAAAGATCCGGTAGTCCAAGCTAATTAGGACAAGGTGCGGGCACTATTAGTATACTATGCATGAGGCTTGCAACTTGTAAGATATAACTTTCATAACTCATATGCTTTATTACTACCGTTGACAAAATTGTTTCATGTTTTCAAAATACAAGCTCTAGCACAAATATAGCAATCGATGCTTTCCTCTTTGAAGGACCATTCTCTTTACTTTTATGTTGAGTCAGCTCACCTATCTCTCTCCACCTCAAGAAGCAAACACTTGTGTGAACTGTGCATTGATTCTTACATACTTGCATATTGTACTTGTTATATTACTCTATGTTGACAATTATGCATGAGATATACATGTTACAAGTTGAAAGCAACCGCTGAAACTTAATCTTCCTTTGTGTTGCTTCAATACCTTTACTTTGATTTATTGCTTTATGAGTTAACTTTTATGCAAGACTTATTAATACTTGTCTTGAAGTACTATTCATGAAAAGTCTTTGCTTTATGATTCACCTGTTTACTCATGTCATTACCATTGTTTTGATCGCTGCATTCACTACATATGTTTACAAATAGTATGATCAAGGTTATGATGGCATATCACTTCGTAAATTATCTTTGTTATCGTTTTACCTCGCTCGGGACGAGCAGTAACTAAGCTTGGGGATGCTTGATACGTCTCCGACGTATCGATAATTTCTTATGTTCTATGCCATATTATTGATGATACCTACATGTTTTATGCACACTTTATGTCATATTCGTGCATTTTCTCGGAACTAACCTATTAACAAGATGCCGAAGTGCCGCTTCGTTTTCTCGCTGTTTTTGGTTTCGTAAATCCTAGTAACGAAATATTCTCGAAATTGGACGAAACGAAGACCCAGGGGCCTATTTCGCCACGAACCTTCCAGAAGACCGAAGAGCATACGAAGTGGGGCCACGAGGTGGCGACACCACATGGCGGCGCGGCCAAGGGGGGGCCCGCGCCACCCTATGGTGTGGGCCCCTCGTCGAGCCCCGACTCTGCCCTTCCGCCTACTTAAAGCCTCCGTCGCGAAACCCCGATGCGAAAAACCACGATACGGAAAACCTCATCGAGACGCCGCCGCCGATCCCATCTCGGGGATTCTGGAGATCTCCTCCGCACCCCGCCGAGAGGGGATTCATCTCCCGGAGGACTCTACACCGCCATGGTCGCCTCCGGAGTGATGAGTGAGTAGTTCACCCCTGGACTATGGGTCCATAGCAGTAGCTAGATGGTTGTCTTCTCCTCATTGTGCTTCATTGTCGGATCTTGTGAGCTGCCTAACATGATCAAGATCATCTATCCGTAATACTCTATGTTGTGTTTGTCGGGATCCGATGGATAGAGAATACCATGTTATGTTAATTATCAAGTTATTACATATGTGTTGTTTATGATCTTGCATGCTCTCCGTTACTAGTAGAGGCTCGGCCAAGTTTTTGCTTTTAACTCCAAGAGGGAGTATTTATGCTCGATAGTGGGTTCATGCCCGCATTGACACCGGGACGATGACGAAAAGTTCTAAGGTTGTGTTGTGCTGTTGCCACTAGGGATAAAACATTGGCGCTATGTCCGAGGATGTAGTTGTTGATTACATTACGCACCATACTTAATGCAATTGTCCGTTGCTTTGCAACTTAATATTGGAAGGGGTTCGGATGATAACCTCGAAGGTGGACTTTTTAGGCATAGATGCAGCTTGGATGGCGGTCTATGTACTTTGTCGTAATGCCCAATTAAATCTCACTATACTTATCATGCCATGTATGTGCATTGTTATGCCCTCTCTATTTGTCAATTGCCCGACCGTAATTTGTTCACCCAACATGCTTTTATCTTATGGGAGAGACACCTCTAGTGAACCGTGGACCCCGGTCCATTCTTTTAATACCGAAATACAAATCTGCTGCAATACTTGTTCTTTACTCGTTTTCTTGCAAACAATCATCTTCCACACAATTCGGTTAATCCTTTGTTACAGCAAGCCGATGAGATTGACAACCTCACTCGTTTCGTTGGGGCAAAGTACTTTGGTTGTGTTGTGCAGGTTCCACGTTGGCGCCGAAATCTCCGGTGTTGCGCCGCACTACATCCCGCCGCCATCAACCTTCAACGTGCTTCTTGACTCCTACTCGGTTCGATTAAACCTTGGTTTCTTACTGAGGGAAACTTGCCGCTGTGCGCATCACACCTTCCTCTTGGGGTTCCCAACGGACGTGTCAACTACACGCATCAGCCCGGCCACTCAAGGGGGGCGGCCAGGTTGTGGTCTTTGGGGTGGCCGGCCCCCTCCCTTGGCCCCTCATTATATAGGTGGATCCCCAAGAGTTGGTCTCCAAGTCTTCGAATAAGACCCGAACCAAAAACCTTCCATAAGGAGGGGAAACCTAGCCAAGCTAGGACTCCCACCAAAGGTGGGAGTTCCACCTCCCATATGGGGGGTGGCCGCCCCTAAGGGGGAGTCCACTTGGGACTCCTCCCCCACTAGGGTTGGCCGGCCATGGAGGTGGAGTCCCATGTGGACTCCACCTTCCTTAGTGGTTTCTTCCGGACTTTTCTAGAACCTTCTAGAACCTTCCATAGAACCTTCCGCGACATTTTAATTCACATAAAATGACATCCTATATATGAATCTTATTCTCCGGACCATTCCGGAACTCCTCGTGATGTCCGGGATCTCATCCGGGACTCCGAACAAATATTCGAACTCCATTCCATATTCAAGTACTACCATTTCAACATCCAACTTTAAGTGTGTCACCCTACGGTTCGTGAACTATGCGGTGGACATGGTTGAGTACTCACTCCGACCAATAACCAATAGCGGGATCTGGAGATCCATAATGGCTCCCACATATTCAACGATGACTTTAGTGATCGAATGAACCATTCACATATAATACCAATTCCCTTTGTCACGCGATATTTTACTTGTCCGAGGTTTGATCTTCGGTATCACTCTATACCTTGTTCAACCTCGTCTCCCGACAAGTACTCTTTACTCGTACCGTGGTATGTGGTCTCTTATGAACTTATTCATATGCTTGCAAGACATTAGACGACATTCCACCGAGAGGGCCCAGAGTATATCTATCCGTCATCGGGATGGACAAATCCCACTGTTGATCCATATGCCTCAAGTCATACTTTCCGGATACTTAATCCCACCTTTATAGCCACCCATTTACGCAGTGGTGTTTGATGTAATCAAAGTACCTTTCCGGTATAAGTGATTTATATGATCTCATGGTCATAAGGACTAGGTAACTATGTATCGAAAGCTTATAGCAAATAACTTAATGACGAGATCTTATGCTACGCTTAATTTGGGTGTATCCATTACATCATTCATACAATGATATAACCTTGTTATTAATAACATCCAATGTTCATGATTATGAAACTAATCATCCATTAATCAACAAGCTAGTTAAGAGGCATACTAGGGACTCTTTGTTGTTTACATATCACACATGTATCAATGTTTCGGTTAATACAATTATAGCATGATATATAAACATTAATCATAAACATAAAGATATATATAATAACCACTTTTATTATTGCCTCTTGGGCATATCTCCAACACTACATAGAGCTTGTTAAAATTTGGTTTGCATGATTAGTTTCTCTAGAGTCTAGATATTTTCTGGTTAAGGTGTTTGAACAACAAGGAGACGATGTAAAGTCTTATAATGCTTACAATATGTACATATGTGAGTCTTGCTGCACCGTTTTATACTTGAGTTTGCTTCAAACAACCTTGCTAGCCTAGCCTTGTATTGAGAGGAATTCTTCTCGTGCATCCAAATCCTTGAGCCAAAAACTATGCCATTTGTGTCCACCATACCTACCTACTACATGGTATTTCTGCCATTCCAAAGTACATTACTTGAGTGCTACCTTTAAAATTCTATTCTTTGTCTTTGAAATATATAGCTCATGGGAAAATAGCCTTAAAAACTATTGTGGTGAAGAATATGTACTTATGTATCTTATTTCTTAATAAGTTGCTTGTTAAGCGGTAACCATGTTTCTGGGGACGCCACCAACTATTACCTTTGTTGAATATCATGTGAGTTGCTATGCATGTTCGTCTTGTCTGAAGTAATGGCGATTTTCATGATCAAATGGTTTGAGTATGCATACTGTTAGAGAAGAACATTGGGCCGCTAACTAAAGCCATGATTCATGGTGGAAGTTTCGGCTTGGACAATTAATCCTCAATCTCTTATGAGAATTTTAAATGCTGTTGAATGCTTATGCATTAAAGAGGAGTCCATTATCTGTTGTCTATGTTGTCCCGGTATGGATGTCTAAGTTGAGAATAATCAAAA
This sequence comes from Lolium rigidum, assembly GCF_022539505.1. Taxonomy (NCBI): domain Eukaryota; kingdom Viridiplantae; phylum Streptophyta; class Magnoliopsida; order Poales; family Poaceae; genus Lolium; species Lolium rigidum. The sequence goes on from NC_061512.1 coordinate 164,888,994, forward strand.
GCGAGAAATCCAATGCGATCTTTCTCCTTAGACCTTTGTACAGGCGGCATAGAGGTACCCCTTTGTGACACTTGGTTGAAACATATGTTATGCAATGATAATCCGTGTTAATCCAAGCTAATTAGGACAAGGTGCGAGCACTATTGGTATACTAGGCATGAGGCTTGCAACTTATAGGATATCTTATACATAACACATATGCTTTATTACTACCGTTGACAAAATTGTTTCTTGTTTTCAAAATGAAAAGCTCTAGCACAAATATAGTAATCAATGCTTCCCTCTGCGAAGGGCCTATCTTTTACTATTATGTTGAGTCGGTTTACCCATTCTTTCTATCTTAGAAGCAAACACTTGTATCAATTGTGTGCATTGATTCTTACATGTTTACCTATTGCACTTGTTATATTGCTTTGTGTTGACAATTATCCATGAGATATACATGTTGAAGTGGAAAGCAACTGCTGAAACTTATATCTTCCTTTGTGTTGCTTCAAAGCTTTTTTACTTTGAATCTATTGCTTTATGAGTAACTCTTATGCAAGTCTTATTGATGCTTGTCTTGAAAGTATTATTCATGAAAAGTCTTTGCTATATTATTCATTTGTTTACTCATTATCTTCATCATTGCTTCGAATCGCTGCATTCATCTCATATGCTTTATAATAGTATTGATCAAGATTATGATAGCATGTCACTCCAGAAATTATCCTTGTTATCGTTTACCTACTCGAGGGCGAGTAGGAACTAAGCTTGGGGATGCTTGATACGTCTCAAACGTATCTATAATTTCTTATGTTCCATGCTACTTTTATGATGATACTCACATGTTTTATACACATTATATGTCATTATTATGCATTTTCCGGAACTAACCTATTGACGAGATGCCAAAGTGCCAGTTCCTGTTTTCTGCTGTTTTTGGTTTCAGAAATCCTAGTAAGAAAATATTGTCGGAATTGGACGAAATCAAGGCCCACGATCTTATAATTCCACGAAGCTTCCAGAACACCGAAGAGGGACCAGAGGGGAGGCCCAGGGCCACCACACATGGTGGCGGCGCGGCCAAGAGGGGGGCCGCGCCCCCCTGTTGTGTGGAGCCTCCAGACCCCCTCCGACTCCGGCTCTTCGCCTATTTAAGCCGTCCTGACCTAAAACTTCGAGAGAAAAGCCACGGTACGAGAAACCTTCCAGAGCCGCCGCCATCGCGAAGCCAAGATCTGGGGGACAGGAGTCTCTGTTCCGGCACGCCGCCGGGACGGGGAAGTGCCCCCGGAAGGCATCTCCATCGACACCACCGCCATCTTCATCAACGCTGTTGTCTCCCATGAGGAGCGAGTAGTTCTCCATCGAGGCTAAGGGTTGTACCGGTAGCTATGTGGTTGATCTCTCTCCTATGTACTTCAATACAATGATCTCATGAGCTGCCTTACATGATTGAGATTCATATGAGTTTTGTATCACTATTCATCTATGTGTTACTCTAGTGATGTTATTAAAGTAGTCTATTCCTCCTCCATGGTGTAAAGGTGACAAGTGTGTGCATCATGTAGTACTTGGCGTAGGTTATGATTGTAATCTCTTGTAGATTATGAAGTTAATTATTGCTATGATAGTATTGATGTGATCTATTCCTCCTTCATAGTGTGATGGTGACAGTTGTTCATGCTATGTTAGTACTTGGTGTAATTGCAATGATCTATCATGCACTCTAAGGTTATTTAAATATGAACATCGAATGTTGTGGAGCTTGTTAACTCCGGCATTGAGGTGCTCTTGTAGCCCTACGCAATTAGTGGTGTTCATCATCCAACAAGAGAGTGTAGAGTGGTTTTATTATGTGATCAATGTTGAGAGTGTCCACTAGTGAAAGTATGATCCCTAGGCCTTGTTTCCAAACATCGAATCTCCGTTTGTTTATCGTTCCGTTGCATGTTTACTCGCTGCCATATTTTATTCAGATTGCTATTACCACTCATATACATCCATACTACTTGTATTTCACTATCTCTTCGTCGAACTAGTGCACCTATACATCCGACAAGTGTATTAGGTGTGTTGGGGACACAAGAGACTTCTTGTATCGTGATTGCAGTGGTTGCTTGAGAGGGATATCTTTGACCTCTTCCTCCCTGAGTTCGATAAACCTTGGGTGATCCACTTAAGGGAAACTTGCTGCTGTTCTACAAACCTCTGCTCTTGGAGGCCCAACACTGTCTACAAGAATAGAAGCACCCGTAGACATCAGCAAGCCACCCGGTCAGCTTACCAGTTGAAGCCAAGGGGCAAGGCTCCAAACCGATACTCTCCGGATGATTATGTCAACCGAGGAAAGAAGGTTGTCATTGAGGAGGATGAGGCGCCGCCGCGGAGATCATCTTTGAGGAGGATGAGGAACGACGAGCCGTTATCTTCAGAGGAGGAGGAGCAGGACGAGCAGCAACAACAAGAGCCACGGCAGCGGACGAAAAGGATGGCCATCCGGAAGCAGCCCACGAGGAGGGGACGTCGAGGATAGATGGATTTGTGTTGTGAACTCTATCTTCATTGCTACGTGTTCTAAACTCTATGTCATTACTACGTGTTGTGAACCCTATGTCATTTCGAACCATGTCTGTAATGCTACTTGTTGTTTGAATTTATGTGCTACGATGTGAGATATGATGGTTATATGTCTATGTTCTCTGTGTATGAAATTGCTATTGTTGTGTTCAAAACTGTTTAACTAAGGCAAGAATTTTCATGGTTTAACACAAGTCAACAAGTGGCGCCGCCCACGCTGGCGCCACACCTCACTATGTGGCGCCCATGGCATCGGCGCCACATATGTTGTTTATGAGTCGAAAACATCCAGGGGCTCCGGACTATTGGGACTTAGCCGTTTTGGCGAGGCTCTATGTGTGGCGCCCGTGGCGTGTGGCACCGTGGCGTCGGCGCCACACTGCGTGGCATCGGCGCCACACATAGCGCCTCGCCAAAACGGCTAAGTCCGAGACGCTTTGTCTTACAGTATGTTTTGGGCAATTACAAGTGCATGTGTGGCGCCGATGGGATCGGCGCCACACATCCTGCCACGTCGGATCGGCGCACCAGCTCAGCGTCGAGGGCGCCACGTCGGCTGGGAGAGTGGCACCGCAGGCACGAGCGCCACTCGGGCATGTGTGGCGCCCATGAGAGATGAGCCACACAAAAGGGTTAGATGGGTGAAATAGTTTGTCCGAAGGGTCAGTCTGTGCTATAGTTGCAACAAAGGGTTATTTTTGTGTAAATCGCCCGAACTGCTAGGCGGTGGGCTGGGTTACATTGGAGGCCCACAACGGTGTCGGTTGGCCCATGTTACCAGGCCAAGCGGTTGAGAAGAGTGGCACGGCCCTCTTCTGTCGGGCCTTGGGCTAACACTAACAGGCGGCTGCACGGCCACCTGGGCAGTGTGGGGTTACAATACCTCTCATTGTGTCGCAGCACACCAGCAGCGTGACCAGTCGCCAGCGAGGTCAGCGCAGTGTCGTGTCGACAGTAAGACTACTCATAGTGGGAGTAACATAGGTGGTAACATCACACATTTTAGGATATTTTGGTGATATAGCATGCTATTAAATGAAGAAAGAGAGTGATGTGGTAACTAGCTATGTTACCATAACATCACACTTTTCAAGAAAAGATGAGTCTACAATATAATAAATATGAATTTGTATGATATTACACATATATTACTCTCCACTATGAAAGTAGTAACATAGATTAGTAATATGTCCATGCGGAAATTCAATTCGGCTCCCGGGTGCGTATGCTCCCTCTACCAACAAAACATATTTCGAAGTGTGGAAAATTTCGACAAAAAATTCTACATGTACATCTCCATAATATATGTGTATGCGTCAAGTTTCACGAAAAAACAATACTTTTTGTGGCCTATGTAAAAAAGAGAAAACTTATCCTGTGAAAAGCATTGTTTTCAGCACTGAATTTTGTCTTTTTTACACACGTCACATGATAAGTTCATTTTTTATGAAACGACTTTGTGAGCGTGTAGCACGTGAAGATGTACGTGCGGATTTTTTGTTTCAATTTTTTTAAAATTTAAAATACATGTAACATGCATTTCAAAATATAGGGAGCATAAACCTATTCATCTATCCTATCCCTCGCTTGACTCTTCTCGGAAAAGCCATATGCATGTTACTACTATGTTACTCTCCACTATGACTAGTCTAACAACATTGAAAAGGAATGTTTCTTTTGCATGTCGTCGAAGCCACTGGGCTTTGCCTGGATGGGGGCCGTTGTTCGTATAATTTATGAGCTTTTATTTTCAGGGATGAAGTAGTACTCTATGATTTCAGAAGGGTGGAAGAGGCATTTCTAATGAGAAGATACGTGAACCTGTGCCTGGGGAGTCAAAACAAGAGGTTGCTCAGTCATATAATTAATGTGAGCGATGCGTACTGAGCCCATAGTTTTGAATAAAAATTACAAGTTGATATGGGTCCAAATCGATAACCTGTCGATCGATACAATTTTTTTTCAACTGAGACCACACCAATGAACACGAAAATCTAGTTGATCCTAGGAGATCCGCCAGGCACAAGACTCCACACACACCCTCCGCCAGCACAGGACAGGCCACTGGAGCGAGGATATGGCAGGGAGGACTTTAATTGTTCCGACTTCAACATGTAGCCACCACCTCACCCATCCAATAACAATCTAAATAAATAACGGAAACCCCCGCCGCCGGCGAGGTCTAGCACACCTCCAAGGATCGAAGGGCACCGAAGATAGAGCGGACCAACTTCATCACGGGCAAGGGGGGGGAATTCTAGATGGGTGTCATCACCTATCCTAGGCTCCCCGCGTACTAGTTCGGTATAAAATTTTAATATATTGTCAAATGACTTCCACTCTACATTGGAAACATGGTCATGATAAACTTAGTCTCTGGTCATGTCATTTAACCTACCTCTGGGTAAGAATCCTACAATATTCTTTTAAAAATCTTTTGAATCAAACAGACCCATAGAGCCCTAAAGGTTTTAATCGTATGCCAGGTAATTGTCATATCCATTAGATTATGATTGACATCTGGTGAATAATTAACTCCATAATGAAATAATAATACTACAATGCGTTGAAGTATTTTCTATCCAATTGGTTGTCATCGTCCATTATATTATACTCTCGTTTTAATATAATTGTAGCAACTTTGTCTAGATTTGAACATATCTACACACTAAATAGGTCTACATAATACATATCTAGATAAATTTGCGACATGTATTGTGAAACGGAAGGAGTATTTCACATGTACCGATCTCTGAAAAAAAAGACTCCGCCAAAGGCCACCCTGTATTCTAGTCCAACTTTTATATCCCAAGCTCCTTTAAAATTTCTCGCTCGGGCTGCATCTTTCTCGGAAGTTCAATTCGGCTCTCGGGTACGTATGCTCCCTCTACCAAAAAAAATCATATTTTGAATTGTCAAAAAATTTGGATAAAAAATTCTACATCTACATCTCCATAATATATGTGTGTTCATCAAGTTTCACGAAAAATCAATATTTTTTGTGGTCTATGAAAAAGGAGAAAGTTTATCTTGTGAAAACCATTATTTTTAGCACTATTTTTTTTCTTTTTTACACACGTCACATGATAAGTCGATTTTTTATGAAGCGACTTTGTGAACTTGTAGCACGTGTAGATGTACGTGCGAATTTTTTATTTCAGTTTTTTAAAATTCAAAATATGTGTAAGATGCATTTTAAAATATAGAGAGCATACACACACATGTCCAAAACACCACTCCCCTTCTTTCTTTGTTTCTTTGACAGCAGCGGGTGGCAGCAGCGGTTAGTACAGTAACTTTTAACCGAGCAAGCACAGTTGCATGCCGTAGCTCTTTTCTTTTCTCTGACAGCCAAAGCAAGCCAAACGAGACTGAAAACAAAAGACTAAAGCTTTGGACGATATAGGTGGGGATAGACCAGGGGGACGTGCTGAGTTTGAGTTGCGACGTGCTGAATGACCGAAGGTGTCACTTTCCACAGTTTCACTAGTTCGTGCAACTGAGTAACGTGTTCACTGCTCACTTGCACCTTTAGCTCAAAATGGTAACCGAAATTATTGCTGCTACTTGGAAACTTGTATGGCAGCCTCGTCTGTGACTCTGACACGACCACATGGCTCTTTGGCCATCGATAGTTTCTAGCGCGACTTGGTCTGTTCCGCGTGGAGGCCGCAGAGGGAGAGCTTTGTGACTGTCTACGCCTTGCCTTCCGAGATGGAGAATGGCCGAGACAGCCCCTTCAATAAGGCACCTAGACTAGACGCCCCTTCAATAAGGCAGACATCCAGGAGAATCTCAGCCCTATGACAGATCCTATCTGCTGCTCTCTCTCTCTCTGTTCAAACGAGTTTTGATCAAATTTTTAGAAAAAGCTATCACCTGTAGTAATATATAGATGTATCATAAACATGTACTTCTTGACTGAAATTGATTTATGTTATGCATGTTAATGGATTTTTTCTAAAAACTAGATAAAATTTTACACAATTTATTTTCTCAAAAAATAGGCCTTATTTATTGGAATGGGGATAGTACTCTTTTCTTGGAGCCGCATCAAGGCTGATGATCTTTGTGTTTTTGCAATTTCTATTGCGCGGATTTCATATGGTTGGTCAAATTTAAACTTGTCAGTCCCCACACGCACAAACTCTCTACAGACTCATTTGAAATGAATCAATATTTGATACAACAAATATAAATCGAACATGCAGTATCAAGTATTCATTCGTCATCAAGAGAAACACATGTAGCAAAGACAACTAGGCATTCACCATCAAAATTATCACTAGAAATAATAGCATCCTTACAATCACCACCCGCTTTGTTTTTTTTGGTTGGTAAGTAGCGCGTCTTTTCTCCTTGTTCTGCAGTTTTCAACAATCATTAATATTGTGATTAGTTTTCTTGCAATACATGCACAATTTGTCTCGTCCCTTGGACTTTGAGGAGTCTCTGTCGGCCTTTCTATTATCTCTGTTGTTGTTGTCGGTGTTTCTTTGCTCAGGCCTACCTCCGACCCGTAGTGCTTTATCCTAGAAGACGATCCCTCTACCTACACCATAGTTTCATCTTTTTCCTTTTTTCCTTTGCTGGAGGGCATCATAAACTTTGGCAATGATTAGTTAATCAAGATTTAATAATATGTTGTCTTGAAAATTGGTAAACAAATTAATCAATAAGACTAACAATAGAAGAGCGAGATCTTCATCTTCAGACTTACCTTCATGGACAACAAGTAAAAAACGATCTCCCTAGAGACCGCTATGTGATTTATCACGGACGCACCTTTTTGTTATGAGAACAACTTCATCTTCACGTTATCTTACTGGTTAGATCCTTTGACATACAGATCAATTCCTATTTGAACCACATGGCCGCTGCAGCTTTTTGCAACAGCACTTTCTGCAAAATATTATTGGATAGATGAAGCTGAATCAAAGGTAAAACCTTATGGTATTTTTGCTTTTCTTCATCGGTCCATATCTTTGCATCAGAATTTCCATATCATTTGAGCGCTTCATCCAAATTATAAGTTTGGGCGAGAATCGCCCTCATCTTCGCTTGCCCTAGCAAAAACCTTGTGGTGTAGTCCACCTGCTGCAGATCAAATCCTAGATTGAAACACAAGCTCTGATACCACTTGCTATAAACACGACAAGAAAATAATGAAGAACGAACAAGAACACACGTTGGGGATAAAGATTTAACGTGGAAAAATCTCTTCAATAAAGACAGAAAAAAAAACCACGAGCACCATCCGCGAAACTTCACTATATCGGAAATGTATGCAAACACCGTGAGTTATCTTATAAAATAATTAAGCCTACCCGACAGCTTACAAGATGTATAAATAGGAGGATCCGTACTGCGGGGGCCTTTACCCCCCTCCCCCAGGTGTCCGTGTGGGGCATCTTATGGGCTAAGGGCATCTCCAACCGCGCGACCCAAACGGACGCGCTGGGCCGTCCGTTTTGGGCCGTTTGGGTCGCCGCCCGGACACGCGGACAGCGGCCCGCGTCCGCGTGTCCGTTTGGGTCGCGCGCTGCGCCCAACGCGCGGACGCATCGCAAATTGGAGAAACACGAAAACAAATTTAAAAGGGCAAATTTAAACGATATTTGATTAAACATATGCCCTATTTTGGGCAAATTTAGTACATAGCCCTATTTTGGGCAAATAAAACTAACAAAAGAAGCCCCTATATGGGCTTTTAAATTTAAACTAAAATATAAACATAAAATTAAAAACCCTCTAGGGTTTGGTCGGCGGCGCGGTGGCCGCCGGTGCGCCGCCTAGCCCCCGTGGGCGTCGTCGGCGACGTCGCCGAGGTCCCCGGGCGGCGAGGCACCGTTGTGGCTCGACCGCGCCGGGGACTCCGGCCGTGGAGACCACAGGGCCTCCTCCCACGGCGAGTGGGGGTCCGGAGCCACCCGCGCCGCCCGGAGGCGCTGCCGCCTCTCCGCCAGCCGGCGCCGCCCGGCCTCCCCGGCGCCGAGTCCTCCGGGCGGCGGCACCTCTCCTCTTGGCGGCGCTGCTGCTCGGCGGCGCGGCGCCTGGCCTCCTCCCGCCGCGCCGTCTCCTCCTCCTCCTCCCGTCGCGCCTGGAGGGCCTGGTCGTAGAGCGCCCAGTCCTCCGCGTCCTCCACCTCCCGCCGCGCCGCCTCCTCCATTTCGGAGGTGCGAATGGCCGCATGGAGTTGCGGCCATTTCGCCTCCTCCTCCGCCGCCGAGACGATGAGGGCGGCGAGCAGGTCCGGGTCCTCCTCCGAGGACTCGGGCTTGGGCTCGAGCAGCAGCGGCGGCGGTTGCGGCAATGCCGCGCCGCGGCGAGCGGCCTCTCCGATGTGGAGGCCGCCTCGTCGCAGCCGCCGGCGGCCGACGCCGATCGCTGCTCGGCCTCGTCGTCGTGCTCGCTCCGGGAGCGAACCGTCGCTTCGGGGCCATGGCGGCGGTTTTGCTCGGGGAGTGGAGTGGGGACTGGAGTGGAGGGCCAGATCCCCTCCAATCCCCATTTAATAGACTCCCCTGGTCACCGACAGGTGGGCCCAAGGGAGACGAGGCGACCAGCACGCGGACGCGAGCGGACGGCGCGTGCCATCCGCGGCCACGCAAACCTAGCCCAGATTTGGGCCGGGTTTGCGTCGTTCCGGACGCCGCGGCCGTCCGCTTTTGCGGTGCGTCCCCGCGTTGGGCCGCGGTTTTGTCCATTTCGACCCATCCGGACGCGCGGGCGCGGGATGGGTCGCCCCGTTGGAGATGCCCTAACACATCCGCTTGAGTTGAGCCCAAACCTCCCAATGACTACCATGATAGGTTGTGTTGTGGCCGATGCAGAATGATCTAGGGCAGAGTTTGTGGAACGGTAGCGTCGCTGCAAGAGAGAGAGGGGGGCTGATTTTTCTTTTCTTTTTGAGATTTAAAATCACAATACTTAGATCCAAACTTATGTTATTTTTGTGCCGCTCAAAATATAAAACATTTCGAATTGATATTTTGTATGTTTATGGGATACATCAATTGCTACTTTTAGAATTTTGTTTCACGAATTTTCTAAACTTGTAAATATAATTCTTGATTTTTTTAATATTCAGGGAGCACTAGAGCATGGGTGCTAGAAATCTCCACTTGTTAGAGCATCTCCACCGGCGGCCCCGATAGCATTTTGGGGGCCGGCAGCGAAAATGGGTTCACCCCGGTGCGCCCCAAACGGCGCCGGCGCTTTTTCGAACCCAATAGAAGCGCCGGCAACCCCGTGTCGGCCCCTTGGCGAAGGGCGCGAATCGGGCGCGCCGGCGCCTCGCGGAACGACGGTTTTCGCGGGTGGGGCGCCTTGTCAGAGAGAGGATGCGGCAGTTCGCATCGGAAACGACGCGGGGAGGTTGGTCGTCGGTGTTAATGGCCTCTCGCGCCGAAACCCAAGCGGCGAGGGCGGCGACTGGCCACGCGGCGTCCACCTACCTTACCCACGCGCCTTCAATGTGCGTCCGCCGCTTCCCTTAAAACCCCAGCGGCACGCACTTCTCTCTGTTCCCGGCCTTCCAACCCTAGCCATCGTCGTCCAACCGCGGCGCAAACCTCCCACGCACCCGCCGACGATGGCGCACAACGACGAGGCCGGTGGCAGCGGCGGCGTGCTCCGCTCGTTGCAGCTCAGCCTCGACAAGGACGATGTACTGTACTGGCACCACATCCCCGTGCCAGTACAGTATAAACTGCCGCACGGCTGGCACGTCTCCAACGGCGGCTTCGCCGTGCCACCGTCTCCACCGCCAGGACCACATACAAGGGCCCTCGCCAGGGAACGACAGAGCCTGATGACGTCGGAGGAGAGGAACTTGCCGGACAACGCGGTCGATAGCTCGGCCTGGGCATGGTGTTTCGAAGACGAGCGCGCCGTCGAGCTCGCGCGGGCGCTTCAACACCGTCGGCCGCCATGCCTAGTGGTACGACCGCGATGTCGACACAGCCCTTCGCCAGCATGACTTCCGTCAGCGCGTCCGCGGCAACAGGCAACAGGACCCGCTGTACTTCCCGCAGGTCGGCGGCACCGACTCGGCAGAGGGCGCCGGAAAGGACCGCGGCGTCCGGAAGCTCGCACACCAGATCGTCGTCTGCCGTCGCTCGCACGCACTCGGCCCCGCCCGCGCCTCCTTCCAGGGTCATCGTCATCCGCGATGAGGCGAGGCGCGCGTCCTCTGCTTCGGCCCGTCGGACGACGGGGTCAGGCCGCCGCCCCCGCGTCAAGGAGGAGGACGCCACGACCTCGCCACCACTTCCCTCGGCGAAGAAGAAATGGTGGGAGGCGGAGGCGCATGCGGCCCTCCGTGGTGACGACGATGAGGAGGAATTCCCCAGCCTAAAGTTCATGGTTGGCTGCTCCATCGACGAGGACTACCGACATATTACGCTGGACCCACGGCAGTCGGCAGTGTGGTCCGCCAGGGACCACGGCGCCAACTTCGTCGACCTCGCCGGACCATCGGAGCTGCCAGCGCCAAAGGAGGAGAAGGCCGAGGAGGAGGACGACGACAGCTGGTCCTTCGGGGCATCCAGCGACGACGACGACCTGGACTTCAGTGCCTTCGACTCTCAGTGCCGCTAGATGTTTTTTTATAGTTTTTTTTAGTTTAAATTCGCGTTAATTTGTACAAATTTCGTTCGAACTGTATGAATATCGTTTTAAAAAATTTGGTTGTAACTTTCAAAATCTATCGGGGCCGTCAGTTTGGAGTGCCGGTGTGAGAGCAGCATCCCCAAATAGTGGATGCTCTGCCGGCGTCCCCCATACGGCAGTGCCGGCGCCCCTGCCGGCGACTATTGGGGGCTGCCGGGTGGAGATGCTCTTATAGTTGACCCTAAACAACATAGACAAAAGTTATACTAATTTCCCCTATATACAGCCAATCTCGATCAGATTAAGACGTATCATAAAAAGACGTCAAAGAAAAACTGATGTACCGTAAAGAGAAGAGCTAGCATAGTTTCTTTGAAAAATAAAGAGAAGAGCTAGGAGAATATAAGTGACTGGCTTTCATTTCCGGGAATGGTAAGATCAGGCAACGGGGACAAGCCCATCCTTGCATGCCCACCCTTATATGGAAGCGAGGGTGCTTCCTGGAAATTTCTCGCGACCCCGGCCGGCCGTCTGCAGCGGCGCAGGTTCCCCCATCGAGAAGATTGCTGCTGTAGGAGAAAAAAATGCTACAGTGCGTATCTGCGTACTACTAATATGATGCATCCCAACCCCAAGGAAGCACTGCCACAGCGCCCGCTCCACCACAGCACACCCAGGAAGACATCGCGTTTTCAAAGCTGCTTCGTTTACTTGACATCGCGCGACGACGGCAGCACGCGGAATGGAGGGATGGGCATGGAGCTTTCCGGCCGGCGAGCAAGTGTTCTCCGATCCTCTCGACAGCTGCTCATCATCTTCTGTTCTTCCCACCCAGGTAATTGCGATCCTCTCCTTTCTCATCTCTCAAGAACTCAATTTCCGTGGAGAAGATGATTGCTTTCTCTCTTCTTCTTCTTTGCTTTCTTTTTTTTACATCTCCAGTAATGAACTCGGAAGCGCTCTGCTTTGGCGGATCGCCTGGGCTTGCTATTGTTCCTTTTCGAGTCTTTCTCCTGAATCAGATGTAGGAGAGGATTCTGGGTTCAGCAGATCGGATCGTTCAGCATTATCAGCTGTTTCAAAATCATCACTTGCAGAGTTCCCTAATCCTCCCTTTTTTTTTACATCCATTGATTCCCAGGCTTGCTTTGGACCTGCATTCTTCGTACCAAATTCAGATGAGGAGTTGCACCCTCTAGCAGTAATCTTCTCCCTAGATTGCAGTGAATGCCACCAATGCCCCTAACCAGAGTCATCTTGCCGGTCTTCAGACCAACATTTATTGGCCACTTCTTGGAGGGAGGCCCTTCTGAAATTTCAGTCTTCTTCTTGATTCAGTCTCGGTGCATACGGATTGCAATCCCTGGGAACACAATCTGCTACCTGCTGTACTGCGTTGCCTATTGCTTTGTTCATCAGTCTCGGTGCATACGGATTGATCAGCCAGGAGAGAAATGTTCTGCACCGGCGACATTTATGTTCCTCTGCGCCAACTGAGCATATCCAGTGATTGACGGTTACCTCGTGTTATCGAGTTGTTTAGGTGTTTTTCTTTTGTTATCTCTTCCGTTTTTTTCAATCTTTCTTAAAAAAACTGTTTTTTTTCTCTTCTATTCTTTACGAATTCTGTATACCCACAACCATCATACTGGACATGACGTGGCATCCACTTGTACAATTTGTCATGCATGAGTGCACTTAACAAATCTAGATGTAAAATTAGCCGTTTTTGCTGATGATTCTTGAGTTATCTGGAAGAAGAGCGTAAACAAAACGAAATGTTCAATACAAAAACAGTGAAGCAGGTCCACTGATTTCTCCATCTTTCAGTTTAACTGGCTGTGATGTTTGTCTAGCATGGTTCAAAACTTCTAATATGATCCGATAACTTTCGATCTTCTCAGAAATGACTTTGTTATGGAGCTCGCAGTGATCTCATCAAAATCCTAGTACTAAATCAACCTTTTGTTATTATTTTATTTTGATAGCAGACGGAATTTGAGGTTTATTCAGCATGCGAGTATTTGGAAATCCAGAAATTAATGGAAGAACCCCAAGATGAGAGTCATCTGCCTGAATTGTTGGGAAGTACGATGTTTAATTACTTTTGTCCATTCCAAACAGTGTAACACAAGCAACCAAATTTATTGATGGTTTTGAATTAGAAACCAATTCCCTTGCAGTTGCATCCAGTCCTACTAGTGATCATGGAGTGACAATACGAACATGCACATATGTGCTGCCGGAGATCCAGGTGTGGGAGAGGAGGAGCCCTATGCCGTACACTCTGCTGCCAGAGGAGGAGGCTTTTGTCACTAATGTCCTTGGCCACGAAAGACACGGCAAGGAGGAGGATGAAGAGGAGGAGAGGATAGAGGGAGAAGGATCAACGTGCCCGCTGCCTTGTCCCCGGAGAAGGAGGTCCGCGCTCACCACCGCACCGAGGAATGACGGGGGCCTCACCTCCTCCATAGTAGATCTACTAGGTACGAATTTTCAAGGTGCTAATACTTATGTTAAATATATCACTTGTTATACACTCAAGTAATTAAATACATATGTTATGTGCTTTAGATCACATACCAAATAGAGGCAGTGGCGCGAGAGGACCAAGGAAGAGAGGAACATGGAAGAGCGGAACATGGTTTCATAACCATTTTTTGGTAAGCATACGTCTATTATCGGATAGAAGTTCAACAAAGTATTGTGTTTGCAATGAGTTCTTTTCATATGTATATAGTGCTCTGTATTGTGCACCCTTTGAGCTCAAATTATTTATCTGTCATCCAAAACAAGCTTTGTAACTATTTTTGTTGTTTTAAAAGAACGCACCATGTTTTGGGGGCTTGTGTTCTGCAAGTAAAGGCAAGAAACGTGGACTCAGAGAAAACAACAAACACTGGACACCTGAAGAGGTGAAATTATTAGTGAACGGTGTATCTGAACTTGGGGTTGGCCACTGGACAGAGTTGAAGGATCAATGGTTTTCAGATTCAGATTCAGGTCCAGTTCGAACGGCGGTGCATCTTAAGGTATAGTAAATTTGTGATATATTGCACCCCAAACCAAAAGCATTCTTAGATGTTGCTTGACTGGAGCTGCAACCCCTAATCTTTCTCTGTTCATCTTCTACTTATCTACATTTTTGACAGCAAAAAAGTTTAAATTTATGTTTGCTTAATTTCATGTTACCATTGTCCTATGTCCTCAACTGATACCAATCTATCATTTTGTTTAATTCTTCAGGATAAGTGGAGAAACCTAGTGAAATCCTACGTGTTCAAGCCTACCTCCAAAAAGAAGGTGATATTTCATAAATTTTTGAACTCTTTCCGGAGCACCACTGATTTTCATTTCTTAAATTTCAGGGAAGAATTTTGCATCTTGATAAGGAACTTATTAACAAGATCAAGATCCTAGCAGCTGAGTACCCTTATCCAAAATGAAGCTGCACTTTTGCATAATACAAGAACTATTGTTTAGGACTTCTCGTATAGCAGTAACTCAGCAACAAGAGTTCTTCGTTTTTTAATATAGTACAGAAGAGCTTAGGTAATGCGATGTTGGTGTGTACATAGTAGATTGGACCATATGGAGGGAGCAGCTTGTATCTCCTACAAAACTGCCTTGTAAAGTATTATTTTATTAATGTACTGGAGGGAGATCTCCTGCTCCACTTTTATAGTCCAGTGTTAAGTTAACATTCCAAGACAAGAAATGGATCCCCATTTGTGTCAACATGCTTTTAGCGGTGCCTACCTACACATCCTATGTATGTTAGTCTTCTGTATAGTGAACAACTGGAAATCTATTCCTACCTTACTTTCATCTGGAGTTAAGGATCTCATACTATTTTACTATACAGATCTTATGAAAATAATACAGGCTTGATTTGGTGATCCTGTGAAGTATTTTTTATCATCAATATTGCAACTCATTTACTCATTGAAGGAGATCATGTGGTTTTTTTCTCGGTGAGACCTTCAATGTCACGGTCTATTACGTTATAATACTTGTCGTGCTGTGCTTACTGCATATGCATTTGTTTGAGCTGTTAACATACTTAGAGGTTATGAGAGTGAATTTTAGATTTTAATTTCTCAGGGTATTCAGTTTTTGCCGGTGTTTGATTAATGCTACTGAATTTTTTGTTTGAGTAATAATTTATATCTCAAATGCTAGATGTGGAGAACTAATGCCAAAAATGAAATCATGAATGGACACTGCAAATAATCAACAAAGTGGAGTCGCAGAGCTAAAAGCCTAAAATCAGAGAGGTGGAACAGTAGAGATTCAGTTGTGCTCCTCAATCTGTCACGGGGTTTTAGTTTCCCTTTGTTTATAAATCCGAAGGACCAATTTGAAGATCCGAGGCGTAAATATTATCTTGCTACTGCGTAGTTCTTTTCATAATCCGTGAAACCTTCTCATGCCAATCAATTAAATCATTCTCAAATGTGCTAGTAGCATTTCCAGTTAGCTCTGCCATGCTTTAGAGGCATCATTCTCCTGTTATGTGCAGCCACTCTTTACTTTTCTGTGAGTTGATGAACTCAGAGGAGCTTGCTTGTAGATAGATTGGTTTAGATTTTCTTATCAATCTTTGTATTCTAGTAGAGAATAGCAGCTTGATATAGTAGTACTGTTACAGAAATATGTCAATGAACTGTGAACATTAGAATATCGGGGCTCATACAGTTAAACTCAAGTAAAATCAGAAGGTGTTACATCTGATCTTCTGAATCCTACATTGCACTACTTATGTCATTGTAGATACTACAGTTCACTGTAGGTTCTTGTCTATGGTTCACTGTAAGTAGGTTATTAAATAGATGCTACTCTTCACTGTAGGTTATCAAATTTAACAATTCTTATCTAGTAAGTATGTTTTCTGGTTATCCCTTTGCCCTCTTAGCTGTAGGAGAACAGTCAAGTAGTCATGTCTTCTGATGATCACTAGTGTTCTAAATTTCCAGAAATATCTGTGTTTTAAAGCATACGGTGTGAAAAACTGACGCATCACATGAGTTTTTTCATGTTAATAATTGGGATCAACTAAGAGCATCTCCACCGGACAGCCCGGTAGCGCCCTTCATATGGTTTTGGCGCCTAACCGTATTTTTGGGCTCACACCGACGCGTCCAATAAAATCGCTGGCATGCCCTTGCCGCCCCCTACGCGTCGGGTGTGAAACGGGCGCGCCGACGCCTGCCACCACGTCGGTTTCGGGCTGTGGGGCTGCCCTGGTAGCGAGAGAAAACCGGCCCATCAGGTTTTAAATGACTGCGTCGGAAAAACAGGCTGTCATCTTCAATGGACACTTTTCCCGAGGCGGTTGTAATATCTCAGGTAATGGGGTTACAAAAATAGAGGAAACAGATGTGTGCATTGCATTCATGCATAGAAAATCTGGGGAATTTTCGCGCTTTAAAGTAAAAAAGTCACAGTAAGTGAAGTTTCACTTGATCTTGGTGGAATTGAAGTAGCTCATCAAGTCAAGCGCTATAAACCTCAATGTGATTTTGCTAAAACCTTGTTATGGGTAGAGATGATTTGATCTAAGGGGTTAGATCAAATGGAACTAATAATCAACACAACAACACTTTACTCAGTGATCAATTGCTTGATCTTATTAAAGATCATAACATGGTATTCCTTGCCATAACCTATGAGCATCCATCTATTTAGAAATCAAGTAACAATAATTGGAGAAACTATTCTTCACTTATCTTCTCCATGTCTTAAACTAATCCATGCACTTATCATAAACCCTATGATATTCATTCTACTTTAACCTTGGAAACAAGACAAGGAGATTCAACTTAAGAAATATATATTCTTCCCTATTCCAAATAGTTTTACATCAAACCTAGAGAGGTGAGAGTTCTATTATAATTATTAAAGAAGCAATAACAAAACTTGAGTTAAACCTTGGATATACATCCAAGTATTTAAATCATCATCTTCAAGACAACCCTAGAGAGAGATAACCATTAATGTTAAACATAGATCTTGATGATCACATCAACCTCTATGGAGCCTAATATTAGGATTAGCATTGAAGTCCTTCCCAAATGAGAGAGACCATCCATACTAATCCTAGTTCTATCTATTCCAATATCCAAATGGTTAAACCATCAGTTCTTGAGGGAATGATGGCGTGTATTTCACACGTTCGTTGGGCAACCCCAAGAGGAAGGTATGATGCGCACAGCAGCAAGTTTTCCCTCAGAAAGAAACCAAGGTTTATCGAACCAGGAGGAGCCAAGAAGCACGTTGAAGGTTGATGGCGGCGGGATGTAGTGCGGCGCAACACCAGGGATTCCGGCGCCAACGTGGAACCTGCACAACACAACCAAAGTACTTTGCCCCAACGAAACAGTGAGGTTGTCAATCTCACCGGCTTGCTGTAACAAAGGATTAACCGTATTGTGTGGAAGATGATTGTTTGCAGAGAAAACAGTAAAACAAGTATTGCAGCAGATTTTTATTTCAGTATTAAAGAATGGACCGGGGTCCACAGTTCACTAGAGGTGTCTCTCCCATAAGATAAAAGCATGTTGGGTGAACAAATTACAGTCGGGCAATTGACAAATAGAGAGGGCATAACAATGCACATACATGTCATGATAAGTATAGTGAGATTTAATTGGGCATTACGACAAAGTACATAGACCGCCATCCAACTCGCATCTATGCCTAAAAAGTCCACCTTCAGGTTATCGTCCAAACCCCTTCCAGTATTAAGTTGCAAAGCAACAGACAATTGCATTAAGTATGGTGCGTAATGTAATCAACAACTACATCCTCGGACATAGCGCCAATGTTTTATCCCTAGTGGCAATAGCACAACACAACCTTAGAACTTTCTGTCACTGTCCCAGGTGTCAATGCAGGCATGAACCCACTATCGAGCATAAATACTCCCTCTTGGAGTTAAGAGCAAAAACTTGGCCAGAGCCTCTACTAATAACGGAGAGAATGCAAGATCATAAACAACACATATGTAATAACTTGATAATTAACATAACATGGTATTCTCTATCCATCGGATCCCGACAAACACAACATAGAGTATTACAGATAGATGATCTTGATCATGTTAGGCAGCTCACAAGATCCAACAATGAAGCACAATGAGGAGAAGACAACCATCTAGCTACCGCTATGGACCCATAGTCCAGGGGTGAACTACTCACTCATCACTCCGGAGGCGACCATGGCGGTGTAGAGTCCTCCGGGAGATGAATCCCCTCTCCGGCAGGGTGCCGGAGGAGATCTCCGTAATCCCCCGAGATGGGATTGGCGGCGGCGGCATCTCCGGAAGGTTTTCCGTATCGTGGTTTTTCGCATCGTGGGTTTCGCGACGGAGGCTTTAAGTAGGCGGAAGGGCGGAGTCGGAGGGCTGACGAGGGGCCCACACCATAGGCGGCGCGGGCCCCCTCCGGCCGCGCGGCCCTATGGTGGCGGCGCCTCGTCGCCCCACTTCGTATCCCTTTCGGTCTTCCGGAAGGTTCGTGGCAAAATAGGACCCCGGGTCTTGATTTCGTCCAATTCCGAGAATATTTCGTTACTAGGATTTCTGAAACCAAAAACAGCAGAAAACAAGCAATCGGCACTTCGGCATCTTGTTAATAGGTTAGTTCCGGAAAATGCACGAATATGACATAAAGTGTGCATAAAACATGTAGGTATCATCAATAATATGGCATGGAACATAAGAAATTATCGATACGTCGGAGACGTATCGCATCCCCAAGCTTAGTTCTCGCTCGTCCCGAGCGGGTAAAACGATAACAAAGATAATTTCTGAAGTGACATGCCATCATAACCTTGATCATACTATTTGTAAACATATGTAATGAATGCAGCGATCAAAACAATGGTAATGACATGAGTAAACAAGTGAATCATAAAGCAAAGACTTTTCATGAATAGTACTTCAAGACAAGCATCAATAAGTCTTGCATAAGAGTTAACTCATAAAGCAATAAATCAAAGTAAAGGTATTGAAGCAACACAAAGGAAGATTAAGTTTCAGCGGTTGCTTTCAACTTGTAACATGTATATCTCATGGATAATTGTCAACATAGAGTAATATAACAAGTACAATATGCAAGTATGTAGGAATCAATGCACAGTTCACACAAGTGTTTGCTTCTTGAGGTGGAGAGAGATAGGTGAACTGACTCAACATAAAAATAAAAAGAATGGTCCTTCAAAGAGGAAAGCATCGATTGCTATATTTGTGCTAGAGCTTTTATTTTGAAAACATGAAACAATTTTGTCAACGGTAGTAATAAAGCATATGAGTTATGTAAATTATATCTTACAAGTTGCAAGCCTCATGCATAGTATACTAATAGTCCCCGCACCTTGTCCTAATTAGCTTGGACTACCGGATCTTTGCAATACACATGTTTTAACCAAGTGTCACAATGGGGTACCTCCATGCCGCCTGTACAAAGGTCTAAGGAGAAAGCTCGTATTTTAGATTTCTCGCTTTTGATTATTCTCAACTTAGACATCCATACCGGGACAACATGGACAACAGATAATGGACTCCTCTTTAATGCATAAGCATGTGGCAACAATTATTATTCTCATATGAGATTGAGGATATATGTCCAAAACTAAAACTTCCACCATGAATCATGGCTTTAGTTAGCGGCCCAATGTTCTTCTCTAACAATATGCATGCTCCAACCATTAAGGTGGTAGATCTCTCTTACTTCAGACAAGACGGACATGCATAGCAACTCACATGATATCCAACAAAGAATAGTTGACGGCGTCCCCAGAAGCATGGTTATCGCACAACAAGCAACTTAATAAGAGATAAAGTGCATAAGTACATATTCAATACCACAATAGTTTTTAAGCTATTTGTCCCATGAGCTATATATTGCAAAGGTGAATGATGGAATTTTAAAGGTAGCACTCAAGCAATTTACTTTGGAATGGCGGATAAATACCATGTAGTAGGTAGGTATGGTGGACACAAATGGCATAGTGGTTGGCTCAAGTATTTTGGATGCATGAGAAGTATTCCCTCTCGATACAAGGTTTAGGCTAGCAAGGTTATTTGAAACAAACACAAGGATGAACGGTGCAGCAAAACTCACATAAAAGACATATTGTAAACATTATAAGACTCTACACCGTCTTCCTTGTTGTTCAAAACTCAATACTAGATATTATCTAGACTCTAGAGAAACCAAATATGCAAACCAAATTAGCAAGCTCTAAGTGTTTCTTCATTAATGGGTGCAAAGTATATGATGCAAGAGCTTAAACATGAGCACAACAATTGCCAAGTATCAAATTATCCAAGACATTTTAGAGTTACTACATGTAGTATTTTCCAATTCCAACCATATAACAATTTAACGAAGAACAAACTTCGCCATGAATACTATGAGTAGAGCCTAAGGACATACTTGTCCATATGCTACAGCGGAGCGTGTCTCTCTCCCACAAAGTGAATGCTAGGATCCATTTTATTCAAACAAAACAAAAACAAAAACAAACCGACGCTCCAAGCAAAGTGCATAAGATGTGACGGAATAAAAATATAGTTTCAGGGGAGGAACCTGATATTGTTGTCGATGAAGAAGGGGATGCCTTGGGAATCCCCAAGCTTAGACGCTTGAGTCTTCTTAGAATATGCAGGGGTGAACCACCGAGGCATCCCCAAGCTTAGAGCTTTCACTCTCCTTGATCATATTGCATCATACTCCTCTCTTGATCCTTGAAAACTTCCTCCACACCAAACTCGAAACAACTCATTAGAGGGTTAGTGCACAATAAAAATTAACATGTTCAGAGGTGACACAATCATTCTTAACACTTCTGGACATTGCATAAAGCTACTGGACATTAATGGATCAAAGAAATTTATCCAACACAGCAAAAGAGGCAATGCGAAATAAAAGGCAGAATCTGTCAAAACAGAACAGTCCGTAAAGATGGATTTTATTAGGCCACCAGACTTGCTCAAATGAAAATTCCCAAATTGAATGAAAGTTGCGTACATATCTGAGGATCATGCACGTAAATTGGCTTAATTTTCTGAGCTACCTACAGGGAGGTAGGCCCAGATTCGTGACAGCAAAGAAATCTGGAACTGCGCAGTAATCCAAATCTAGTACTTACTTTACTATCAAAGACTTTACTTGGCACAACAAAACTCAAAACTAAGATAAGGAGAGGTTGCTACAGTAGTAAATAACTTCCAAGACTCAAATATAAAACAAAAATACTGTAGTAAAAACATGGGTTGTCTCCCATAAGCGCTTTTCTTTAACGCCTTTCAGCTAGGCGCGGAAAGTGTATCTCAAGTGTTATCAAAGGGTGGTGCATCTACAGCGGGGTTTGGAGTTTTCTCAACCATGCATAGTATATTGGATACATAAGTTTCAGCGTCTCCCTTCTCATTAGTCTTGGGCTTGCTACTCTCATCGAACAAATTTTCAGGAACAAGCCAAGCATAGTTATTTTCTAGCGCATCGTTCATAGCTAGGAGTTTACATGGTATTGGTGCTTTGATCTCCCCACCATCATTAGCATTATTAGTGTACCTTATCCTATCCATGTACATTTTTTCAAGGAGACTAACAAAATTAGTATGAGAACCAAGCATATTAAATTTAGCGAAGACCTTTCTAGCCTCTCTTGCTAGACCACCAAATTCTCTAAGAAGGGTTTCTAAAACAAAATCTTTCTTTTCCCCCTCTTCCAAATCACCAAGTGTAAGAAACATGTGTTGGATTATAGGATTGAGATTAACAAATTTAGTTTCCAACATTCGAACTAAAGCAACGAGCAAGCAGCAATTTCATAAGTAGGAGCAAGTTCTACCAAGTGTCTATCTTCAAAATCTTCAACGGTACTAACATGACTGAAGAATTCTTCTATATTGTTTCTCCCAATGATAGACCCGCGTCCTACCGGTATGTTTTTTGTGGTAAAATTAAAAGGAAACATGATGAATCAAGTAAAGTAAATGCAAGTAACTAATTTTTTTGTGTTTTTGATATAGCAAACAAGATAGTAAATAAAGTAAAACTAGCAACTAATTTTTTTGTGTTTTGATATAATGCAGCAAACAAAGTATTAAATAAAATAAAGCAAGACAAAAACAAAGTAAAGAGATTGAGAAGTGGAGACTCCCCTTGCAGCGTGTCTTGATCTCCCGAGCAACGGCGCCGGAAGAAGAGCTTGATGGCGTGTAACTCATACGTTCGTTGGGAACCCCAAGAGGAAGGTATGATGCGCACGGCAGACAAGTTTTCCCTCGTAAAGAAACCAAGGTTTATCGAACCAGGAGGAGCCAAGAAGCACGTTGAAGGTTGATGGCGGCGGGATGTAGTGCGGCGCAACACCGGGGATTCCGGCGCCAACGTGGAACCCGCACAACACAATCCAAAGTACTTTGCCCCAACGAAACAGATGAGGTTGTCAATCTCACCGGCTTGCTCGTAACAAAGGATTAATCGTATTGTGTGGAGGATGATTGTTTGCAGAGAAAACAGTAGAAACAAGTATTGCAGCAGATTTGTATTTCAGTATTAAAGAATGGACCGGGGTCCACAGTTCACTAGAGGTGTCTCTCCCATAAGATAAAAGCATTTGGGTGAACAAATTACAGTCGGGCAATTGACAAATAGAGAGAGCATAACAATGCACATACATGTCATGATAAGTACAGTGAGATTTAATTGGGCATTACGACAAAGTACATAGACCGCCATCCAACCGCATCTATGCCTAAAAAGTCCACCTTCGGGTTATCATCCGAACCCCTTCCAGTATTAAGTTGCAAAGCAACAGACAATTGCATTAAGTATGGTGCGTAATGTAATCAATAACTACATCCTCGGACATAGCATCAATGTTTTATCCCTAGTGGCAACAAGCACAACACAACCTTAGAACTTTCTCGTCATCGTCCCGGTGTCAATGCGGGCATGAACCCACTATCGAGCATAAATACTCCCTCTTGGAGTTAAGAGCAAAAACTTGGCCGGAGCCTCTACTAATAACGGAGAGCATGCAAGATCATAAACAACACATATGTAATAACTTGATAATTAACATAACATGGTATTCTCTATCCATCGGATCCCGACAAACACAACATAGATTATTACGGATAGATGATCTTGATCATGTTAGGCAGCTCACAAGATCCAACAATGAAGCACAATGAGGAGAAGACAACCATCTAGCTACCGCTATGGACCCATAGTCCAGGGGTGAACTACTCACTCATCACTCCGGAGGCGACCATGGCGGTGTAGAGTCCTCCGGGAGATGAATCCCCTCTCCGGCGGGTGCCGGAGGAGATCTCCGAATCCCCCGAGATGGGATTGGCGGCGGCGGCGTCTCTGGAAGGTTTTCCGTATCATGGTTTTTCGCATCAGGGGTTTCGCGACGGAGGCTTTAAGTAGGCGGAAGGGCAGAGTCGGAGGGCTGACGAGGGGCCCACACCATAGGGCGGCGCGGGCCCCCCTCTGGCCGCGCGGCCCTATGGTGGCGGCGCCTCGTCGCCCCACTTCGTATCCCTTTCGGTCTTCTGGAAGGTTCGTGGCAAAATAGGACCCTGGGTCTTGATTTCGTCCAATTCCGAGAATATTTCGTTACTAGGATTTCGAAACCAAAAACAGCAGAAAACAGCAACTGGCACTTCGGCATCTTGTTAATAGGTTAGTTCCAGAAAATGCACGAATATGACATAAAGTGTGCATAAAACATGTAGGTATCATCAATAATATGGCATGGAACATAAGAAATTATCGATACGTCGGAGACGTATCAGGGAACTTTAAGTAAATATCTCAGGCATTTTCCTGAGATATAAAACTAATGAGACAACCATGACCATGACCATCCTAGAAAGTAATATAGAAGTGATATATCCTAGTTGATCAAGACAATGCTTGATCATGGAAGTGAGAACCCATTCCATTAGAAATAATTTAGGAAGCCAAACCTTGATCATTATAAATTGAGTGATGATCATAAACCCTAAGAACTTGAGGTAAAGATATCAAGAACAAGTGGATCATGTATAACCATGATCATGCTCTTGAAGTATGTGAGGATAAGTTAAACCCTACTAGAATAAGTAGATTTCATTCCCACATGAAATTATTGGAAGATAACTAGTAAGCAACCCTAGGTTTATATCTTATCTTTTACTTGTGAACCATTTGGTGATCATAAGTAGAATCCTACCATACCTATATTTCATAAAACAAAGAACCTAAGTAAACCTTAGAGTAAAACTCCATATTTAATATGGTGAGAAACCATTCATCCATAAGACCAAAGTTAACTATAAAAAGAACTATAACCAATGTAGTTAACTTAATGATAAATTAAGGATAATAATTGTAGTTAATTGGTAGAAGATAAAACCAATTCTCAAATCCTTAGTAATTAAATGAGCACAGAAGCAATTAAGAAAGTAACCATATTATCTTGGTTAGGGGAGATTAACCTTAGCACATGCAATATGGTGTCATCCCATCTCTATAACCAGAATTGCAACCTCAATAATATCTTATGCTTGAATTCATGAACATAAGAAACCCTGTGCTACATTTTATAATTAAAACCCATAAGTAGTGATCAACCACTTATCATTATGACCAAGACCAAACCCTGATGAGAGTAATACCTACTCTAAGTATTTCAAGGTGTTATTAAAATAATAGTACAAGTATTAAACTTGAAATAGAAATTAAGATAAACCTCACAAGACCTTAACAAGCAAGTGCTTACATAAATTCATGTGTAAGTGACCAACAATCTCAAATGAGAGATCAAGTCCCTAGTGACATTTTAGCACATGAAATTATGCCATCCAAATCACTCTCTTATTTGAAATTCATAAATAACATTACTTTGGAATTGTTTCTTGCAAGATAAAACCGAATAAAACTCTATATATCATTAAGTAAGATCAACAACGATTGGGAAAGTAATTTGGATATTTCCAAGGGCAATATTCAAACTAATGCATATATGGTTATTTAATTCAAATCCCAATAGTAATTAATAAATCAATGCTCTAGTATTCCTATTGAATTTTATAATACACCACAATAATCTTTAAAGTATCTCGCAGTGCCTTGTACTAATATTTGTATGAATCAAATAAGCAAGACCTGCAAAATAGAAAGGAATTCAAATTAGAATTCAAAACAGAATTATAAAACAGAAAAAGAAAACGAGATAAAAGAAAAAGAGGAGGAAAACCACCCGGACCCTTACCCGGCCGTGGCAACCCACCAAGCAGCCCATCAACATTGGCCCAACACAGCCCATCACGGCCCGAGTACCCCTTCGCGTGGATAAAGACGAAGGAGACGTCCTCGCCTTCGTCTTCGTCCCGGACGCGCGGAGCTCGCCACCGCGACGCCGACGCCACGTCCCGCGGTCGCCGCCGCCGACGTTGACCGCCAAGCACACGCCGGAGACACTATAAAAGGCGTAGATGCCCTTCCATTCCCCTCTCTTCGTCTCGTTCGCGCTCAATCCC
This sequence comes from Lolium rigidum, assembly GCF_022539505.1. Classification (NCBI taxonomy): domain Eukaryota; kingdom Viridiplantae; phylum Streptophyta; class Magnoliopsida; order Poales; family Poaceae; genus Lolium; species Lolium rigidum. Next base: position 164,914,717 of record NC_061512.1, read on the forward strand.
GAAACCCTAGCTCGCCGGAGACTACCTCGCCCCACCGTTTCCGACCAACCCAGAGGCCGCCATTGGGCTCAGGAGGAGCGCCTCGGTGTCCTTGTTCGTCCGGTGAAGTCCCTGGTCGAGGGGAGCTCGGGGGATGGAGAATTCGACAGTTCCCTTTCACGGTACTTCGGAAGAAATGGCGACCACCGCGACGTCTCCGTCTCCAATCAACGCCGACGACCCTACAGGTAGCTTCCAGGTGATCTTGCGCGTCTTTTGAGCATCCTATCGAGCCCTAGCTCGCGCCGTAGCTCGCTCTCACCGTCGGCCACCGTGCGCTGCCGTCGGACATAAACGCCGCCGCCGCTCCGGCGACCATTAGGGAGCGGCGCTACCACCATTCGGTTCCTCTCGTCGCGCTGAATCGATAGATCATAGCCACGCATCGGGGGATGCACTGCATCGCCGGCTTTGTGGTAGTCTGGCCGCCGGCGAGGTGCTCCTCTGCCCAGTCATCGATTTTGACCCAGTCAAAATCAACGTGGCTGCTGACATGGACCCGTGGCCCACTCGTCAGGGACTCTGGGTAACACTAGCCCGGGTGTCTTTAGCCAATTTGTTTAAATTCAATACGAGAAAATTACTGCAACTTCAAATAAATTTAGAAAATCTAATTTAAGTCAGAAAAATATAAATGAGCTAGTAAAATTCTTAGAAAAGAAAACTCTATCCAATAAAAATATAATATGAAATTTTTATTTTTAATAAAAATTTAGTTATTTTAAAATCATTAATTAAGCCTTATTTATTAATTCTAAATTCAATTAAACTTCAATAATTAGGAAAACTATCTAAAATAACTAAAAAACCAGTAAAGTAAATAAATAAAACATTAACACTAATTTTATTTAATTATAACTTATTAAATCCTTAATATTGGAATTTAAATCATAATTAATAATTACCCTAATTAGTAAATTATTTAAAATAGTAAAAATCCAAATTGAATATTATTTTACTTTGAAGTTATTAATAACTTCAACTTTATTAATGAAGTTATTACCTTAAGAACCTTATAGTAGATTAGAAAACCTTAGTGCCATAAGGGAGAAAACTAGGAACTCATCATTTCATGTGTAACACTAAACCCTAAATTCATTTAGAAACCTAGCTCTATGATTACATGAGAACCTTAACCTACCTCTAACCTAAACCCAAGGTTAGAACATGTGATCATGGTACTTTATTTCAAATCATAGGGCCATCATTAGCAAGTAAAAGACATACCTATGTCCACATAAAATGAAGAACCCTTTCCATGTATGCATATCACTAAACCTAGTTGATCAAGTAGGATTAACCAAGTGTAAAACCTAAATCCTTTTACCAACACCATCATCCTTATTCATTCCTGTTTAGCATCACAACAAAGTGATGAACCTTAGGGGCAACTATGCCAAATCTTGAGCATTACCTAACCATATTCCATTAAACCCTACTAGTGTGCAATACTTATGAACCATCCTATTTAGGAACCAACCATTCTCTACTTAGAGATCCAATAACTAAAACAAGACAACCTCAACCTTAATTGTTATACTTCTTATTATTTAAGAAGTATGTTCTTCAAAAGTTATTCTTTTGAAGTAAATAGGAAGTAGTCATCAACCTTGCCTAACAGGACCTATCAACCCTAGCTATCTACCACCACTAAGATATATCACTTTGATAGCAACCATCAATTGCTTAAGATACTTATGCTTCACTAAAACCATACAAGTCCTAATTATTAATGAATCCAACTTTGTTGAGATCCATCTACTACCTACTCCAGAAACCAATTAGAACCATAGAAAACCATAGAACTCCACAACCCTAATTATCATACTTGTTCTTTATCAAAGAACATGTTCTTCAAAAGTTATTCTTTTGTAATATATAATAATCAATCATTAACCATGGCATATAGTGCTCAAACCAACCACTATTTATTACATGTTAGTATTACACCAAATCTTATTGTTGTGTGCTAGTAATGATATTGCTATGTTATATTGCAGCACATGTTTATGATACCAAATAATCACACCTGAATAATAACCTTGTTTGTGAATCACTCTAAAAGTGCAACACACCCCAAACTAATCATTACAACTCACTAATCCTAAATCATCGGGGTTAGGTCACGCTTAGAGCGATTGCATCTCATACTTATGAATTATTGCATCCTTGCCAATCTTTTAAACATTGTCCTTACCGGACGATGATGCTATTTCAGAATTTGGAGTTATTGCGTATCGAAGACCTTGTCTCGCATAATCTTGCGAGTCAAGAAAGGCAAGTTCATCACTTGCTCATGTCATTTGAGTATCTTTATCAAATTACTTGCAAAGTACTATGATTATCACTATTGCATAAAAACCAAAACCACTACTTTCATAACTATGAATATGACTATGTGGTGGGCAATGGAACCATGGATTGTGTTGATATGGTGGAGGTTCCATTGCAAGGGTTTATATCCATCTAGGATTAAACAATAAATGTCGTCCAGTGATTCTTGTGCCGTAATACCCGTGTTAACCATAAGATCCGGAGTGGGACGGAGTAGTCAAAAGTGTTTCCACCTCTCGTACATCAACGGACGCGCTTTACCGTAGACACTTTTATCTGTCAGGGGCAAGCGGTAGGCTGGGGAAGCCTTAAGTCCCCACGGCATCGTCCGTAGACACTTGTCGCCCGAAGAACAAGCGGTAGGCTGGGGAAGCCTTAAGTCCCCACGGTATTGCGGTCTATGATGGGTTGCAGCTACCGGCGAAGGAGTTTGGTTAACGAGTCCCAAACTGTTGTCGTGGTCGGGGTCCACCCCGAAATCTATGGGAATAATGGGACCGACGAGGACCCAGGGTCGGGGTATGCAACAAAGGGTGGGTGTGCGAGGTAGCGGAGGAACATGATTGGCTAGACCTTATACCAGGCCTCACACCATAGGAAGTGTGGACAAGCCTGCAGCTTGGTTGGCACCAAGGTTAAGATCTCTTATGGGTAAAGCAACACGCCTCTGCAGAGTGTAATGAACCGTGACCCGTCACTCCCTGTTCCGGGATAAGGAACTGCGAACGCTGCCGGAAAGGAGCTCCATGAAGTTCTAGTAAACCGGTGAAGGCTGACGGACATAGTTCTTCTGAATAAAAGCAACCTTTTGAAGAAATGGTTATCAAAACCTGCATTGGTATTAGACTTTCTGGTCTAATGTCGTAGCTAGTGCATTAAACACCTCTTTCCTATAATGAACTTGTTGAGTACGCTCGTACTCATCCCCCTCTTAAATCCCCTGCTTAGATATGGAGGCATTGAAGGAGGATCTACCGTGCAACTCGAAGACCGAGGAGTCTACAAATACTTCAAGGGGACAGGAACCTGCCGGAAGAGTCAAACACCACAACTACCATGGAGAAAACCTAGATTAAGTAGTAGAAGGGAACTAGCTTCCTAAACCTAGCTCCTATTTAGCTAGAATCTATTCATAGCCCCTATAGCTAGTCAAATACTCTACAAATAGAGTTCGTGATAGGCTTAGACTGCGAGTCGTTCTTCTGGAGTTTAGTTGCAGTTTTACCTCATTGTAAAGTAGGAGGCTGTGTGGATCTTTTGTAAAGAGTCAGTGTTGTAATTCTATAGACATGCCTTGGACCCGCATATGTTTCTGTTGTACCACTCTGAGCGATATAATACTAGTGGAACGATGTTTCATTGGTGTTAAATCAGACTTGCATACTACACCATGCAGTGGTATGCCGGGTCACCATAGCGGTGCCTGTTCACTCCCGCACCCGTTATAAGCCTCTCGTCCGTCTCCGCCTGTTCCCATCCCTGTCGTCTCTTCTGAAAGTGTAGCCACCATGAATCCTAGCCACCTCTGCCCGTAGTATCCACCGCCATGGCGAACAACTACGAGGCTGGCAGGAGCGGATTCCACGCTAGAGAGGACCGCCCACACAACTTCAACCTCGACGAGGCAGCAGTGCTCTTCCGAGCATGCTTCCTGGTGCCGCCATCGATGAGCGACAAGCTCAGCTTCATCCCGGCGGATACGCTATCCCACAAGCGCTTGAGGGTGCCGAGCTCCGCGCCCTCATCGACCAGCGACAAGCTCAGCTTCAGGCGGCGTTGCGAAACCAGCCGACGTGGCCTCCGAACAGCTAGGAGTGGCCGCTCATCTTTCAACGCGAGCGGGAGGCGGAAATCATGCACTTCGTTGGCCCCGGTGCCGTCCGATTCAACAGAGTCGGCCGGCGCGCATGGTGGTATGGACGTGGCATCGACCCACGCTTGCCGCGTATGGCTACCGCCTGCGACATGAAGACGACCCTCGCGCCAACCAGTCTACTTCCCGACGGCACATTCCAGCTCGTCGCGCTCCGGCTCGTTGGCTCCGCAAGGCGGGAGTACTCAGCGCTCTATCCACCGTTGAGACGTGGTGGCAGTGTCGTCATCCGCAAAGTGCCGCGCGGTTCTTCCTCAGCGTCGGCACAGAGGGAGGTGCCAGTGAAGAAGGAGGAGGCCCATTCACCACCGTGCGGGCGGCTGTACCTCGGGTGTCGTAGGGCGCCGATCCTCCTGCCACCGCTGCCGCAGCCGGAGAAGAAATGGTGGGAGGTGGGGCTAGAGATGCAGGCGGCCTACCGTGGCATCGACGATACAGAGGATGTGTCGGGTCAGCATTTGATGCTGAACCGGTCATTCAATGAGGACACGCCGGCGGTGATCAAACGGCAGGCGGAGTGGTGGTTGGCGAATGACAACAACAACGCCCGTGACCTCAACGGGCCTGCTCCGGCACCGGCACCGGTGATAAAGCCGGACGACGATGACGACTTTGGCTCGGACGATGACGACGACGCCAACAGCTTTCTCGACTACAGCGCCTCTGACACCGTCATTGGATTAGGGTTTTTCCGTCTTTTATTGAATTCTAAATTTCATAAAATGTGTTATGTGCAATCTCTCCCTAAATTAAGGAGCAGATGTCAACGTCCTTAATAGAGCACTGTCGAATAGCATGCTCCGTTTTCGCGGGAAAAAGAATTGTGCTCCTCTGACCTGTATGGCCTTGCCAGCTAGACATCTGAGTGAACACTATGCACGCAGCAGGGTATACAGAACCTGCAACCTGACACTGCTCGGCAACAGAACAAATGCGTTGATACATTGGGCTTGACCCCAGAGACAAGCACGTAAGGCTTTCTTCGTCATCTAGGATAATATTATTGTTAAGAAATAGTAAAACTCAACCGTCTTGGAGCACTCGCAGTGATTTAGTGTTCTGAGCCGTTGTATCTGTCCATCTAAATGCTCTAGATCAACCTAATAACCGCGTCTCCTCCAGTTTAGGTAAACTCGTTTTGTTCGTCGATTGACGCTAGACAGGCCTGGCCACCGTTCGGTCTGCCGCTCCGTACAACCCGTGAAAACGCGAACCGAAAAACACGAGTTCAGTGCACCAAATTCGTGTTTACGGGCCGGAAAATGGTAGGCGCAGACGAAAACTGAAAAACAGAATATTCTGTTTTTTAGTTTTGGTTTACGGTCTCTGTTCTGCGCATGCGGGTTCCGAACCCGTAAAAGGCAGGGTTTTTCATAGAATTCATATGCAACACATACAACAATGTATCATAATTAATCAAATAATCATCCAAATTATTACAACACATAAATAATTATCTGAACCAAATCATTACAATAGTTTTAGGAAAATTGAACAAATGTAAAATGTCTCAACCAAATTACAACAACTTCGGGAAAATTGGACAAATGCACAAATGTCTCAACAATGATACATGTGACAAACAAATGAATGGAATGGTAGGATCAAAGGCGACGGTCATGTCGCTGCCAGTGGTGCATCTTCAGATCATAGACGAGCTGGGCATTGGTATTGGCATTCTCAATCTGCCGATGTGTTTCAAGGAAAGCTTCCATGCGATCCGGATTGCGTTGGGGTTCCAGTCGGGTGCCAACATTGTCACAGAAGCAGGACAAGCTCAAGTCTCTTTCATCCTCGATGATCATGTTGTGAAGAATCACACAACATGTCATGATGTTGACAAGGGTTTTCTTGTCCCAAACTCGTGCTGGGCCACGAACAATAGCAAACCTTGCTTGCAAAACACCAAAAACTCTCTCAATGTCCTTGCGAGCTGCTTCTTGAGCCTTGGCAAATTCAGCTTCTATTCTATCTTGGGGATCCTTGACAGACTTAACAAAAGTTGCCCAATCTGGATAGATGCCATCGGCTAGGTAATATCCCATTGTGTACTCATTGTTCATGACCTTGTAGTTGCAAGTGGGTGCTTCCCCATTTGCTTATTTAGCAAACAAAGGAGACCTTTGCAGGACGTTGATGTCATTGAGTGTCCCCGGTAAACCAAAAAAAATAGTGCCAAATCCACAAATCTTGTGATGCAACGGCCGCAAGTACAATGGTTGCATATTTGCTCTTTCCACAGTACTGGCCATGCCATGCCTTTGGACAATTCTTCCATGTCCAATGCATACAATCAAGTCTACCAAGCATCCAGGCGAACCTCTTTTCTCATTTATCTCCATCAACCGTTTGGTGTCATCCTCATTGGGAGCTCGGAGATACGTAGGCCCATACAACTTGATAATCAGGCGAGCAAACCTGCGGACTGACTCCGAGGTAGTATCTTCGCCAATTCGAAGATACTCGTCGGTGTAATCCGTAGGGATGCCATACGCAATGACCCGCATGGCAGCAGAGATCTTTTGGAAAGCGCTGAAACCCATCACCCCGGCGGCATTCCTACGTTGCTTGAAGTAATTCGAATGGGCTTCGCAGGCCTTGACGATTCGGACGACAAGCTACGCCTCATGCGATACCACCTACTGAACATATGGTGAGGATAGGTAGGTACCTCGGCGAAGTAGTCCTCCATCAGCTGCTGGTGGCCGAAGAGGCGATTCCGCTGGATGTGGTTCCGACCGAACACGGAGCCGCGCCTCCGATTCAGCAGCTTCGCGCGGTCCTCCAGGTCTTTGACGGAGAGGATGAGCATGGTGACCTCCATCTCGTCGTCTCGTCGAGGTCGGAATCGTCGGAGCTCGACAAATCCGACAGATCGAACTCGTCGCCCGAGCTCATCCTCGATTCGGACGGAGCGGCGGCGGCGGCGGTGGGGGCGGCAGCCGGAGTTGGGCGAGGAACAGCAGGCGGGGTGCGGGGCGACCGGCGCTACCTCCGGGATGCGGGGCTCGAGCGAATCGGGCGGGGCGGCGGCGGAGTGTGTTGGCGGTGCGCGGAGTGTGGGGAGGGAACGAGCGAGCGGTTGCGTCAGCTGAAATTTCAGCGTGCCCTAGATAGGGATCGAGCGTTCGGTTGCTCGATCGACCCCTACAAATACAGGCCGTTTTGAGTTTTCGGTCTCGGCCCGAAAAAAGTTTTTCGGTTTTGGCCCTTTTACGGTCACTGATCGGCGCCAAATTTCAGCCCGAACCCGTAAACTGGCGGTTATTTTTCGGTTTTGACCCGTTTACGGGCTCTGTTAGAGATGCTCTTAGGATACTCATCTTCACCTAGGCGTCGGCAAAAACTACCGTGGCTTAGGGGCCGACCGCCCACACAGGCTACCCAAAAAGGGCCTCCCAAAATTAATTCAGCTAGAAAAATGCAAAATAAATCAAAGTTTTCAAACCATAGTGCAAAATCGTTACGAACCTGACCATGTTCAAATCAAAGTCATAGTGCATGCAAGTTCAAATTCAACGGCCACGAAGCCTGCTACCAAAACACCATCAAATGATTAGCGCATCCTTCAACTAGGAAGCGAAGAAACATAGCAAGGGAACATTATGACATCAAGACACGAGAAGGCTTGAGCCTTTACTTGATTTTCCATGGCCTTGCCACTCTTCTTCCTTCACTAAACTGTCTCAAGGTATCCATGAAATTTGTTGACCGCCACTTTTATAATTGGCCGCCTATGCGATAGCATATTCTCGTTGTGATTCATGTGCACCTTCGCATATTCCTCAAAGAACTTGCATTCATTGAACTGATCACAGATCCTCTTCGGATACGTTCCCCACTGATATTGGGCGTAAGAGCATCTCCAGCCGCGCCCCCAAAGCGTCCCCCAAACCGCGTCGGATTGAGCGTTTTGGGGACGTGTTTTGTGCATGCCGCGTTTGGAGGACATCGCTCCCCAGCCGCGTCCTCCAAACGCCTCCCCCAAATGAATATTGGTGCACGAAAATAAAGGTTTTCATTCAATTTTGATTATATATTACAAAGTTTGAATGAAAACGGCTAGCTTTCATCTAAACCTAGCCTACTGACCGCTCGGCGGTGCCCGCCCGTCGTCGCCTCCCCTACGACGCAGTTCCTCCTGCGCGCGCCTCCTCTCCTTGCGTTCGGTGGTGGCCCGACGGCTCCCGCCGCGCGTCCTCCTCCGCCCTCCCCTGCTGCGCCGCCTGGAGGGAGAGCTCGACGGCGCGACGAATCTGCGCCTCTTCGCGGGCACGGGCGTCGTCCTGGAGCTTCTTCTCCGACTCGAAGGACTCGACGAGAGCGCGTTGCTGATCGGCCGTCTCGTCCGGGTGCGGCCCGTCGTCGTCGGACCACTCGAACTCGTCGTCGTCGTCGTCCTCCACCTCGGTCTCCTCCGCCTCGGCCTCCTCCTCCTCCATTGGCGCATCGTCCTCCACATCTGTTGGCGCCTCCATCATCGCCGCCGCCAACACGTCGGCCTCCGCCGCCAACTAGTCCGCCCGCCTCCCCCAGATCGCCGCCAGCGCCGCCTCCCGCTGCTGACGCTCCTCCGCCACCAGCTGCTGCTGGCGCTCGATCGACTCCCGCCGTTCTCGGTACAGCGCATCCCGCTCAACGCGCTGGCGCCGGCGCTCGTCAACCCACCGCTGCTCCATCTCCTCCCGGTACCGGCACCGTCGCGCCTCTTGTCCCGTCGAGGCATCGAACGCCGCAACGGTGTCGCAGTGCTGCTCGTGCCACGCTGCTGCCGCCGCGGCCTCGCCAGCAGCGGGGCCATGGGCGCAGAACGCCGGTAGATCCGCCGCTGCGCCGCCTCCCGCTGGCTGGCGGGCATGCTGCTCCATTGCCTCCCGCCGCTGCGACGGTGTGCACGCCACCGCTCTTCCCGGGCCGCGGGGTCGGTGTCGACCTGCGTTTCCGGGACTGCAAGTGGAGGAGACGGCGGTGGAGGGAAGTGGCCAGCGCCGGGGCGGTTCGCCATTGCCACTGGTGGTGGAGGAGACGGCGGTGGAGCGACGAGGGCTGTGTTTGGTGCCGGCGGGGTGTGGTGGCTACCATTGAGCCGGGAGACCTTTTATAGACGCCGGCGTCGGGAATAAAGCGCGGGAACAGGAGAGAAGAGGCGGGAAGATCGCGCGGGAACGGGCGGTGGCGTGCGAACGCCGGCGGCGCGTGGAGGCTGCGCAGCACCGACGAGACGTCTCGCCTGCCCCTCCGTCGCCATTAAGGCCATTAAGACAAAGATGCCGCCGTGTGTCACTGCGCGCGAATAACTTCCGTCGCGAGGTAGGCGACGGTTAGGTTAAAATTAACTGTGCCGCTGACGGGTCGGCCCCGCCACTCCCCGCCTTGCTTTTCGTTGTGTCCGGCGTGCCCGGAGCGTCCCCTGTAGGACGGGGACGGGCTCGGGGCGCCAAACGCCGTATCGGGGCGCGCCGGACAAAATTCGGGTTTGGGGGACGCGGCTGGAACGGTTTTTTGGTCCGGCGCGCCCAAATCCATTTGGGGACGCTTTGGGGGACGCGGCTGGAGATGCTCTAATAGGGTTGAGGATCCCGACCTTCCACGCGTTGCATAGGCATAGATCGTCGGCTACGCTCCATCAAATGCATTGCCTTCCCTTCTCCTTGACGTAGAGTCATAGACCATGGTGCTAGTTTCAACATCCAACATCGTTGTGTCCGTGTGCGAGGCCTCCCCATCCCCCTCATCTCTTTCTTGGGTGGCGGCATTGTCCTCGTCACATGGATCACGCCGGCCATGACTACAGATCATACCGGCCAAGGTCTTGGCGCCCTCGATCTATGCACATAAAAAAACACCTAATTTGTATAAGACTTCCAATGAAAACGACTTGAGATTTTAGCGAATTCGTACCTCATCGACGTTGTACTGGACGCCGGGAATTCCATCAAACACGTGGCGGGCATCAATGCCGAACAAGTTGTCGGTCGGCTGACCTTCTTGCGCCTGGGTCATCGCCGAAGATGACCGGTACGCAACGCATCTCCGTTGATCCAGTGGAGGCGTGGTTGAGGTTGACACCAAGTCCAGCGCCGCGTTGGCTAACATTGTTATCCGCTGTAGGAGTGGTCGTGGTCAGCGAGAAGACGGCGTCCTCGGTATACAGGTCTTGGTGTCGCCGATCTTGGAGGAGGAGGACCATGTCGCGACGAAGCCCTCGTTGAAGTAGGCCGGCGACAACGACGATCTACTGTGGTCCGCGATGGTGCTCCCTTGTGTCCCCCCGATTCCACCTCGGCTCTCGAAGTACACTGCCTGCATCGGCGCCTCGTGGATCGCCTTCTGCCTGCCCCTCCCCCTCCCCTGACGCAGTGATGGTTGTTCTAATCAACAGTGACGATCCTCTTGTGGTTGCACTTCGCCACCCAAACATTGTTGGACATCCTCTCCGGCTGCTTGACCACGTGCTTCTTGTGCACATGTGCAGCTTGATGAGCTGCGGCGGGAGAATGGCGAAGAGGGGTGTTTTTGGGGAGAATTGGGAAAGGTATATGATTTCCTTTTTATCGCTGACACGGGGGTTCACACGGCGATTTTTTTTTGCGAGAAAAAAATGCGTCGTAGGGTTTTTTTTCCTAAAAAAAATAGGAAAACGCTGACATTCCCCGGAGGAACAGCGCTCTGATCCTCCCCTTTGTACGTGTGAGTTGTGACACATGTCTCGCATGGCCCCACCACTTCCTGAACCTTATCTCTTCGTCTTGGTCGTCTTCACCCAACACGAGCATCCTTTGCTTGTTGCTCGACCTCCGCCTCGCGAGATCCACCACGCACAGCCCGGGACCGGCACTGGGCGGCGACCTCCCCGAAATCCCCCATCACCACTGATCACTGGGTATCCATCTCCATCGCTGGTCCTCCCGATCTCCGTGTTTTCCTCTGCCATGGCCATGGAGAGTTCGGGGGGGGGGGGCATGGAGGTGTGTGCTGCGAGCGGGCTCTCTGAAAGTTCCGTGCCGCCGTCCCCGGACCGGCAACAAACCCGTACTGCCCCGTCGCCAACTCCATCGAGGCTCATGTCGGCTCCCTCCTGCACCGTGCATTGGGCCACCGCCGCCTCCGCGGTGACGATGCACAGGGACAAAAGGAGCTATTGTGAGCGGCTGCTGGCAGTGCTCCTAGCCTAGGGCGGGGCTGCTGCGAGCGGTTGCCACCAGTGCTCCCAACCGAGGACGATGGAGGATGGTGGTGCTAGGATGCTACAAAAGTTGCCGGCGCTGCTACACACAGCCGGTCGCGCCGCTACAATTGGTCGCCGGCGCTGCTACACACGGCAGGCGGCGCCGCTACAAAAGGTCGTTGGCGCTGCTACACACGGCCGGCCGTGCTGCTACATGCGTTCGTCGGTGTTGCTACAGAAGGCCATCATCGCTGCTGCAAACGGCACCGGACCTGCTGCTAGCCGTCGCCGCAACAAACGGCACCGGACCTGCTAGGGGCGATGCTACGAGCCGCCTGAGTTTTGGTCGGGGATGAGGGATCATGGGGTCCACCCACTTGAGAGGAATAGAGACTCGTTCGCATGGTAGCTTTCTTTTGACTCGTTCCTGTGCGCTCCATCTGACGGACACACACGCTCGGCTGAATTCGATCGGGCAGCTGCGAACCCGGGGGATCGGCGATTTGATCCACCGGGGGACGCTCAGCACGACCCAAAAAAATATGGTTCTACACTTTTACTGCATTTCTTGCCTTCAGTTCTACAATTGGCAGCCGTTACCGACTTTTGCGATCCGTCTGATTTGCATCCAAGGTAATTTAGGCTTGAGAACATCTTCTTCGTGGTCAAACTGCCTGCATTCAGAGCTAGTATTTATTTTTATGTAGTCCCATGGTACTCTCTTCATCTCAGTTTACTAGTCTTTCCCGTATCTCTTGGTCGCCAATTTAACATATATAATTTAAATTATATAATGCAAAAATTATATCAATAGAAAATAGAAGATCTAAATTTTCTAATGATATAATTTTTATAACATACTACATAACTAATGCTAACTTGATTAAGTTTGCGACATAGAGGTACGCGCTCGCCTAATAAACTGTGAGAGAGGAAGTAGCATTTTGTGCTCCATCTCTCTAGGTCAGTCTACGGTCTACCTAGCTAGGTAGTGGACACTTGAATCTAAAGGTATAAACGATGCCCCCCGTAGGGGGCTTCACAGCGCATCCACGTAAGGCACGTCGCGCGCCCCGGCTGGGCAGTTTGCCTCTTTTCTTACTCCACCGAGTGGGCCACGTGTCGCCATTTGATTGGCTGGGCTGAGCCCAACGTGAGACAAAATCCTCAACCCTATCCCCACGCTCCCCCAAACGCCGCGCCCCCTCCCCGTCTCGCCCGTCCTCCTCTCCCATCGCCGCCATCGCCTCGCCCGTCCTCCTCTCTCACATCCTCGCCTGCCCTCCTCTCTCACCTCGTCGCCATACCCTGCGCCTCTGCCTTGCTCGTCCTCCTCATCTCCGTTGTGCCTGGGGCAGCCGGCGAGGATCCCCTCCGCCGCTTGCTAGGCAGAGAAGCGGAAGGGGCATGCGTTTGGAGGAGCAGCGCGCCTCCCAAGAGAGGAGGAGGTGGAGGAGGAGGTGCCGGAGCGGGACTCAGCAGCGGGAGACTCTTCAGAGGCCGCCGGAGACTGAGGTGACGCGAAGGGGATCGAGGTCGCTGAAGATAGATGGTGGCAAGGAGCAAGAATACAGGTCATCGCCACATCCAAACTCACCTATCAACCTGCCATGGAGGCCGGCAGCGATAGGGGACAGCCACGTCCAGGCTCACCATCTTCATCAGCGCAGGTCAAGTGCGGGCCAGCGACCCGATCTGAAAACCCTAGCCGCCATCACGTTTTGGTTTGTGTGGATCCTTTTCTACTGCTTACATAGTGCTTGATAAAGTGGTCAATTAGCTCATGTTTCATCTCTAGGTTAAATAAGATGACAATATATTGGGTTTCTCGGTTACAGTGGTCGATTAGCTAACGTTTAATCTCTGTCTTTTAAATTTTCCTCAGTGGTTTCTTTGGCATTCCATTCATACCACATCCATGCTTTGTCGCTGTTTGATATCGGATATTTTGTTTTCTCATGCAGGTGTTGTTGTGCGCCTGGGTTACTCTCGGTGATGCCTGCTAATTATTTGATCCAAAAATCAATTTAATAGGAATTCTCAGCGGCGGCTGCCTACTATTCAATGAAAAATCATGTTTTGCGTACCAACATATTGTGTGCTGGTGAAGGCCATTTATATGTCACAGGAATATACTTTACTAGAATAAGTTGGGATCCTCATATACTCCCGCAGTCAATGGCATAGTTGTTATGCTTTTGGTGACTCGGATTATTTGGATATTGAATGTCTTTTTGCTACAGGGAATTCAAATAATATTTTCCATTAATATTTTATTATTATTATCTTCCTTCAGTTTATACCTAGAAATTTGGCTTTGATGCTTTGCTAAATTATGGACAACTATTATTTTAGGTAATAACATGATTGTTTCATATTTTTTCCAGCTCTGGATGCGGGTCAATTATAATCGCATGGGACTCCCAACATACAGGTTTATCTCTCCCTACTAATCCAGGTGCAGCTCCATAGTCATCTTGCCTTCCACAATTTTATTTCATAAAGGTCAAGGCTGAGGTAAAAGTGCAGCCAAACTCCTCCCTAGAAGCTAGAACATCTCATCTTTGTTTATGAAAATATGTTTTGTCTATGACTAGGTCTTTAATTAAAATCCTAGCTAAGATATGTTATATTTATGCTCCACCATACCAGGATGTTAAGGAGAGAGATTTCATGTCTGATTTCAGTAACAGTGAACACACCATAGCTGTGTTGCACAAGAGAGCCCCAGAGATGCAGCAGAACGCTGACAAGGAAAGCGAAAAACATACTAAGTCATGTGAACATCGAATGTAGCTGCATTTTATTTATGTAAGTTATGACTAAGGTATCCCATATTGAGCATGAGCTGATGATATAGATGCAAAGGTATCATTTCGGCACAGGGCTATTGCATACCATTTTCTAAAGAGTAGATTATAGTCAGGTTTGAGCACTAGCATTTTATGAGATGGGCTGAAGCTGTAAGTGGTCAAACCATGGGAAGGTGGAGATTATAGTTAGGTTTGAGCACTAGCATTTTATAGTCAGGTTTGAGCACTAGCATTTTCATTTATTTCACTTAATGTTTTTTATCTTCCTGGTAGATGATGGGATTGCTTTTTTCCATCTCAGTTGCGGACTTGCCAATTGGCATGTCTTTTGTTTTGCATGCAGTTATTATTCCACGTGCTCAATCTTCCATTGATATGGATGTTCGGAGGCGTGAAATTCATCTTGGCATGATCCCAGTTGGATATGAGGATGAGGATGGTATGTTTTCTTTTCTTAACTATTTTTGTTCATCTTAGCTAACAAGCGACAGAAATTCTGAAGCTTACACATTTAACCATGACAGTGTAGCGGGCGGTGCATTGAAAAGTACAAGTCTTGGTATGTTCTAATTTTCAAAATCGTGCTCCAGCATGTGGGTTATGTTCCAGGCAATGTATCTTAATATATTCTCGGGAAATTGTTGTAGGTTATCTTGTCACTGATCTTACAGTGAGTGAATACAACTCTGCTACTAATATGATCGATCCGTTTGCTACCTTAACATCATTACCTCAAAACTCAGTTCAAGTTTGGGACGATGCCTTTTGGAGTTCTATAACAAGTCGTGTAATGACTATTTGGTAAGTTGGTTGCTACTTGTAGAATTATTGCTTTTTGAGAACAATCTTATTGTGCCACGGAAGTAGAGACCAGTTTTATTACATATGAGCTTATACATGTCCATATTCCGAATAGGTTGTAAGTAGTGGTTTCCTCTACAAGCTACCGCAGACATTCATGGAAATATAGCCAATGTTCAAACTTTGATGTGTTACCCTACTTTTGACATGCGGAATCCTAACAAGGTAAACAATGTTTTTAATTAAACTTATTTGGCATGCTCCAAGATTTGGTGCACTAGGATTGGGTCAATCTATGTGCAAACGAGAGGCTGAGGCCCTCCTTGGAATTATGCAGCAAAAAGTGACAGAGTCATGTGTACTGATGCACCTTTTGCCTGCTAGGATCACACATTGATTTAGTTTTGTTGATGGATATTGGTTCACCATTGACATTTTCAGTCCAATGTTTCCCTTTCTTCACCATATGATATGCCAATGCCAATCTGTTTCCTTTTTACAAGACATGCTGATGATATTGTTATCCTAACTTTTATATAGTAAAGAGGATGGTATTTATATTTCAGGACTTGGCATCGTATTTATAGGTAACTACTGACATGCTCAAGACCTGGCATGGTTTGTACTTCGTCACTTGTAGAGGTAGGCCTCAATGATTCATCACTTGGCATAGATCATTGATCCTAATATATTTTACTTCTCAGTCAGTAGTTACCTATTTAGTTCCATAATCACAGTTAAATTGCAACTTAACAGTAATATATATATATATATTTCCAGGTGCTTACTTTACCTCAACTGAATGACTAAGGAATTACCTAGCTTCATAATGACTTTGGAGGTAACTTTCATCTTCTTAATACATTCTAATGTATTTGTTCCATTAGCCTCTCCTTACCACCTGATGCTTTGCTTTACTATTTTGTACCTCTTGTGCGACAAGTTAGGCTTCTGCTTATTCACCGCAATTACTTTTTTTTCTTCAACGTAGCATTCGTAGTTATCTACTATTTTGTTTGCAGCTACCGAGTTGAGGAATTATTAGACATTTGTAATGTTATATATGCTTTGATGGATCACTATCTAATCTGATGTGTGCTCTATTGTTTTATTTTTGTACTGAAGAACATAATTCAAGAGAATTCTTATAAAATAAGAATATGTCGTATCATGTATGGACACCAAAATAAAATTGAGAAGCAGATAACCATATATAATATCTTACCTTGTTGCAATAGTTAGATCATATATTTGACACCGTCGATGAAAATTAGGAGGGCACGTTCATGGATCTATACATGCTTCTGATCTGTCAAATGAGGAATAAATTTCTCAATATAAAGCCATCAAAATTAAGATAATTCAATTGCAAAAATAGATGAGGGGCTGCAGCAGCTGTGCAAAACGGAACCATTATTTATCTGTTAGACCATGTACAAATTTCACCACACATAATATAGCAAGGGTCCCCAGTAATTTCCTCGGATTAAAGCATATTCCCTCGAAGGCAGAATAAAAGTAGCTTCTTTGAACCAAAAAAACATCACTGGAGTTGTGATTAAAGTGATGTCTTTTTATGAGACAACTAACACATTAATAACAATAATGGATAATGGATGTAAGAAAAATGCTCACAACTTGGAATCTCAGTGGGCTTTGATGGTTGATAATGTTTTTTCTTAGCAAAATGCTCACAACTTGAAATTCACATCAATTAAGTATTTGCTTAATATGATTAAGAAGGAAGAGTATACAGTATGTTTAAGGAACTGATCATGCATCATTTCCAACAATCTCATAGCATCCCAGGATAAATTATGAATAACTATGAATGACTACAACAAAGAGTTATATATTCAAAGATTCTTAGTTTGCCTGAACTGAATGACAATGGATATATCTAGCATCAGAATGATTTATTTGGGGTATCTTTGATATATTATTAATGCATCCTGGTATGTATGCTCCTTTTTAGGTTATGCTCGACAGTTGTGCATTATATCAATTTAGGCTGTCTCATATGTTGGATTTTATAAATGGCACCGTTAAAGCCTTTGTGGATGCCTATCGCCTGCTGATTATTATATTTTGTACGTGAGACAAGGTATGTTTGTACCTATTAGCTCTAATTGTTATTGCACTTTTCTTAAGTTGGCCTTCATAGTTATATACTATTTCATTTGAGAAAAAAACAAAGGTAGTACTACTGCATCAAAATAGAAATTAGCTCTCCTAGATTATTTTTCCTTTCAACCTTTCCAATTGGTAGAAATACTGCATGCCATTGTTAAATTAAGGTAGAAATTCCTGTAATTACATACATATTTGTAGGTTTATTATGGCATACAGTATGTAGGCACGTAAAGGCGAAGATTTCATTGGCCTTACAGGTAAGTTAGTTACGATTGTTCTTCTGGCTATGTACCATACTACCATGTCAACTGCAACACTTTAGGTCTTATAAAGTTCTCATGTTAAATGTATGTCTTCACAACTGATTCAAGGTTGCCATGATATCTTTTACTCCAGTGGCAACACTTATGGAGTATACTGCAGTAGTGTTAGTCCAAAGTTTTGGGTTTTGGTACTAAGTTGAGAATTCCTTTTGTGGCTCGGTAAAGATAATGTTATTTTTGGAGGATTGTAGCACACCAGATATTTTGTTGTGCATAAGAACATCATATTTTGAGTGCTAAAAATGAAGCATACTATTGGCATATTAACTTCGTATTCTTTATCGACTGTGTAGGTATCCATGTACTTGCCACGTGGGTGATTATGCTCTGTTGTTTTCAGGATGCATTTCAGCAGGTACGTCAGATGGTTAGTGTATTTTTCCACTTTGGACTCTTGGTAGGATGTGCTAGAAACGTATGGATGTTGTGCACCGTGAACTGAAGATTTTTGTTTTGTGATTCTCATGATTGATTGGTAGTCTTAGTTGTAGTTGATCTTGATGGTCATGCACTTTGCTTTCTTCTGATGCTCATGGTTGATCTGTAGGCTTAGCTGTAGTTGATATTGTTGCTTGTGTGTTTGCCAAAACTTGCTTTGAAAAGTTCAGCTGGCATCTACCTTGTACTGAAGTTTTTTTTAATAAGAACGAGGCTTTCGTAGCGAATGATGGTAGCCATATTCTTCATCTATGGCCCATTTTATTATTACGTCTTGTGGGAATGATGCTCTACCTTGTTGTGGATGACATCAATTGGATTGTCAACCTACTTTCCACAGTGCTACTCCATTCAACAGTTATGTATGTCGAAAAATATGATTGGAGGGCCTGATATGTTCTTTTTTGTTTAGCTTTATGTAAAATTTCATCCACTGCGATGATTTCCCCCCTATAGAGACAAAAAACAGGTCTTGGGAACCACATATAGGAACACTACATCTACTCAGGCGATCAGATCGCACAGCCTTATAGCATACAATTGCCTTGCATGGTTTTTCATGACACAATCAATTCGCAAGATAGTATAATTATGATTCAAAGGTAAATTTACCTTTGGCGCATTGCAATATGAACGATTGATTAAGAGGTGAAAACCGGCCACTGTCAGGTCAGCTTCTGCCCATATGCGTGTTGCTTCGATCAACGCCGCTTGCCTTCGAGCCTCCTTCGTGTTGCTTGCCTCCAAGTGTATTTATTCGACCTGCTTGCTTCTCCCTTGGCTTTCATCCGCTTTCTGCATCCATCATTTCTGTCCAACCTCCTCCCATGTTTTGATATACTACTGAACTCTACAGCATACAGCGGCAAAAGGAAAGCACCGCCCACATACATCTGTAGCAAGTAGGAGAGTGCTAAATTAGTGCATGACCAACGATCCACCCTTCACAACTCCAGAGGATAGCAGAGACCTAGAATTACGACATGGATTGTTTCTTGATAGCGATGGCTCGGTGGAGAATGGCAAGGCGAGTAGCAGCTGGGCGCGGGATTACCTCGATTTGGTCCAAGGCGCCCGAATCCGCACAAGAAAATTGCAGCAGCCAATGAACTCTGCGGGAATACATCAGACTGATTACACTGGGAAAAAGAGCTATAGGGAAGAGATTGAAAGATACAATAGTGGTAGTAAGCTTGTGGAGCATATGGCTCTGAGAGTAGCAAACCAATGCCTCAGCTATCGGGGCTGCCACTTCTTTCGGGAGACATTGGGGAGGAAAGAGGACAGTTAGATTGAGGAAATAGTTTTGTAGTTCTCGGAAATAGGAGAGAGGATTTTTCTGGATCGCGATGTGCGTGAGGTAGGAGAAAGGGGATCGTATTAGGACTTCTCGAGAGAAATGCTGTGAGGAGCAAGGATAAGACAAAATAGATGACCGGTGAGTACTATATCACACTCTGAGGATGCAAGAGACAAAAATTAGATGGTAAAAATAGGATCGACGTGACCAAACAAGGTCCAGGCTGAATCCATTGGACTTACCTGCTATGTAACTAGATCTGGCATTCTGGTTATATATGACTACTACTTCATCTTTGCAAAATATCATCGATTTGTGTAAATGATAACGCATTGTTTTTATCAGCTTATTATCAAGTGTATTACAACACGATCATCTGTACGAAGGGCCAGATGCCAAGCGCAGCATCGTGGATAGAGAATTTCCCGTTATTTCGAGCTCGGTTTAATTTGTCCGGCACATGTAGCCGGAGACATAATGAAATACGCCGTTCGTCGTCGGGTAAGAACTGAAATTCCTTTCGTAATCCTCTCGCCCCGCGTGGCGGCACAGCGCCTCACTTGTGCGCCTCCCGTCTTGCCGCAGCCAGAGGCATTATGTAATATTATTTATCTTCGGGTATGATGTACCAAGACTTAAAGGCGGAGAATACTGTACACTTTTTTTTGAGAAATGGAGAATATTGTACTTCATATGGATGGGCACATCTCCTTGACAGACTTTGATTTTTCTTTCTGACATTTTGCAGACACTTTTGACACGTATGTAGTGTATTTTTATAATTTATTATTGTGTTTAATCCACTGATATGTTGTGTTTAATCCACTGATATGCTATTTAATCCACTCTTTATTATGCTTGCTTATCATCGATTGTCCTAACTTGTGTATGGTGAAAACTTCTTGCTTATTTTATTAGATAATGTGTGTAAACTAAAAAATATAGTGCATCGCTGCAAATGGAGTTGAAATATCCTGCTCGAAGAAACAATCTTTTCGGCAATCAGAAGATATTAGGTCAAGGTATATTCTAGGGTCCCTATGTGTCAAGGAAAATGAAATACATGATTCTGGTTTCTGATTTGCATGCAATTGTGCATCTATGAGATGGAGAGGACCTGCAGGTTTATTGTTTCTCTTTGCATTGCAATGCGGTGGAGGAAGCAGCATGCCGCTGCGATATGTACTAATAATCTTAGAGGCGAACTCTTTATGCGATTCTAAGTGCACTATGTTTATCCCTGTAGTATGGCACCATTTTAGCGGGTCTGGGTTGTCTCCTAATGCTTATTGATATTTTTCCCTTCTATTGGCATATGCACAAGATGACATGTTTGATGCTTATTGGTACTTTTTTTTTTAATTTTATTGGAAAAATGGAATAAGACACATAGATGGCTGCATCCTCACTTCATCTTGATAAGCAACATCAGTTGTAATATGGTAGTTGTCTCATGCTTTCTAGAGTTTTTACATGTACCGACTGTCAAATTTTGCAAGTCGTGGCTTTGGATAGGTGGGTGTTTTTTTAGCTTTGACCGAATCAAGTTATTTCTTGCTATTTTTATGAGAAGAAAATAAGATGCAATAAAAGTCAATGACAAGCCTTTTGTTAAACCATAGTTACAAATGCCAGAAAATAAGAACTGACAAGAGGTTTGGGTACACACTTCTGGTATCATTGTAGGAAATGGAAAATCTTGGTCTGTTTTTTGTATCTCTTCCAATTACATTGAAACAGTACTGTATTAGAATTTAAGAAAAAAAATTCAAAGCAGAGTTGTAGTTGACACTTAGTGTAAAAAGGAGAAAATACAGTGAGAGACTTGGTTTGTGCGATGATAAGTAACATGCTGAATTATGACATAGAAGGTAAAAGGGAACAAGCATGCTTGCGTCATTTCGGTAACTCTTTGCTAGCAACTCTCCCGTTTTTTAGATCTACTTTCTCATGGGATGTTCTTTAAGATGAATGCTTTGTATCGACTTAACCATATAATATTGTCAAGTAGGTTTACAGAAATAATGTTAGACTATTTTTGATTGTTCCATCTTTACCTGTCAGGACGATCTTCATGGACATGCTGAAGAAACATGCCTGCCTCTCCACCAGGAGAACCTATTGATATCTTCAGTTCGAATGCAGAGAGGTAAATATATTAGTTTTCCTTTTTACACCACAACTATTTTCTTCGGAATCACCCTCTATATACTCACTCAATTACCAGCGCTTAATTCTTCTTTCTTGAATCAATTATTTAGAACTCATGTCAGTATATTCTGAGCTTTCTGGGTGTGTTCATATAGTTACTTATGGTTAAATAGTTGATCTCTTGATACCTTAATGTGAATGGTAAGGGTTGGTGTTACTTCCATGTGTTTTTTGTGAAACTACGATATTGTTCAAATAAAAATATATGAGGCTCAGGCTGTTTATGCACCACATTCTGCTTCCTTTGTACCTTCAAATTTAGATATGTCAGTAACTTTATGCATGATATGCATTCCACCTTGGCCAAGATGTCGCAACTTATCTATTTCGAGATATATATCTTCGGTGTTAACTACGCATTTTCCAGTATTTTTGTATTTGTATGAATCCTGATATGCCATATTGTAGTGTCTAGATTGGATTGTGCAGTTCAAGATCGATATTTTTTTTGGCTTTCAACTACCATCCTCAAAACTGTGAGCCAAAGGTGAGCAGTTCTCTGGCTGCTATGGGTTAGATGAAGATAACACAATCAATTGGAACCCGACTCCCAACTGATGTTTGTTTGTGTTTGTTGTTTCGTGTTAGGCTACTTGTAAGAAATAATTAGCAGCTCTACTGTGAACACGACTGGGACCCTCTATGTACTTAGCTGATGTTACCTTAGGATGGTATATTTGTACCTGTTGTAATATATTTCCTGTTTTTGCCACTTGTGTGTAGCATGTGCATTCAACAAACAGAGAATTGTAAATTTCTGGTTAAGTCATGCCGCTGCCTCAAGAATTGTCTCTGTGTTCTTTACCTATTACATTCTCCCTCCATTCATTAAAAGATGCCTCAACTTTGTTAAAATTTGGATGTACCCTTTGATACATCCAAATTTTAATGAGGTTGAGACATTCTTTTAATAATGGAGTAGTAGACTTTCATATGTGGTTAATATAATGTTGATAGAATGATTTACTTTCTCAAGCGATTAGCAACACACCCACCAAGGCCGAAGTGGTGCTGACATTCCCCCCCATCTGCATGTCATATACGTACATAGTTCCGTTGGAGAAGTCTCAGTGCAGTTGTTAGTCGAGCAAGCAACCATTGGATAGCTTTTTTGCCATCTATGTTTTATTACCATTGATTTGTAGAGATGCTTAATATAGCGTTTTACAATCTGTTCACCTGGACGGTGAGCCAATGCGAGCCTCAAAATACTGCTATATTTTATGATTGTACATAAGGTTTTCTACTTTCTTCGTGATTTTGTAATAACGGTATCTGAGGAATAAGCATCGGCTAACTCTGTGCCAGCAGCTGCGGTATGACAGAGGATGTTATCTGGAATAATTGAGCGTAAAGCATCTATAGGTGGCTTTTCAAGTCTGTCGTCAAATCCCATGTGTTTTATCCTAATTTCATCTTTCAAATTCGTTTTATAAAACTGTATTTCCATCATTTGTATACAAAGTGTAAATATGTATGAATTCCACGGGATCGTGCGCCAAGGCGCACATCTAAATCTAGTGAGAGGAAGACCTACTAGTGTTGCACGAAGTGGCTGCTGCTGATGACTCGAGTATCGATCGATGGCGTGTCCACCGCGTACCTTCTGTTGTGATTTAGTAGCATGGACGGCACGGATCGGGTGAGTATGTTTTTTAAGAGGGGCCGGAGCTGCTTTCATTGCCACTAGAGAGAAAAAAGTACAAGAGTGCAAAAACCTCAAATGTAGCCCGAGCTATACATAGCCCAGTTTTGTTTTCCCTTTTTCAAATTTCAATTTTTTTTTGTTTTGAAGTTTCAAAAAAAAGTAGATGTAGAGAATGTTGACAGCTGGCGGAACGTACGCTGTGCTACCGGTGCTGGAGCAGCTCACGGGTTGAACGACGGACGTGGAGGCGGTAGCGGGTGCTGGCCCGAGTTCTGCAGTGCCCGTGTGAGGGCCTCATCCTTCGTGAGGCCTGTCGGCATGATGTCGGTGGCGTACCGGTGCAGCGGTGGACGCACCAACACAAGGATGCCGAGCCTCGTGATCTCATCATCAGCAGTTCGAACTTCTGGCCCTCTTCCATGGCCGTCTGCCACTCGTGGGCCGTAGGGCGCGCAGTCGCCGAGGAAGCCCGGCTTCCTCCTCAGATCCTTCTCGGTCTCGCGACAGGTGTGCCATAGATTCGAGTCCACACCGAAGGCAGGATCGGCGCTGAGGTCCGTCGGCAGATACTACCATTTGCGCCGGATTTCATCGGTCCTCTCTGGCTCGCGCGGGACAGGCAGCTGAGCCGCCAGCCACCGCCAAGAAGGCGCATGTCCCCCTAGCGCTGGCATGTCGTCTAGTTGTCGTGCATGAGCCGCGCCAGGTCGACGGGACGACACCCTGTTCGGTCACATCTCCCTCTTGATGCCGTTGTCGGACGCCTTGGAGCCGAGCTTCTTCTTTCCCATGGTGATGTAGCGGCGCGCGGTGGTGAGGGTGGGAGTGGAGGTGTCGGTGGTGTGGGCGATGGCAGAGATGATGCAGGTTGCCTTTTAAAAGTCGGGTGCGTGCGGGACACGATGCCACGTACGGCGGCGCAGAAGTCCAGCCGCCGCCTTCCAGGCTAGTGCGCGTGCAGAAGACATGCAACGCCATTGCTGGCGAAGGCTCTGGCGCAAACGCGAAGGCAAATACTATCGAAGCGACGACCGCCAAAGCTATGCGCTCGAAACAAGCTTCTCGCCCATTACCAGGCGGACCCGTGGGAGAAGCGAGCGGTCACACGGTGCGGCCATGCAGCATGTGCCGAGATGCATTAGTGGCACAAATTTCAGTCGCATTTGCGTATCCGCGGACAGCCCGGCTGGACCTAGGTACATGCGCATTTTTCAACCGCGCAATCGCAAACGGTCGTTATGCATCCATCTGCATCGCCTGTTGAAGATGGCCTAAAACAAAATAGAAAGAAACCAA
Organism: Lolium rigidum; assembly: GCF_022539505.1. NCBI lineage: Eukaryota > Viridiplantae > Streptophyta > Magnoliopsida > Poales > Poaceae > Lolium > Lolium rigidum. Next base: position 164,939,094 of record NC_061512.1, read on the forward strand.
CGAAACAAAGAATAAGAGGAGAAGGACCAAGCAAGGGCTTCGCCCATGGCCAGTGATGTGTACTCCTACATTATCACTCGCGGTGGCCCTAAACAACGTAGAAAAAAGTTGATACTGATTTCCCCGAAAAAAGGGAATCAAAGGCTCAAATGAGGCATACTAGATACTATTGTTGGATCAATTAAGCAAGGTAGTGCTTCATGAATAAAGAGGCTAAAAATAGTGGATGATTTATTTGTTGGAGAGCATTTTTCCGAAGAACTGTAGAATGTTTTCGTACTTATAATATTTTTGGACTAGCCCATCGAGGAGTTCGTACTTCGCTTGTTGTTTGCATCGAGTGTAGTCATCTTGTATTCAAAATTATACCTTCTATAAAAATATGGTACATCTTTAACGTACTACCAAAAAACTGTAGCAAAACATTGGGCCAGACGCTTTCTCAATCGAAAATGGGAAGAAGGACGGAGTCTATCACATCGTTGGCACGATGACACTTTAAGCTCCTAGGGCGATCAACTAAAGATGGTAGTAATATCTTTCCTGAATAAAAGGGAGAAGAAATAATAAAGTTTTTTTTGCAGAAATAAAAGAGGCTAGCATAATGAAGTACTTTTTACCAATTTTTCTGCGGAACAAGGTAGTAGTACAGTCCCGATGGGTGATGAGGTAGTAGGGTGATCATGAGGCGGGTGCAGTAGCATTTTTCTCGAATGAAAGAGGAGCCAAGAAATGGAGTACCCCTGTAGGATAGGATGAGTTGCGGTCCAAAAATTGCTGCTCAAAAGTTAACATCACATATCTCAAAGTGTTTTGGTGACATGATATGTCAATAAAGGAAGAAAGAGTGAGGTGGTAAGTAGTTATGTTACCATAATATCATACACTCCAAGATAAGATGAGTGTACAACATAATAAATGATACAATGCATTACACCACATATAAGTTACTACACACTATGAAGGTTGTAATCTAGACTACTGCATATTTTCCATATATAAGTTACTACCCATAATGCATGACACCACATATAAGTCTTGAACTGTGAGTAGTAAGAGCATCTCCAGTCGCGTCCCCCAAACCGTCCCCCAAACGGCGCCGGATCGAGCGTTTGGGGGACGAGTTTTGTTCGTGCCGCGTTTGGGGGACGTCGCTCCCCAGTCGCGTCCCCCAAACGAAATCCCCAATCAGAAATTCAAATAGTTTGCATTCAAAAGAGATCGTTCCTGCCGAAGTCGTCGCGATCAGAGTAGCGGCGATCAAAGTACTGGGCGCGCGATCATATTACAGGCCAACGCTAGAATTAGAAGAAGGGGAGTTGGGCTACGCCGACGCCGACGGCGCATCCTGAGTCGACGTAGGCCCGTCGATCACGATGAACTCATCGTGATCAGCCCGGTGTGCATGCTCCGTCGCCGACGTCGAGGAAGAGGCCGACGCAGGTGTAGTAGCAGATGTTGTTGCACACGCGTCTGTCGGCTCTTGCTCCGGGGTTGGGGTTGCTGCCGCTGCCTGGGCCACCGTCTAGGCCGCTGCCATTTTGGCTTCGATGTCGTCGAGGATCTGGCCTTGAAGAAGTTGTGCGCCGCCCGCGTCCGGGGAGACATTCCTTCTGTCGACGCTCTCAGCAGGGACATGTCGTCCCTGCGTTTCTTCAGCTCCATCTTCTCATCTTGCCTCTTGAGCAGCGCCGCCCACCTTTCCTCGGCCTTTTTGTCGCTAGAGAGCAAGGTCGAGGAGACCTCGACGAGGCACTGCGTGAGCGACGCCTGCGTCTTCTCGGACGACGCAGCGTCGGCCAAGGCGGCCTTGGCAGCCTTGTTGCCGATAGGGCGCCCTGCTGATGATGCCAGCGGCGCATCTAGATCAATGGTGTCTTCCCCCTTCGACAACGAAACACGCGTCAACAGACATTTGGGGTTCTTTTTGAGCTTGCTATAGCAATGCATCAGCGCGAACGAGAGTTCTTCCGGTACAAATCTATGGCCTTGTCAAACTAATCAAAGGAAGCGCAATCATTTCATCGAACAAAATGTAGGCGCTACAGATAATGTAAGAAAGAGTCGTACCAGTAGGCTGATGTCAGCGCCGCTGTCGCCTCTGGTCTCTATGTCGTGATGGAACCCATGGAACATGTTCACCGACGCTTGGATGATGGCCCATCTCCTCTTCATTGTCATTTTTTTGTAGTCGCTGTTGATCAGCTTGCGCTCATCAAACTCGGTCTTGATCCTCTCCCAATACTTCCCGTACTTTTGGTTGGCGCCGATGATGGAGTCATGGCTCACCGTCGACCACGACTCGCACAGACATAGATCCTCCGGAACCGTCCACTTGGGGCCTCGTGTGCCCGACGCCTTCTTCTTCTTCTTCTTCTTCTTCCTCACGTCGTCCGCGTCAATCTCCACGAGATCATCGGCATCCTCACCGGCACCCTCTTCATCATCTTCGTCACCGCCCTCTTTGTCCTCGTCGTCCTCCACCCCCTCCCCCTCCTCCTCCTCCACCTCCTCCTCCTCAGCACCGGCGCCATCGAATTCGAGCGGGCCCCTGCGGCCAGTGAACAGGGCGTCGTCCGGACCAGGTCCTGGCTCGTATGTAGGGGAGTAGAAGAGGGTGTTGGGGTTGAAGCCACCATGCGGCAGCGTATCCTGGTAGTGCGGCGAAAAGTTTGGCGTCACGCACCCGGGAGTGGCGGAGGGGCCGTCATTGTAGAACCCGGATGTCAACGGGGACAACACTCCCGGAATGTACGCCGGCACCGTCGTACTCCATGGGCTCGCGTTGGTGGCAGCGATACACCCGGCCAACGCGTGCTGGTGCGCGCGCACCGCCAACTCTTTCTTCTCCAGTTGCGCCGCCCTCCGTCCTTTCCGCTCCGCTGTCGACATCTTCCGGCGCAGACATGCTTGATACCACTGATCATCGGTCCAGCCTTCTGGCTTCTTCTTCGGAGCCGGCGCCTTCCGCGGCTTCGCGAAGGGCGCCTTCGCCACTTTCGTCTCATTGCCCGATGGCTTGTTGGCCGCTTTCTTGGATATTTTTTGGGGGGCAGTCGGCGGCGCCATGGATGGGGAGAGGGTACCGACGGCGGGACGAACATCGTAGCGACGGCGGGAGGGAGAAATGAATCGGCGGGATAGGTCAAATGTGTTGGGATGGCAGAAATGCGTGGCGGGAGAGGCGCGATGTGGCAGGAGAGGCGCGATGTGGCGGGAGTGGCGCGATTTGGCGGTACAGGGGGACGAATTTTTCCTGTGCCGCTGATGCGTCGGTCCCGCCACTCCCCGCCTCGCTTTTCGCTGTGTCCGGCGTGCCCGGAGCTTCCCCTGTGTAGCGGGGATGGGCTCGGGATGCCGGACACCGTATCGGGCCGCGCCGGACAAAAAACGGGTTTAGGCTACGCGAATGGAAACATTTTTTTGTCCGGCGCACACCAATTCCCTTTGGGGGACGGTTTGGGGGACGCGACTGGAGATGCTCTTAACATAGCATATGTTAATAGTCTAAGTTACTCTCCACTATGACCAGCCTAAGTGCCAAAGAATTATGCATCCTTGAAGAGTTACTACCATAAAATAATTAATGATGGACAATTTCTGTTGAAACTTTGTACATAGGATTTACTATCAAAATATTACCGCTAAAGAATTACTGCTGTGTAATTACCGGAAAATATGCACAGTTCAAGAATTACCATATGGTACTTTGTAAGGGTATTTTACCCTTATCCATTATTTTGGTAACAATGACACCGTGCTAGAGTATTTGGTCTAATACATGTCTATGAGATTATTCCCAGGTATTAGCCAAAGAGGCATAATGGTGTTTAAATGGAACAAGAAGGTAAAGGGAGACCCCCCACTTCGACAAAAATCAAGAAGGGTTCTTCAGCAACTGGCCGGCCATAGGCCCGGTCTGACCGGCCCTGGCACCGGCCAGCCCGGCGCCGACCGACCCCTGGACTGGTGCCAACCGGGCCATGTTCTATAAGACACAGAGCCGCCCCGGTCACGGCCCGGTCGCTGGGCTTCGTCGAGCAGTTCATCAGCTTCAGGTTGATCTCGCGCATCTTTAGGTTCTTAAATTACGTTATTTAATCAACCGTAGCTCAATCTAGCAATTTGGCCAGCGAGCGCCGCCGCAGTATGGTTCGCCGGAGTTCCCCCGGTGACCATTTCTTGGCGGCGAGACCACCATCATACTCAGCGCGTCAATAAACGTCGAATGAAACCACTCGACTTTCCTCCCATAGCCTAAATCGTCATCGTCCGCTGACCCGACCGGTGGTGGTTGACCGGCGAGATGACGTGGCCAATGACCCCACCGTGGTTTTTGACTTGGTCAAGCCCTCGTGGCAGCTGACCTGGCAGCAGACCCACTAGTCATTGACTGTGGGTAAGATATGTCCGAGTGGATTTAGTAATTTTTATTTTTATTCAAATTCCATAATTACTGAAACTTTGCATGAATATATAAAATTCATTTCAATTCTGAAAAATACAAATGAGATATCAAAATTCTCATAAAAATAAACTCTATTCAATAAAAATATAATATGAAAATTTTATTTTAAATAAAAATTTAATTGTTTAACCATTAAGCCTTTTCTTTATTTCTAAATTCAATTAAAATACAATAGTTAGGAAAACTTTATAAATCAAATAAAAATCATTAAGTAAAATAAGAATCCACTAAAACTAATTTTATTTTATCATTAACTTATTAAATCTTTATTAAAGGGATTTAAACCCTAAATAGTATTTATCCTAATTATTAATTCTTTTAAAATAATAAAAGGTCAAGTCCAATATTATTTTTATTTCAAAGTTATTAATAACTTCAACTTTATAATCAAGTTATTAATTTAAGAACTACATGATAAATAAGAAACCCTAGTTCCATTATAATAAAGTATAGTTTCATAATCTCATGTGAAACTCTAAAACCCTAATTCCATTAGGAACCCAAGCTCCATTATTTCATGTGAACCCTAACTTGATTATAAACCTAAACCCTAGGTTAGAACATGTGATCATGTTACTTTGTTTCATTCATAGATCCATAATTAACAACTAAATGCTTGTCCATGTCCACATAAAATATAGGAGCCCTATCACTAATAAATTGGTATTTCATGTTCTCATCCAAATAAAACAAATTGATCAAGTTAGGTCAACCAAATGTAAAACCTAGTTCCTATTACCAAGGTCATCATCATTAGTCATCCTTAGCCAGCATCACACTATTGTGAGGAACTCTAATAGCAACTATGCCCAGTATTTTGCATTACTGCTGGCGTGTAGTTGACACACGTCCGTTGGGAACCCCAAGAGGAAGGTGTGATGCGTACAGCAGCAAGTTTTCCCTCAGTAAGAAACCAAGGTTATCGAACCAGTAGGAGTCAAGGAACACGTGAAGGTTGTTGGTGACGGAGTGTAGTGCGGCGCAACACCGGGGATTCCGGTGCCAACGTGGAACCTGCACAACACAATCAAAGTACTTTGCCCCAACGTAACGGTGAGGTTGCCAATCTCACCGGCTTCGTTGTAAACAAAGGATTAAATGTATAGTGTGGAAGATGAAGTTTGTTTGCGAAGAACGATAAAGAACGAGTTTGCGGTAGATTGTATTTCAGATGTAAAGAATGGACCGGGGTCCACGGTTCACTAGTGGTGTCTCTCCCATAAGATAAATGGCATGTTGGGTGAACAAATTACGAGTTGGGCAATTGACAAATAGAGAGGGCATAACAATGCACATACATATCACGATGACTACTATGAGATTTAATCGGGGCATTACGACAAAGTACATAGACCGCTATCCAGGCATGCATCTATGCCTAAAATGTCCACCTTCAGGTTATCATCCGAACCTCTTCCAGTATTAAGTTGCAAACAACAGACAATTGCATTAAGTATGGTGCGTAATGTAATCAACACAAATATCCTTAGACAAAGCATTGATGTTTTATCCTTAGTGGCAACAACACATCCACAACCTTAGAACTTTCTGTCACTGTCCCAGATTCAATGGAGGCATGAACCCACTATCGAGCATAAATACTCCCTCTTGGAGTTACAAGTATCAACTTGGCCAGAGCCTCTACTAGCAACGAAGAGCATGCAAGAACATAAACACCATATATGATAGATTGATAATCAACTTGACATAGTATTCCATATTCATCGGATCCCAACAAACACAACATGTAGCATTACAAATAGATGATCTTGATCATGATAGGCAGCTCACAAGATCTAACATGATAACACAATAAGGAGAAGACAACCATCTAGCTACTGCTATGGACCCATAGTCCAGGGGTGAACTACTCACACATCAATCCGGAGGCGATCATGGTGATGAAGAGTCCTCCGGGAGAAGATTCCCCTCTCCGGCGGGGTGCCGGAGCGATCTCCTGAATCCCCGAGATGGGATTGGCGGCGGCGGCGTCTCTGGAAGGTTTTCCGTATCGTGGCTCTCGGTACTGGGGTTTTCGCGACGAAGGCTTTAAGTAGGCGGAAGGGCAGCGTCGGAGGGCTGACGAGGGGCCCACACCATAGGGCGGCGCGGGCCCCACCCTGGCCGCGCGGCCCTGTGGTGTCGGCGCCTCGTCGCCCCACTTCGTAATCCGTTCGGTCTTCTGGAAGCTTTGTGGAAAAATAAGACCCTGAGCGTTGATTTCGTCCAATTCCGAGAATATTTCCTTTGTAGGATTTACTGAAACCAAAAACAGCGAGAAAACAGCAAATCGGCTCTTCGGCATCTCGTCAATAGGTTAGCGCCGGAAAATGCGTAATAATGACATAAAGTGTGTATAAAACATGTGAGTATCATCATAAAAGTAGCATGGAACATAAGAAATTATAGATACGTTTGAGACGTATCAAGCATCCCCAAGCTTAGTTCCTACTCGCCCTCGATTAGGTAAACGATAACAAGGATAATTTCTGAAGTGAGATGCTATCATAATCTTGATCAATACTATTGTAAAGCATATGAGATGAATGCAGTGATTCGAAGCAATGGTAAAGACAATGAATAAACAAGCTGAATCATATAGCGAGAGACTTTTCATGAATAATACTTTCAAGACAAGCATCAATAAGACTTGCATAAGAGTTAACTCATAAAGCAATAAATTCTTAGTAGAAAGCTTTGAAACAACACAAAGGAAGATATAAGTTTCAGCGAGTTGCTTTCAACTTCAACATGTATATCTCATGGATAATTGTCAACACAAAGTAATATAACAAGTGCAATAGGTAAACATGTAAGAATCAATGCACACAGTTCACACAAGTGTTTGCTTCTAAGATAGAAAGAAGTAGGTAAACTGACTCAACAATAAAGTAAAAGATAGGCCCTTCACGAGAGGAAGCATGGATTACTATTTTTGTGCTAGAGCTTTTCATTTTGAAAACATAGAAACAATTTTGTCAACGGTAGTAATAAATCATATGTGTTATGTATAAGACATCCTATAAGTTGCAAGCCTCATGCATAGATTACCAATAGTGCTCGCACCTTGTCCTAATTAGCTCGGATTTACATGGATTATCATTGCATAACATATGTTTCAACCAAGTGTCACAAAGGGGTACCTCTATGCCGCCTGTACAAAGGTCTAAGGAGAAAGATCACATTTGATTTCTCGTTTTTGATTATTCTCAACTTAGACATCCATACCGGAACAACATAGACAGATAATGGACTCCTCTTTAATGCATAATCATTCAACAACAGATAATATTCTCATAAGAGATTGAGTATTAATTGTCCAAACTGAAACTTCCACTATGGATCATGCCTTTAGTTAGCGGCCCAATGTTCTTCTCTAACAATATGCATACTCAAACCATTTGATCATGATAAATCACCCTTACTTCAGACAAGACGAACATGCATAGCAACTCACATGATATTCAACAAAGGTGTAATAGTTGGTGGCGTCCCCAGAAGCATGGTTACCGCTCAACAAGCAATTTATTAAGAAATAAGATACATAAGTAGATATTCTTTACCACAATAGTTTTTAAAGCTATTTTCCCATGAGCTATATATTGCAAAGACAAGGAATATAATTTTAAAGGTAGCACTCAAGTAATATACTTTGGAATGGCAGAGAAATACCATGTAGTAGGTAGGTATGGTGGACACATATGGCATAGTTTTTGGCTCAAGGATTTGGATGCACGAGAAGTATTCCCTCTCAATACAAGGCTTTGGCTAGCAAGGTTGTTTGAAGCAAACTCAAGTATAAAACGGTACAGCAAAACTTACATATGAACATATTGCAAGCATTATAAGACTCTACGCTGCCTCCTTGTTGTTCAAACACCTTAACCAGAAAATATCTAGACTCTAGAGAGACCAATCATGCAAACCAAATTTTAACAAGCTCTATGTAGTTCTTCATTAATTGGTGCAAAGTACATGATGCAAGAGCTTAAACATGATCTATATTTGCACAACAATTGCCAAGTATCAAATTATTCAAGACATTATACCAATTACCACATGAAGCATTTTCTGTTTCCAACCATATAACAATGAACGAAGCAGTTTCAACCTTTGCCATGAACATTAAGAATAAAGCTAAGAATATATGTGTTCATACGAAACAGCGGAGCGTGTCTCCCTCCCAAACAAGGAATGCTAGGATCCGATTTTATTCAAACAAAAACAAAAATAAAAACATACAGACGCTCCAAGTAAGCACATAAGATGTGACAGAATAAAAATATAGTTTCACTTGAGGTGACCTGATAAGTTGTCGATGAAGAAGGGATTCCTTGGGCATCCCCAAGTTTAGATGCTTGAGTCTTCTTAAAATATGCAGGGATGAACCACGGGGGCATCCCCAAGCTTAGACTTTTCACTCTTCTTGATCATATTGTATCATCCTCCTCTCTTGACCCTTGAAAACTTCCTCCACACCAAACTCAAAACAAACTCATTAGAGGGTTAGTGCATAATCAAAAATTCACATATTCAGAGGTGGCATAATCATTCTTAACACTTCGGACATTGCACAAAGCTACTGAAAGTTAATGGAACAAAGAAATCCATCAAACATAGCAAAACAGGCAATGCGAAATAAAAGGCAGAATCTGTCAAAACAGAACAGTTCGTAAAGACGAATTTTTCCGGGGCACTTAACTTGCTCAGATGAAAATGCTCAAATTTAATGAAAGTTGTGTACATATCTGAGAATCACGCACGTAAATTGGAAGATTTGTCTGAGTTACCTACAGAAGGGGCTGCCCAATTTCGTGACAGTAAGAAATATGTTTACGCGTGATAATCCAAATCTAGTATTGACTTTACTATCAAAGACTTTACTTGGCACAACAATGCAATAAAATAAAGATAAGGAGAGGTTGTACAGTAGTAACAACTTCCAAGACTCAAATATAAAACAAAAGTGCAGAAGTAAAATCATGGGTTGTCTCCCATAAGCGCTTTTCTTTAACGCCTTTCAGCTAGGCGCAGAAAGTGTGAATCAAGTATTATCAAGAGATGAAGCATCAACATCATAATTTTCACAGTTTGTAACAATAGGTATCTTAGGTGCTCCATCATCCATAGTGGTGCTAAGGGCTTTGTCAATTTTAGGCCTATAATAGTTTTTTGGCTTAGGCACTTTAGAGACATACATGAACTTTTGCTCCTTACCCACATAAGCTTTCTCCTTAAACTTAAGAGAAGAAAAAGTTGAACCCAAGGTTCCCATAGCTTCTTCAAGTTCACTAATCATATGGGTTCGATTATCATGAGTAGCACAAGTTTCTAAAACGGCAATTCTCTCATTGATTTCACTTAGAGTTTTATCAAGTTTATCAGTGTTATTAAGTAATATTCCCAATTTAGTCTCAACACTTGGAAGATTTTTCTCTATGGCTTCCAACTTTTTCATGACATATTCAAGAGAGATTTCAATTTTAGCTTCATTAACAGGTGGTATTCCAACTAGACTCTCAATGATGCAACTAGCTTCTAAAGCAGGAGTGCCTAGGAAATTACCTCCCGCAAGAGTATCAAGAACATACCTATTCCAACTAGAGATACCAACATAAAAGTTCCTAAGTAGGATAATAGTGGAGTGTTTCTTAATTCACCTATGATGAGCATCACTAATTCTATACCAAGCATCTTTAAAACTCCCCCCCCCCCTTGTTGCTTAAACGAACGAACTTCAACTTCAGGATTACTCATTTTTAGCAGTAGTAAATAAAACAAACTAAATAAAGTAAATGCAAGTAACTAATTTTTTTGTGTTTTTAATATAGAGAACGCAAACAAGATAGTAAATAAAGTAAATCTAGCAACTAATTTTTTTTGTATTTTTGATATAGAGAACAAACAAAGCAGTAAATAAAATAAAGTAAAGCAAGACAAAAACAAAGTAAAGAGATTGGATGTGGGAGACTCCCCTTGCAGCGTGTCTTGATCTCCCCGGCAACGGCGCCGAGAAAAAGTCTTGTCTGGCGTGTAGTTGACACACGTACGTTGGGAACCCCAAGAGGAAGGTGTGATGCGTACGGCGAGCAAGTTTTCCCTCGGTAAGAAACCAAGGTTATCGAACCGGTAGGAGTCAAGGAACACGTGAAGGTTGTTGGTGACGGAGTGTAGTGCGGCGCAACACCGAGGATTCCGGTGCCAACGTGGAACACTGCAAAACACAATCAAAGTACTTTTCCCCAACGTAACGGTGAGGTTGTCAATCTCACCGACTTGCTTGTAAACAAAGGATTAAATGTATAGTGTGGAATATGATGTTTGTTTGCGAAGAACGAGTAAAGAACAAAGTTTGCGATGGATTGTATTTCAGATGTAAAGAATGGACCGGGGTCCACAGTTCACTAGTGGTGTCTCTCCCATAAGATAAATGGCATGTTGGGTGAATATATTACAGTTGGGCAATTGACAAATAGAGAGGGCATAACAATGCACATACATATCACGATGACTACTATGAGATTTAATCAGGGCATTACGACAAAGTACATAGACCGCTATCCGGCATGCATCTATGCCTAAAAAGTCCACCTTCAGGTTATCATCCGAACCCCTTCCAGTATTAAGTTGCAAACAACAGACAATTGCATTAAGTATGGTGTGTAATCTAATCAACACAAATATCCTTAGACAAAGCATTGATGTTTTATCCCTAGTGGCAACAACACATCCACAACCTTAGAATTTTCACATCACTTGTCCCAGATTCAATGGAGGCATGAACCCACTATCGAGCATAAATACTCCCTCTTGGAGTTACAAGTATCAACTTGGCCAGAGCCTCTACTAGCAACGGAGAGCATGCAAGAACATAAACAACATATATGATAGATTGATAATCAACGTGACATAGTATTCCATATTCATCGGATCCCAACAAACACAACATGTAGCATTACAAATAGATGATCTTGATCATGATAGGTGATGCGTGTAATTGACACGTCCGTTGGGAACCCCAAGAGGAAGGTGTGATGCGCACAGCGGCAAGTTTCCCTCAGTAAGAAACCAAGGTTTAATCGAACCAGTAGGAGTCAAGAAGCACGTTGAAGGTTGATGGCGGCGGGATGTAGTGCGGCGCAACACCAAAGATTCCGGCGCCAATGTGGAACCTGCACAACACAACCAAAGTACTTTGCCCCAACGAAACAGTGAGGTTGTCAATCTCACCGGCTTGTTGTAACAAAGGGTTAACCGTATTGTGTGGAAGATGATTGTTTGCAAGAAAACGAGTAAAGAACAAGTACTTGCGACAGATTTGTATTTCGGTATAAAAGAATGGACCGGGGTCCATGAGTTCACTAGAGGTGTCTCTCCCATAAGATAAAAGCATGTTGGGTGAACAAATTACAGTCGGGCAATTGACAAATAGAGAGGGCATAACAATGCACATACATGTCATGATAAGTACAGTGAGATTTAATTGGGCATTACGACAAAGTACATAGACCGCCATCCAACTGCATCTATGCCTAAAAAGTCCACCTTCAGGTTATCATCCGAACCCCCTCCAGTATTAAGTTGCTAACAACAAACAATTGCATTAAGTATTGCGCGTAATGTAATCAATAACTACATCCTCGGACATAGCATCAATGTTTTATCCCTAGTGTCAACAGCACATCCATAACCTTAGGGGTTTCTGTCACTCCCCCAGATTCACGGAGACATGAACCCACTATCGAGCATAAATACTCCCTCTTGGAGTTACTAGCATCAACTTGGCCAGAGCCTCTACTAATAACGGAGAGCATGCAAGATCATAAACAACACATAGGTAATAACTTGATAATTAACATAACATGGTATTCTCTATCCATCGGATCCCGACAAACACAACATATAGTATTACGGATAGATGATCTTGATCATGTTAGGCAGCTCACAAGATCCAACAATGAAGCACAATGAGGAGAAGACAACCATCTAGCTACTGCTATGGACCCATAGTCCAGGGGTGAACTACTCACTCATCACTCCGGAGGCGACCATGGCGGTGAAGAGTCCTCCGGGAGATGAATCCCCTCTCCGGCGGGGTGCCGGAGGAGATCTCCGAGAATCCCCGAGATGGGATTGGCGGCGGCGGCGTCTGCGGAAGGTTTTCCGTATCGTGGTTTTTCGTATCGGGGTTTTCGCGACGGAGGCTTTAAGTAGGCGGAAGGGCAACGTGGGGGGCCACACGAGGGCCCCACACCACAGGTCGGTGCGGCCGGGGCTCGGGCCGCGCCGCCTATGGTGGCGGCCCCTCGTGGCCCCACTTCGACTCCTCTTCGGTCTTCCGGAAGCTTCGTGGCAAAATAGGACCACGGGCGTTGATTTCGTCCAATTCCGAGAATATTTCGTTACTAGGATTTCGAAACCAAAAACAGCGAGAAAACATCAAGCGGCTCTTCGGCATCTTGTTAATAGGTTAGTTCCAGAAAATGCACGAATATGACATAAAGTGTGCATAAAACATGTAGGTATCATCAATAATATGGTATGGAACATAAGAAATTATCGATACGTCGGAGACGTATCAGCATCCCCAAGCTTAGTTCTGCTCGTCCCGAGCGAGGTAAAACGATAACAAAGATAATTTACGAAGTGACATGCCATCATAACCTTGATCATACTATTTGTAAACATATGTAATGAATGCAGCGATCAAAACAATGGTAATGACATGAGTAAACAAGTGAATCATAAAGCAAAGACTTTTCATGAATAGTACTTCAAGACAAGCATCAATAAGTCTTGCATAAGAGTTAACTCATAAAGCAATAAATCAAAGTAAAGGTGTTGAAGCAACACAAAGGAAGATTAAGTTTCAGCGGTTGCTTTCAACTTATAACATGTATATCTCATGGATAATTGTCAACATAGAGTAATATAACAAGTGCAATATGCAAGTATGTAGGAATCAATGCACGGTTCACACAAGTGTTTGCTTCTTGAGATGGAGAGAGATAGGTGAACTGACTCAACATAAAAGTAAAAAGAATGGTCCTTCAAAGAGGAAAGCATCGATTGCTATATTTGTGCTAGAGCTTTTATTTTGAAACCATGAAACAATTTTGTCAACGGTAGTAATAAAGCATATGAGTTATGTAAATAATATCTTAGAAGTTGCAAGCCTCATGCATAGTATACTAATAGTGCCCGCACCTTGTCCTAATTAGCTTGGACTACCGGATCATCCCAATACACATGTTTTAACCAAGTGTCACAATGGGGTACCTCCATGCACTTTGTACAAAGGTCTAAGGAGAAAGCTCGCATTTTGGATTTCTCGCTTTTGATTATTCTCAACTTAGACATCCATACCGGGACAACATGGACAACGAGATAATGGACTCCTCTTTAATGCATAAGCATGTGGCAACAATTATTATTCTCATATGAGATTGAGGATATATGTCCAAAACTGAAACTTCCACCATGAATCATGGCTTTAGTTAGCGGCCCAATGCTCTTCTCTAACAATATGTATGCTCCAACCATTAAGGTGGTAGATCTCTCTTACTTCGAGACAAGACGGACATGCATAGCAACTCACATGATATTCAACAAAGAATAGTTGATGGCGTCCCCAGAAGCATGGTTATCGCACAACAAGCAACTTAATAAAAGATAAAGTGCATAAGTACATATTCAATAGCACAATAGTTTTTAAGCTATTTGTCCCATGAGCTATATATTGCAAAGGTGAATGATGGAATTTTAAAGGTAGCACTCAAGCAATTTACTTTGGAATGGCGGATAAATACCATGTAGTAGGTAGGTATGGTGGACACAAATGGCATAGTGGTTGGCTCAAGGATTTTGGATGCATGAGAAGTATTCCCTCTCGATACAAGGTTTAGGCTAGCAAGGTTATTTGAAACAAACACAAGGATGAACGGTACAGCAAAACTCACACAAAAGACATATTGTAAACATTATAAGACTCTACACCGTCTTCCTTGTTGTTCAAAACTCAATACTAGATATTATCTAGACTCTAGAGAAACCAAATATGCAAACCAAATTAGCAAGCTCAAAGTGTTTCTTCATTAATGGGTGCAAAGTATATGATGCAAGAGCTTAAACATGATCACAACAATTGCCAAGTATCAAATTATCCAAGACATTTTAGAGTTACTACATGTAGCATTTTCCAATTCCAACCATATAACAATTTAACGAAGAAGAAACTTCGCCATGAATACTATGCGTAGACCCTAAGGACATACTTGTCCATATGCTACAGCGGAGCGTGTCTCTCTCCCACAAAGTGAATGCTAGGATCCATTTTATTCAAACAAAACAAAAACAAAAACCAACCGACGCTCCAAGCAAAGTGCATAAGATGTGACGGAATAAAAATATAGTTTCAGGGGAGGAACTCGATATTGTTGTCGATGAAGAAGGGGATGCCTTGGGCATCCCCAAGCTTAAACAGCTTGAGTCTTCTTAGAATATGCAGGGGTGAACCCCGGGGCATCCCCAAGCTTAGAGCTTTCACTCTCCTTGATCATATTGTATCATCCTCCTCTCTTGATCCTTGAAAACTTCATCCACACCAAACTCGAAACAACTCATTAGAGGGTTAGTGCACAATAAAAATTAACATGTTCAGAGGTGACACAATCATTCTTAACACTTCTGGACATTGCATAAATCTACTGGACATTAATGGATCAAAGAAATTCATCCAACATAGCAAAAGAGGCAATGCGAAATAAAAGGCAGAATCTGTCAAAACAGAACAGTCCGTAAAGATGGATTTTATTAGGGCACCAGACTTGCTCAAATGAAAATGCCCAAATTGAATGAAAGTTGCGTACATATCTGAGGATCACTCACGTAAAATGGCTTAATTTTCTGAGTTACCTACAGAGAATTAGACCCAGATTCGTGACAGCAAAGAAATCTGTTTCTGCGCAGTAATCCAAATCTTGTATTTACTTTACTATCAAAGACTTTACTTGGCACAACAAAACATAAAACTAAGATAAGGAGAGGTTGCTACAGTAGTAAACAACTTCCAAGACTCAAATATAAAACAAAGTACTGTAGTAAAAACATGGGTTGTCTCCCATAAGCGCTTTTCTTTAACGCCTTTCAGCTAGGCGCGAAAGTGTAACTCAAGTAACATCAAGAGATGAAGCATCAACATCATAATTTGTTCTAATAATAGAATCATAAGGTAACTTCATTCTCTTTCTAGGGAAGTGTTCCATACCTTTCTTGAGAGGAAATTGATATTTAATATTACCTTCCTTCATATCAATAGTAGCACCAACGGTTCGAAGAAAAGGTCTTCCCAATATAATGGGGCAAGATGCATTGCATTCAATATCCAAGACAACAAAATCAACGGGGACAAGGTTATTGTTAACCATAATATGAACATTATCAACTCTCCCCAAAGGTTTCTTTTTAGCATTATCGGCAAGATTAACATCCGGATAACGAGTTTTTCATTGGTGGCAAGTCAAACATATCATAGACTTTCTTAGGCATAACGAAATACTTGCACCAAGATCACATAAAGCATTACAATCAAAATCTTTGACCCTCATTTTAATGATGGGCTCCCAACCATCCTCTAGCTTTCTAGGAATAGAAGTTTCAAGTTTTAGTTTCTCTTCTCTAGCTTTTATGAGAGCATTTGTAATATGTTTTGTGAAAGTCAAGTTTACGAGCGCTAGCATTAGGACTTTTAGCAAGTTTTTGTAAGAACTTTATAACTTCAGAGATGTGGCAATCATCAAAATCTAAATCATTACAATCTAAAGCAATGGGATTATCATCCCCAAGGTTGGAAAAAATTTCAGCGGTTTTATCACGGAGCGGTTTCGAGCGGTTTAGCGATTTCGAGTAATTTTGCGCGCTTTGCACTAGGAGTAGAAACATTGCCAACACCAATTATTTTATCATTAATAGTAGGAGGTGCAGCAACATGTGAATCATTAGCATTGCTAGTGGTGGTAATAGTCCAAACTTTAGCTACATTTTTCTCTTTAGCTAGTTTTTCATTTTCTTCTCTATCCCACCTAGCACGCGAGTTCAGCCATTAATCTTATATTCTCATTAATTCTAACTTGGATGGCATTTGCTGTAGTAACAATTTTATTTTCAATATCCCTATTAGGCATAACTTTCGATTTCAAAAGATCAACATCAGAGGCAAGACTATCAACCTTAGAAGCGAGAATATCAATTTTATTGAGCTTTTCCTCAACAGATTTGTTAAAGGCGGTTTGTGTACTAATAAATTCTTTAAGCATAGCTTCAAGTCCAGGGGTGTATTCCTATTATTGTTGTAAGAATTCCCATAAGAATTAGCATAACCGTTACCATTATTATAAGGATATGGCCTATAGTTATTACTAGAATTGTTCAGATAAGCATTGTTGTTGAAATTATTATTTTTAATGAAGTTTACATCAACATGTTCTTCTTGGGCAACCAATGAAGCTAACGGAACATTATTAGGATCAACATTAGTCCTATCATTCACAATCATAGACATAATAGCATCAACCTTATCATTCAAGGAAGAGGATTCTTCAACAGAATTTACCTTCTTACATTGTGGAGCTCTTTCCGTGTGCCATTCAGAGTAATTAACCATCATATTATCAAGAAGCTTTGTTGCTTCACCAAGAGTGATGGACATAAAGGTACCTCCAGCAGCTGAATCCAATAAATTCCGCGAAGAAAAATTTAGTCCTGCATAGAAGGTTTGGATGATCATCCAAGTAGTCGAGTCCATGGGTTGGGCAAATTTTAACCAAAGATTTCATTTTTCCCAAGCTTGAGCAACATGTTCATTATCCAATTGTTTAAAATTCATTATGCTACTCCTCAAAGATATAATTTTAGCAGGGGGATAATATCTACCAATAAAAGCATCCTTGCATTTAGTCCAGGAATCAATACTATTCTTAGGCGAGAGATAGCAACCAATCTTTAGCTCTTCCTCTTAATGAGAAAGGAAACAATTTCAATTTTATAATGTCACCATCTACATCTTTATACTTTTGCATTTCACACAATTCAACAAAATTATTGAGATGGGCAGCAGACATCATCGGAACTAACACCGGAAAATTGCTCTCGCATAACAAGATTCGATAAAGCAGGTTTAATTTCAAAGAATTCCGCTTGTAGTAGCAGGTGGAGCAATAGGTGTGCATAAGAAATCATTATTATTTGTGCTAGTGAAGTCACACAACTTAGTATTTTCAGGGGTGGCCATTTTAGCAGTAGTAAATAAAGCAAACTAGATAAAGTAAATGCAGGTAAACTAATTTTTTTGTGTTTTTGATATAGCAAACAAGATAGTAAATAAAGTAAAGCTAGCAACTAATTTTTTTGTGTTTTGATATAATGCAGCAAACAAAGTAGTAAATAAAATAAAGCAAGACAAAAACAAAGTAAAGAGATTGGGAAGTGGAGAATCCCCTTGCGGCGTGTCTTGATCTCCCCGACAACGGCGCCGAAATTTGCTTGATGCGTGTAATTGACACGTCCGTTGGGAACCCCAAGAGGAAGGTGTGATGCGCACAGCGGCAAGTTTCCCTCGGTAAGAAACCAAGGTTTAATCGAACCGGTAGGAGTCAAGAAGCATGTTGAAGGTTGATGGCGGCGGGATGTAGTGCGGCGCAACACCGGAGATTCCGGCGCCAACGTGGAACCTGCACAACACAACCAAAGTACTTTGCCCCAACGAAACGGTGAGGTTGTCAATCTCACCGGCTTGCTGTAACAAAGGGTTAACCGTATTGTGTGGAAGATGATTGTTTGCAAGAAAACGATAAAGAACAAGTACTTGCGAGCAGATTTGTATTTCGAGTATAAAAGAATGGACCGGGGTCCACGAGTTCACTAGAGGTGTCTCTCCCATAAGATAAAAGCATGTTGGGTGAACAAATTACGGTCGGGCAATTGACAAATAGAGAGGGCATAACAATGCACATACATGTCATGATAAGTACGGTGAGATTTAATTGGGCATTACGACAAAGTACATAGACCTCCATCCAAGTTGCATCTATGCCTAAAAGTCCACCTTCGGGTTATCATCCGAACCCCCTCCGAGTATTAAGTTCCTAACAACGAGACAATTGCATTAAGTATTGCGCGTAATGTAATCAATAACTACATCCTCGGACATAGCATCAATGTTTTATCCCTAGTGGCAACGAGCACATCCATAACCTTAGGGGTTTACGTCACTCCCGAGTTCACGGAGACATGAACCCACTATCGAGCATAAATACTCCCTCTTGGAGTTACTAGCATCAACTTGGCCGAGCCTCTACTAATAACGGAGAGCATGCAAGATCATAAACAACACATAGGTAATAACTTGATAATTAACATAACATGGTATTCTCTATCCATCGGATCCCGACAAACACAACATATAGTATTACGGATAGATGATCTTGATCATGTTAGGCAGCTCACAAGATCCAACAATGAAGCACAATGAGGAGAAGACAACCATCTAGCCTACTTGCTATGGACCCATAGTCCGAGGGGTGAACTACTCACTCATCACTCCGGAGGCGACCATGGCGGTGAAGAGTCCTCCGGGAGATGAATCCCCTCTCCGGCAGGGTGCCGGAGGAGATCTCCGAGAATCCCGGAGATGGGATTGGCGGCGGCGGCGTCTGCGGAAGGTTTTCCGTATTGTGGTTCTTCGTCTCGCGGTTTTCGCGACGGAGGCTTTAAGTAGGCGGAAGGGCAACGTGGGGGGCCACACGAGGGCCCCACACCACAGGTCGGCGCGGCCAGGGCCTGGGCCGCGCCGCCCTATGGTGGCGGCCCCTCGTGGCCCCACTTCGACTCCTCTTCGGACTTCTGGAAGCTTCGTGGCAAAATAGGACCCTGGGCGTTGATTTCGTCCAATTCCGAGAATATTTCGTTACTAGGATTTCTGAAACCAAAAACAGCAGAAAACAACAACCGGCTCTTCGGCATCTTGTTAATAGGTTAGTTCCAGAAAATGCACGAATATGACATAAAGTGTGCATAAAACATGTAGGTATCATCAATAATATGGCATGGAACATAAGAAATTGTCGATACGTCGGAGACGTATCAATAGGCAGCTCACAAGATCTAACATGATAGCACAATGAGGAGAAGACAACCATCTAGCTACTGCTATGGACCCATAGTCAAGGGGTGAACTACTCACACATCAATCCGGAGGCGATCATGGTGATGAAGAGTCCTCCGGGAGATGATTCCCCTCTCCGGCAGGGTGCCGGAGGCGATCTCCTGAATCCCCCGAGATGGGATTGGCGGCGGCGGCGTCTCTGGAAGGTTTTCCATATCATGGCTCTCGGTACTGGGGTTTTTGCGATGAAGGCTTTAAGTAGGCGGAAGGGCAGCGTCGGAGGGCTGACGAGGGGCCCACACCATAGGGCGGCGCGGGCCCCACCCTGGCCGCGCAGCCCTGTGGTGTCGGCGCCTCGTCGCCCCACTTCGTAATCCCTTCGGTCTTCTGGAAGCTTCGTGGAAAAATAAGACCCTGGGCGTTGATTTCGTCCAATTCCGAGAATATTTCCTTTGTAGGATTTACTGAAACCAAAAACAGCGAGAAAACGACAAGCGGCTCTTCGGCATCTCGTCAATAGGTTAGTGCCAGGAAATGCGTAATAATGACATAAAGTGTGTATAAAACATGTGAGTATCATCATAAAAGTAGCATGGAACATAAGAAATTATAGATACGTTTGAGACGTATCAATTACCTAACCATATTCCACTAAACCCTACAAGCACTAAAGAATTATGAACTATTCTATTTAGGAACCAACTATTCTTTACTTAGTGGATCCAATAGAAAACCCTAGACAACCTCAACCTTAATTGAAATACTTCTTACTACTTAAGTAACATGTTCTTCAAAAGTTATTCTTTTGAAGTAAATAAAGGAGAATCCTTAACCCTACCTAATAGGACCTATAAACCCTAGTTATCTATCACGAGTAAGATATAACCAACCTTGATAGCACCCATGTATAATTAATTGATTAAGATGCTTATGCTTAAGTAGAACCATACAAGCCCTAGTTGCTGATGAGTCCAACCTTGTTGTGATCCATCTAATCCTTACTTCAGAAACTAATTAGAACCATAGTAAACCATAGAACTCCACAACCCTAATTATCATACTTGTTCTTTATTAAGGAACATGTTCTTCAAAAGTTATTCTTTTGAAGTATATGATAAGTAATCATTAACCATATCCTATAGTACAAAAACCAACAATTTTTCTTTACATGTTCACATTATGCAAATTACTTTTTCCTGTGTGCGAAATTGATTATTATGCCTTATTATACCACTTGTTTATGATACTAAGATAACCAAACCCTAATAAGAACCTTGTTTGTGAACCATCTCTAAAAGTGCAACACACCCTAAAGAAATAATTCCAACTCAGTAATCCTAAATCATCGAGGTTAGGTTACGCTTAGAGCGATTGCATCTCATGCTTATGCATTATTGCATCCTTGCCAATCTTTTAAACATCGTCCTTACCGGACGATGATGCTATTTTGGAATTTGGAGTTATTGCGTATCGAAGACCTTGTCTGCATAATCTTGCAGACAAGAAAGGCAAGTTCATCGCTTGCTCATTTCACTTTGAGTATTTTTACCAAATTACTTGCAAAGTACTATACTTATCACTCTTGCATGAAAAGCAAAAATGCTATTTTCATAACTATGAATATGACTATGTGGTGGGCAATGGAACCATGGTATGAGTATGGTGGAGGTTCCATTGCAATGGGTTTGTATCCATCTAGGATTAACAACAAATATCGTCCAGTGATTCTTGTGCCGTAAGACTCGTGTTAACCATAAGATCTGGAGTGGGACGGAGTAGTCAGTTGTGTTTCTTCCTCTCGTTCATCAACGGATGCGCTTACCGTAGTCAGTTGAATCCCGAGGGACAACCAGACTGGTTGGGGAGCCCTAAGTCCCCACAGTAATGCGGTCTATGATGGGTTGCAGCGATCGGCGAAGGTATCAAGGTCGTGGAACCTGATAGTAGTCGAGGTTGGATGGTATCCAAGGGATTCTTATCACCAGAATTTGACCGGATCAGAGGTGGGCCGTGATTGAGATGGGCTTGAAGAATATACATGGAAGAAATACATGAATCGGCCTTATATGCAAAGTTTGGGCTAGTTTGCCCGTGTATACGTAATATAGTAGGATACGTGTCAGTTAGATAGAATTTGGCTCGTGCACGGTTGGGATTATTCCCACGTTAGAAAGTATACGGACTATAAATATGTATCTAGGGTTTATGAAATAAACAACAATCACGTTCACCATAAACCAATCTAGGCGCATCGCCAACTCCCTTGTCTCGAGGGTTTCTTCCGGGTAAGCATCATGCTGCCTAGATCGCATCTTGCGATCTAGGCAGCACCCGTTTATTCGCTGTTCATGCGTTGCTCGTGCTGAAGCCTTGTTGATGGCGAGCAACGTAGTTATCATAGATGTGTTAGGGTTAGCATTGTTTCATCATATCATATGCTTTTGTCCGTGCAACCCTTAGACATCTAGCCGCCCTTACACATATCTTGGGTGTAAGGGCGGCACCCCGCTTGATCATTATTTAGTAGATCCGATCCGTTATGATTGCTCCTTGTTCTTCAAGGATTAGTTTAATATCTGCATAGTTAGGCCTTACAAACGGGTTGAAGGATCCGATGGCACGTAGGGTGTAGTTTGCTAGCCCTAGGCAAGATGTTCCGGGGATCAACTTCATGTTGGTTTTTAGGCCTTGTCTAGGGTCGGTTTACGATCACCGTGCGTGGCCGCCGGGCTCAGTCACGCGTAGGATGTTCCGATTATGTGGTGAAAACCCTAAATCGTAGTAGGTCGTTTTAGCTGTATTTTGATCAAGCAGGACCACCATCTGACCGTACACCTCGTACGGATCATGGGTGGATCGGCTCCTTGAGCCGATTCACATGACAACGTGAGAGCCGATTGAGGCTCGTATTTAATGTTTACGTGTATGCCATGCAGGAAACTAAGCGAGGCAAATCCAACACCTTCCTGACCAGGTATAGGTCAGGTGGCACGCCCTTGCACCAGCATCGGACGTGCGTGCTGGAGTCTTTGCGGGCCGTCGCTCGAGGGACCAGGGCCAGCCGCAGTCCTGGGAGCCTCCCGGCTCTACTGTGTTCCCGTCGCTGCTCGCCGGTGGGTTTCTGACCGCAACACATTCTGGCACGCCCGGTGGGACCGTCATCGACATCAACCGCATCACCATCTACATCTGAGATGGCGGAAGGCACGCCAGTCACGTATGAGGATCTCACTGAGGAGCTCAAGAAGAAGTATGACGAGGTCAAAGCGATCCTCGAAGCCGACCTCATCGGCTCTTTCCGGAGAACCCGCTCACACGGCATCGGGTGGAAAGGGTTCACACCGAAGCGCGCTCGATGGAGTGGACCTGTCCGCCCCGTCGGAAGAACGCACCGGGTCCCTGCGTCGGGAGATTAACTTCATGGTAGCTCATTCGCTGCACCGCCATTCTGAGAGCCTGGTGAACACTTTGGAGCGTGTCGCTCTTCGGGTGATCCAGGAAATCATGAGGCATAAGTACTCTCCGCCAGGACCAGCTCTAGGGACTCACCAAGGAGAGATGCCACTCCATTCCCGACCACCGCTGCCATTCGCGGTGGCAGCACCAGAAGTGCCGATTTCACCGGCATACGTCGTCTACAAGATCGGTGGTGACCCTAGTGATTACCGAGTTCTTGCATGAGGCGCCTAAGGAGATCCCTCACGGATACACGTGCACATACGTGCCGAGGCTACGATAGTCGGGCACTCACAAACCGGACTGCAACAGCGGGGACTTACGGAACAGCGGGAGGAACTTCGGGAACAGATCTTGAGAAGCGAGACGTGGCTAGCTAAGTATGCCACCCCGATAAACCTCCGAGCCCAACTCCTGCGGTTGGCTCGGAGCTTGAGAAGCAAGCGTGGCTGGCTAAGTATGCCACTCCGGCAAATCTTCGGAGTTCGACTCCTGCGGCCGGCACCGCGGATCAGATCGGTACAATCTTGAGAGACCAGTTCGGCATGGTGCCGAAAAGGAGGGCAATCGGCTATTCCAAGCCGTACCCCAACGAGTACGAGTTGATCCCACTACCACCCAAATATTGGCTCCTTGAATTCTCCAAATTTAGTGGATCAGATGGTTCCAGCTCAATCGAGCATGTGAGCCAATATTTGGCACAGCTGGGCACGATCTCAGCATCAGATGAGCTGCGTGTGAGGTTCTTCGCACAGTCCCTCACGGGATCGGCTTTCGGGTGGTACGCATCGCTGCCACCAGACTCAATCCGGACTTGGAAGCAGTTGGAGGAGCAGTTCCATATGCAGTATCACTCAGAGGCTTCCGAGGCTGGCATTGCCGATTTAGCACAAGTACGACAGAAGCGCGGGGAAATAGTGTCAGAATACATCCAGCGCTTCAGGACCGTTAGGAACCGATGCTATTCGGCTCGTGTGACTGAAAAAGAAGCAGTCGAGTTGGCGGTGGTGGGTCTCGCATCACCGATCAAGGATGTGGCCTCCCAAGCGGACTACCCTTCACCGGCGCACATGGTGCGAAGGCTGTCATTATATGAACGGCGCCACCCAGATGTATACCAGGATAAATTCAAGCGTGCGGTGGTCCTGGTTGAGGCAGATGAAGATGAAGGCTCTGCAGGAGATCAAGAGGTAGCAGTGGCTGAATGGACTCGGGGGGCAAGCCCCGTGTCCTGCAAGTGGGTTAAGCCACAAGTTCCTCCAAGAGGGTTTGACTTCAACGTCATCAAGGCTGAGCAAATTTTCGACCTCTTACTTAAGGAGAAGCAGCTAAGGCTACCCGAAGGCCACAAGATCCCCACGGCGCAGGAGCTGAGCGGAAAGCCATACTGCAAGTGGCATAACACGTTCACCCATGCCACCAACGACTGCAGGGTGTGGCGTCAACAGATCCAAATGGCGATAGAACAAGGGCGTCTAATTTTCAGCCAGTAGGCCATGAAAGTCGACACACACCCCTTCCCCGCCGTTAACATGGTGGAGTGCACTTACCCTGGGAGGTGCCGGCCAAGTTTCTCGTTCAACATCAACATGGTAGGACCCGGGCACCACTCGGTAAGGACGGAGACGAGGGCGGCTGCTCTCATGACAACGACAAAGAGGAAGCCGTTCCACGCGATCGGCTCCGGCACGATGGCAAGCGCTACATCGGGGAGGGAGAAGTGAGGAATGTGAGATATCGGCGACCTCTCTCCGATCACCTCCTCAACAAATATGTGAGTCAATACGACCAACGCCGACGATACAACAACGATGACGAAAGAGATCGTCGGCTAGCGGGGACGCCGGGAGACATCGTCGGCATGATCGCGACGAGGAGAGATATGAGCGCCACGCCAAGGAAGAATCAAGAGAGCAAGACGACGTGGATAGGCACTTGGGACTGTCCCTTCTTTAGACACTGCCGGGATTCGGGAATGAGCCGATTGCCCACAATCGGCAAGCGCCTGAATGTAGACGAGAAGAAGAAGGATGCAGCTAATGTGTCCGTGTTCAAACGTCTAGGGCCTCTCCCGCCTCGGAACAAGCACGCTGAGTCCTCTCGGGTGGAAGACCTCGAGGAATTGGAAGACGATGATGAAGGAGAAGAAGATAAGTACCACCGACCAAGGTGGTGCCCTGATGGACTCAGCCGTTCCCAAAAGCGTAGGGTTCAGCGACTACGTGGTTTGGAGGAAGCCGAAAGGTTATACACTGCACACGTTAAGGAAGGCGCGGCCTGATCTGGCCGCGAAAATTCAGCGAACCCTGAACGAAGAAGGTCGGCCACAAAGGAAAGAGTGGCGCCCCAGACAAAGAAAGCCGATGATGAGACATCGGCTGGCACAAATATGGTGTTCATCCTTCCAACGGAGTTTAGCGCTCCGAGATTAGACGAAGCACCTGTGGCACAACTTGATTGCGGCCCACGGCCGGTTATCTTTGAGAAGCCACGAGAAAGAAGCTACAGACACCTGAAGGCCCTGTACTTGCGAGGTTATATCAATGGGCAGCCTGTCAACAAGATGCTGGTGGACACCGGAGCGGCAGTCAACATTATGCCATACTCCATGCTTCGTCGGCTGGGACGCTCTAGCTCGGACCTGATCAAGACCAACGTGACACTGAGCGATTTCAACGCCAAGCATCTGACGCACAAGGTGTTTTGAACGTGGATCTGACCGTAGGAAGGAAAACCATCCCTACGACGTTCTTCATTGTCGATAGCAAGAGCACCTATGCCGTCTTGCTAGGGAGAGATTGGATCCACGCCAACTGTTGCATTCCATCCACGATGCACCAATGCTTAATACAGTGGGATGGAGATGAAGTAGAGGTCGTCCACGCAGATGACTCAGCCGAGATTTCAACGGCTGGCATGAACGTCTGGGAGACAACAGGCCAAGAGCCACTCTCAGGCATCACTTTGGACGACTGCGAGCGCATCGACGTGACGAAGGACGGGGTGAGGCTAGTCTTATCCACCGGCCTGACCGTTTGACAAGAGCAAAATCTATGGACAAACGTGGCGATGCCGATTCTTGTGATCGGCCCCAAAGATCTATGGACGAACATTGCAAAACCTTCATTGAGCAATTCAATCAACATGGAGGCCGATTCCAGCAATCGGCCAAAATTATCCTCACCATACGTTTGCCTGTGTTCAACGTCGATCTAACGGGCAACGGGTTTACGTCGGGCGATGAGCTGGAAGAAGTCAACATTGGTCCTAACGGAGCCGACGTTCGAGATACGGTGCCTTGGCTAACCACGAGCCGATATCCGCAGTTACCTGGCAGATTCGGCTCGGGGGACACCTAATCAGAGGAACATGTGCGATACATGTGCAGTGAAATATTGGGGGCCGATAGAAAAATCGGCCAGTAAAAAAAAAAAATTTCTCACGATGAACAGCTGATGCACAGACATCGACTCTAGAGCTAAGGAATAAAAGCCGATGCATAGACATCGACTCTAGTACAAATTACACAGGATCTACCAGCTGCGTGTTCAAGACGCGGATTTCGACCAAGTCAGTCTTCAGTTCAGCTTCGAGGACCTCCAACCCTTTGCGCAAGGTTGCCAGTTCAGCAGTACTGTCAGAGGTGTCAGTTTTGGCGTACAAGGCAGCCTTTTGCTCATTAAGCCGTTGGTGTTTCGTCGGCAATATCGGCTTTCAGCGGAAGAAAGGTGATCGGCTCTGGTGCATCTACTGTCGGCTTGGCCAAGTTGGTCACCTTCTCAGCTACAAACGTTCATGACTGTGGCTGACCTTTTCTTGGAGGCCGATGGTGGCAAGTCTGGCTGGCTCTGCGTGGTGGTTTTCTCAGATTTGCTCGAGCTCGGGTCCATTTGTCTGAACTGTGTGTCCTCACCACTGTTCTCGCCTTGACTGAGGCTCGGGGGGCAGCTGACCTGGTAGATACTCTGTTTTTAGAAGCCGATTGGGGTTTCATCGGCTGACCCTGCATCATAACCTTCTTCAAAGGACTGGAGCCGGTAGGAGGAATTTAAAGAGGGATCCATCATCATTGACAGGCTCTGGGCCATCTTGTTGCTGCAAAGAAACAGAGCGGGGTGTAAAGCATCACTGGAAACTATCGCGAGGAGATTTGCGAGCAAGTGGCACCTATTCTGCAAAAGTATCAACTTCAGCGTCAAGATGTTTCAGCAACGGTCCTAGGGCGCTCCTGGAGGCATGGGTCTTCCACATTATCCACCAGATCTCAAGGTCGAAGAGATGAAGGATAGATTGTGAGGGTCCGATGCGTTGCCATCGGCTCATTGAGCATTGACCAAGTTGACAATCGCTCCTTAGTCGAAGAGATGAAGGACCGATGCGTTGCCATCGGCTCATTGAGCATTAGCTAAATTGACAATCGGCAAAGTCAGTATGAGGGGAAATCGGCTAAATTAGCATAAAGGAAATCGGCAAAATCAAATTGGGGGAAATTCTTCATTGATAAACGGGATTTCTTACATAAAGAGCTGATTGCTCTCAAAAGGAAGTACTAGGGGATACATTGCCCCATCTACTACTACTGATCCTATGCTAAGGGTCCTATCTACGGGCCGTCGCTGCCCTCGTCGTCACCGTCGTCGCCGCTGTCGGCGCTACTCCCGGCGGGCTCGTCGTCGGCTGGCTGCCGGCGGCCGCCGGCAGGGCCCTCGTTGTCCTCGTCTTCCTCGTCAGCGTCGTCCTCGTCGATGTCGAAGTCGCCGAGGTTCCCCGGCCAGGGGCAGAAGCGCTTGGCCGGCGGTTCGTCGGAGGACGTGTCGTCCTCCTCCTCCTCGGAGGAGGAGGAGGTGAAGTCGTCCCAGGAGAAGCGATCGTCATCGCTCTCCTCCTCCGTTTCCCCGTCGGCAAGGAAGCGGAGGTCACTTTCCCTGTCGGTCGAGGACTTGTCGTCCTCAGACCAGACGGAGAAGTCATGGCTGGACTCCTCCCCGTCTTCGATGGCGCGGCGGATGTTGGCCTCGTGGGCCTCCTCCGGGTCCCACTCCGGCGTCGGCTCGCGGGAGGGGGAGGACTGGATGGAAAGACCCGATGAGGCAGAGGAGGAAGAAGACATGGTGGCAGAGGAGGGCTTTTGGAGTGCTAATGCGAAGGGGATGAAGAAGCGAACTGTTTGGAACGGTTAAATAAAAGGGGATATAGTGGAGATTCAATGCCACGGCAGTTTTCGAGGAAGTGGTGCCCAACAGAGAAAAAAAAATTGCCAGGTCACGCGGAGAAGTGGAGGAGGCAAGGCATCATGATGAAGGATACTGCGGCGGTTCTGCTCTGCCACGACATGACATGACCCGACGAAGAAAAAACGAGTGATTTTGGAATTGTCATTTCCAAAACCGGGGGGGCATGTGTTATCACCGGAATTTGACCGGATCGAGAGGTGGGCCGCGATTGAGATGGGCTTGAAGAATATACATGGAAGAAATACATGAATCGGCCTTATATGCAAAGTTTGGGCTAGTTTGCCCGTGTATACGTAATATAGTAGGATACGTGTCGAGTTAGATAGAATTTGGCTCGTGCACGGTTGGGATTATTCCCACGTTAGAAAGTCTACGGACTATAAATATGTATCTAGGGTTTATGAAATAAACAACAATCACGTTCACCACAAACCAATCTAGGCGCATCGCCAACTCCCTTGTCTCGAGGGTTTCTTCCGGGTAAGCATCATGCTACCTAGATCGCATCTTGCGATCTAGGCAGCACACGTTTATTCGCTGTTCATGCGTTGCTCGTGCTGAAGCCTTGTTGATGGCGAGCAACGTAGTTATCATAGATGTGTTAGGGTTAGCATTGTTTCATCATATCATATGCTTTTGTACGTGAAACCCTTAGACGTCTAGCCGCCCTTACACCTATCTTGGGTGT
The DNA here is from genome assembly GCF_022539505.1 of Lolium rigidum. Classification (NCBI taxonomy): domain Eukaryota; kingdom Viridiplantae; phylum Streptophyta; class Magnoliopsida; order Poales; family Poaceae; genus Lolium; species Lolium rigidum. The sequence goes on from NC_061512.1 coordinate 164,968,100, forward strand.
AAGGGCGGCACCCCGCTTGATCATTATTTAGTAGATCCGATCCGTTATGATTGCTCCTTGTTCTTCGAGGATTAGTTTAATATCTACATAGTTAGGCCTTACAAACGGGTTGAAGGATCCAGTGGCACGTAGGGTGTAGTTTGCTAGCCCTAGGCAAGATGTTCCGGGGATCAACTTCATGTTGGTTTTTAGGCCTTGTCTAGAGTCGGTTTACGATCATCGTGCGTGGCCGCCAGGCTCAATCACGCGTAGGATGTTCCGATTATGTGGTGAAAACCCTAAATCGTAGTAGGTCGTTTTAGCTGTATTTTCATCAAGCAGGACCACCATCTGACCGTACACCTCGTACGGATCATGGGTGGATCGGCTCCTTGAGCCGATTCACGGGACAACCTGAGAGCCGATCGAGGCTCGTATTTAATGTTTACGTGTATGCCATGCAGGAAACTAAGCGAGGCAAATCCAACACCTTCACGACCGGGTATAGGTCAGGTGGCACGCCCTTGCACCAGCATCGGACGTGCGTGCCGGAGTCTTTGCGGGCCGTCGCTCGAGGGACCAGGGCCAGCCGCAGTCCTGGGAGCCTCCCGGCTCTACTGTGTTGCCCGTCGCTGCTCGCCGGTGGGTTTCTGACCGCAACAGTGATACGCTGACCGGCGAGGACCCAAGGTCGGAACTGCAATAAAGGGTGGGTGTTCGGGGTCGCGGAGCAACGCAATTATTGGCTAGGACCTTACACCTGGCCTCACACCAAGGAAGTGTGAACGAGCCTGCAACTTGGTTGGCACCAAGGTTAAGATCTCTTATGGGTAAAGCAACACACCTCTGCAGAGTGTATCAAATCGTGACCTGTCACTCCCTGTTCCGGGTTATGGAACTGCGAACGCGGCCGGAAAGGAACTCCATGAAGTTCTAGACACCCGGTGAAGGCTGACGGACATAGCTCTTCAGAATAGAAGCAACCTTTTGAAGAAATGTTTACAAAAACTTGCATTGCCTATGACTTTCTGGTCTATGGCTGTAGCTAGTGCATTAAACACCTCTTTCCTATAATGAACTTGTTGAGTACGCTCGTACTCATTCCTCTTTAAATCCTCTGCTTAGATATGAAGGCATCGAAGGAGGATCTACAATGCAACTCGAAGGCCGAGGAGTCAACAACTACTTCAAGGGACAAGACCCTGTCAGAAGAGTCAAATACCACATCCAACAAGGGAAAAACCTAGATTAGCAATAGAAGAAACTAGCTCCCTAATCCTAGCTCCTAATTAGCTAGAATCCAGTCATAGCCTCTATAGCTAGTCAATTTCTCTATAGATAGAGTTCGTGATAAGATCAGACTATGAGTCGTTTTTCTGGAGCTTATTTGCAGTTTTACCTAATTGTAAAGTAGGAGGTTATGATGATCTTCTGTAAAGAGTCCGTGTGTAATTAAAAACCTTGGATCCGCAAATGTTTCTGTTGTACCACTCTGAGAGATGTAATGCTAGTGGAATGATGTTTCATTGGTGGTATGTCAACGACTTGCATACTACACCATGCAATGGTATGCTGGGTCAGCACACGTGCGCAACCTACGCCACCGCCGCAGTGTCCGCCTCCAGCTGCTCGGCATGGCGGCCGTACACGGCTGTTCGCTCCTCCGTGAACGCCTCCATCGCGTGGATTGCAGCGCGGTCCGGATCATCCGGGTAGGCGCGGTAGGCCATCTCAGCAAGGCAAGCCCATGTGCGATCGTGCTCGGCCATGAAAGTTTTCTAGGGTTGAGGTGCACCCTTCTCGCCCGCCGGCATCGACCATATATAGCCGCGGCGGGGCGGGAAACGCTTCCCGCGCGCGAAACATCATCAAAAACGTGTCAATGTACTGGCCGTTAGTGGGAACCACCGCCCCTGCGTGGGAAGGGGTAATCGCCGGCGGCAGGGCTCGACGGGATGTTAAACCGCCATCACCGATCTTGACGCTGTCAGGGAAAAAAATATTAGGTCGGCATACCCCAACACAAACGAATTCGAATATCATGTATAACCGATTTGGAATTTGCGTTTAATATAACTAGATAAAACTTGTGAGTTGAATAATTGAATACTTGTTTGGCTTGAATAGTTAAATAAGTTGTATCACGAATCGTGTTTGAATCATGGTTTTTCTCATCTTTTGGTAAGATATGATTGAAATATTTCAAATTTAAAAAAAAAAAATACTAAATAGAATAGCCCACTATAACCCGCCTATAGCTTTTATATTCTCCATAAAATTCGTGGCCAAATGAGATAGCGACCTATTTTAAACTATGGCTATATGTGACTGCTTCGATTTAAGCTTCGGTGAGCCCCCTCTAATTTTGCGCTTGCGCATGATCAGCCGCTGAGCGCGCTCGATGGCAGAGAGGGTGTCCTCCTGCCGCGCGTTGGCTATGAGGTGGAGGTTGGAGTGCGGCGATGGCGATGGCGAGGTCCGAGGTGCGCGTGGCTGTGGAGGAGCCAGAGCTGGAGTAACTGGTTCAGCAAGCAGAACCAGGAGATCTTCAGTCGCGACCTGCACCTGCTAGGCGGTTGGCACAATTCAGGGTGGGCATAAAAACCGTGAAACCGAAAACCGAACCGAAGCCGAAACCGAACTAACCGAAATCTCGGTTTTTTCCATTAACCGCTATTTTTCGGTTTCCATTTATACTAACCGAATTAAATTTGGTAGAATTCGGTTTTTAGCCCCACCAACCGAACAAGACCGAATAGACCGAATTGAGTAACCTACCATCAATTTGTGCATAAACCGATCATTTCATAGAAGCCCAATTGCGTTTGATGTTCCGAAAATTGTTCATTCAATGTATGACTTTGGTCTTTGATGTACTAGCTTTTTCTAAATATAGCGTGAAGCCTGCATAATAGAACACGTCGCTCGAAGTCTTAGCTACCCCTTTTGATCGCTCACGAGTGATGCACCTGTACCACGAGTGCCGCAGGCTACCAAATAGCATCCCTCCACGATTGGTGCTCATTTGTCGATTTCTTGCGCAGTTGATGTTTTTTGTGTTGATATGTCAATCACTATTTGCTTTCTTCGGTGATGCCTACTATTTGTTCAAGTGAGTAGGTTCATTCGGTTTTAACCGAAAACCGAACCGAATTTGTCGGTTAACCAAATCTTCGGTTTCCTAAATTTTCATGCCGATTTCGGTTACCATTTTTGAAAACCGAATTTGTTCAAAAACCGCAAAAACCGAACCGAAATTTCGGTTAAAACCGAATGCCCACCCTGAGGTTGGGGCATGTGACGTTACCAGGCCAAGCGGTGGAGAAGAGGCACGGCCCACTTGTGTCGGGCCTTGGGCTAACACTAACAGGCGCCTGCACGGCGGGAGCTCCTATGCGCCGAGCTGGTCGGTGCGGGAAACGCACCGCACACCCCCCGCGCCCTCCGGCTTACTAACTGGGCCGCAGCCCAACATCAGGTAAGCCATTTTTTCTTTTTGTTTTTCTTTTCTGTTTTTGTTTTCTTTTTTTAAAGATTTTTAAAATCTGAACATTTGTCAAAATTAAAAAATTCAAATTAAAAAGAAATAACTATTTAAAAATCTGAACATTTTTTAGATTTGAATTTTTTTAAATTTGAACAAAAATGTATATTACACTATGAACAATTTCCGAATTTGAACATTTATGAATTTGAGAAAAATTTATATTTGAACAATTTTCGAATCTGAACGATTTTCATATTAGAACAATTTTCGAATTTGAACGAATTACAAATTTGAACGGTTTTCAAATTTGAACAGTTTTCGAATTTGAACGGTTTTCGGATTTGAACGGTTTTCAAATTTGAACATTTTTTAATTTAAACATTTTTTCAATTTGAACAATTTTTAAAAATTGAAAATTTCGAATCTCAAAAAATATAACAAAACCGAAAATAGAAAAAAAAAAAAGAAAACAGAAAAAGAAACCAGAAAAAAAAAACTAAACAGACACAAATGGACCTGGCCCATACCCGACTAGAGGGTGTGCGGTGGCCGGTAGCCACCGATCTGGTCGGCGTATAGGTTTTGCCCTGCACGGCCACCAGCATGCATGGGCAGTGTTACAGTACCTCTCCTTGTGTCGCAGCCTCGCAGGCACGCAGCACAGCACTACAGCAGCAGCGTGCCCAGCCGTGAGCGACGCCAGCGCAGTGTCGACAGTAACACTGAAAAGGAATGTTTCTTTTGCATGTCGTCGAAGCCACTGTTGAGCTTTTATTTGCAGGGATGAAGTGCTGTATGATTTCAGAAGGGTGGAGTAGGTGTTTTCTGATGGAGTGAAGATACGTGGACCTCTGCCTGGAGAATCAAAACAAGAGGTTGCTCAGTCATAGAAGTAATATTAATATGAGCCATGCGCAGCGTTTAGTACTAGTTCGCAATCAACAACTGTCGTGTGCTCTCAAGTCTATTTTTCGAGGATTGATTTAAAAAGAGAGGGCTTATGCTTGTGTTTAGGTGCAACTTACTTTGCGATAATTTCACCGATCTTACCGACGGTGATACGAATAACAATTTTTTTTTTTGCAAATTGATATTTGGACGCATAGTTTTAGTGAAATAACTCTTGAGATGCAAATTAATTAATTTCAAAGCTGATTTCGGCAAAAGTTGACAACCAATCAAATATATTGCATGTATTCCAGTAACGTATCACAAAACTTGACCAGCCCATGCGGCATTGAGCCCCTAAAGGACCAGAGCAACAACCATAGTTAAAGATGACAATCGTAGATCAGAAGAGACTGGCCTGAGACCATACCAACGAACACGAAAACTGAGCCGATCCCAGGAGATCCGTTAGGCACACAACTCCACACACCCTCTGCCGGCAGAAGGCACGCCACTGGAGCGAGGGTATGGCGGGGAGGACCTTAATTATTTCGACTACAACATGTAGCCGCCGCCTCATCCATCCCAAAAAGACACTAAATAACAATCTAAATAAATAACGGAAACTCCCCACCGATCAGGGACCTTGGTCTGCCACACCTCTAAGGCCGAACACCACTTAAGACAGAGTGGGCCAACGACATCGCCGGCAAGGGGAACAAAATCCTAGATGGGTGTTTTGATGACCTATCCTAGGCTCCTCACGTACCGGTTTCTGTATAAAATTTTAAGATATTGGCAAATGACTTCCACTCTACATTGGAAATAGGGTCATGATTAAACTTAGTCTCTGATCATGTCATTTAACCAACCTCTTTGTAAGAATCCTACAACATTATTTTAAAAATCTTTCGAATCAAACAGACCCATAGAGCCCTAAAGGTTTTAGTCTTATGACATCCATTAAATTATGTTTGTTATCTGGTGAATAACTCCATCATGAAGTAATAATACTAGAATGTGTTGGAGTATTTTCTATCCAATTGGTTGTCATCGTCCATTATATTATACTCTCGTTTTAATATAATTGTAGCAACTTTATCTAGATTTGAATATATCTACACACTAAATATGTCTATATACATACGCATCTAGATGAATCCGCGACATGTATTTTGAAACAGAGGCTAGAGGGAGTATTTCACATGTACCGATCGCCGAAAAAAAAAGCGCTCCGCCGAAGGCCACCCTGTATTCTGGCCCAACTTTTGACATCCGAAGCTCCTTTAAGGGCATGAGCAATGGGGGCATTATGTTGATACTTCCCCAGCTCATCCAGCTAGATTTAAAACTGTTGAGATACATATCCTTGTATATTCGGATGTGTATCTTCTATAGTTATGTATAGCGATACATATCTTTGTATTTATTATTGGGCCCGCCTCCTTCCTTGTATAGTCGAGGACGTGGCCTATATATGTAACGCCATATACACCCAATCAATACATTGTGAGTTACATCCCTTTCTACATGGTATCAGACACATATTGTTCCTAACCTAGCCGCCGCACCCCTCTCTCCCCGCTCGCGCCGCCCCACCTTCCAACCCTAGCGCCGCCGCCCTTGTGCCGCCGCTGCGTGTGCTCCTCCTCACGCCGCGCCGCCGCCGCCGCGCCTCCCTCCCCAACCCCGCGCCGTCGCCGTCCCCCGCGCGTGCGTCGTCATGTCGTCGGTCTCCAACGGCAGCAACCCCTTCGCCTACAACCCATGGACGGGGGTCATCTACGCCTACAGCATGCCGGTGCCGCGCCCGCCGACTCACCAGGCGCACTTCACCGCGACACCTCCCTACGCCTCGGCCTTCACCGCCACGCCGCCGTCCTACGCCTCGGCCTACCACGCCGCGCCCGCACCTGGCTCTTACGCCGATGGCGGCAACTGGTTTATGGACACGGGCGCCTCGTCTCACATGGCCGCTCACCCGGGTAACCTTTCCCATTCTTTTCCCACTTCCACCGAGTCTCGCATCATTGTCGGTAACGGCGCCGGTCTTCCTATTTCTCACATTGGTTCTGCTAATTTTCCTTCTACTTCTAAACCACTTGTCCCTTAATAATGTCCTTGTGTCTCCCCAGCTTATTCAGAATTTAGTCTCCGTTAAAACTCTTTCTCGTGACAACTCTGTGACTGTTGAATTTGACGCGTTTGGTTTTTCTGTTAAGGACGCCCGCACCCGGATGGTCCTCCATCGATGTGAGAGCCCCGACGATTTGTATCCGGTGATGTCGCCTTCCACCCCCGGCGCTGCACCTCGTGCTCTCTCCGCGGGCGTTGATCTTTGGCATGCTCGTCTTGGACATCCCAATGCCAACACGCTTCACCAAATAATGAGGGGTTTTTCGTTTTCATCTACTAAACAGTCTTCACATAGTTGCGAAGCATGTCGTCTTGGTAAACACGTTCGTCTTCTTTTTAGTCAGTCTTCCACCGTTGCATCTTTTCCTTTTGAGTTAATTCATAGTGATGTATGGACCTCTCCAATCCCGAGTAATTCTGGTCTTCTTTATTACCTAGTTATTTTTGATGATTTTTCTCATTTTGTGTGGACGTTTCCCCTCCGTAAAAAGTCCGATGTCGCCACCACTCTCACAGCCTTCTACGCCTATGTTTCCACCCAGTTCGGTCGCCCCATCCACGCCCTACAAACTGACAACGGAAAAGAGTTTGACAATGTCGCCGTCCGAACCCTACTCTCCTCTCACGGCACTATTTTCCGTCTAACCTGTCCATACACGTCCCAACAAAACGGCCGCGCCGAGCGTATCCTCCGCACCCTCAACGACTGCCGTCCGCACACTCCTATTCCACAGCCATGTTCCCCCACCTTTTGGCCTGACGCCTTAGCCACCGCCACCCTCCTTGTCAACCTTCGTCCGTGTCGTCCCCGCTGGAACTATGCACCTCATCACCTCCTTTACGGTTCCCCTCCATCCTATGACGGTCTTCGGATTTTCGGTTGTCGTTGTTATCCTAGTATCGCCGCCACCACTCCTCATAAACTCGTCCCTCGTTCCGTTCCGTGTGTTTTCCTCGGCTACCCGGCTAACACCAAAGGCTACCGCTGCTATGATCCGGTTTCTCACCGCGTCATCACCTCCCGGCACGTGTACTTTGATGAGCATTGCTTTCCTTTTGCACAAAGACAGGTGGTCGCCACTCCTCCTTCGACTCATCGATGGTCCCCGGCGTCGACCCCCGCAGGTCCGCCGGCTGCGGTGCCCTCGAGCTCGGACTCGGGCACTGCCTCGTCGTTCTCCGCCGCGCCCTTGAGCTCTGGCTCGGGCGCTGCCTCGCCACCCTCTGGGTCACCCTTGAGCCATGTCTCGGGTGACCCCACGTCGACACCCGCGCCGACACCTGCGCCGACGCCCACCTCGACGCCGCCTGCGTCGCCCTCGAGCCTCAGCTCGGGCGCCGCGCCGTCTTCGCTAGGTGACGCCCCTTCGCCGGGTTCATCCGTCTCGACGCCGCTTGCGTCACCCTCGAGCCTCAGCTCGGGCGCTGCGCTGTCTTCGCCAGGTGACGCCTCGCCTCCGCCTCCGCCTCCTCCGCCGCCGGCCACGGGGCCCCTCACGCGCGCCCGTGCAGGGATTCGCGTCCCGAGCACGCGATACCCCTCGGACGAGTACGTCTGCACCGCGTTGACTTCCGCGCCTTCACCATCCACGCCATCACCCCTGCCCGCCTCTGCCCGGGTTGCTCTCCGTGACCCGCATTGGCTTATGGCCATGCAGGACGAGTTCGACACCCTGCAGCGGAACCAGACATGGACGCTTGTTCCCCGACCCCCTCACGCCAACATCATCACCGGGAAGTGGGTCTTCAAGCACAAGTTCCATCCTGACGGTACTCTCGACCGTCACAAGGCGCGGTGGGTGGTTCGTGGCTTTCGCCGGCCGTGCCGGCGTCGACTTCACCGACACCTTCGCCCCGGTTGTCAAGCCCGGGACGATCCACACCGTCCTTCAGCTCGCGGTCTCCCGCGCGTGGCCCGTGCACCAGATGGATGTCTCCAACGCCTTCCTTCACGGCCATCTCGAGGAGCAGGTCTTCCGCCGACAGCCCACGGGTTTCATCGACAGCGACCCACCCCGACCATGTGTGCCTGCTCTCGCGCTCGTTATACGGGCTCAAGCAGGCCCCACGCGCCTGGTACCGGCGCATCGCAGCGTTTCTTCACCAACTCGGCTTCCGCTCCACCCGCTCCGATGCCTCGTTGTTTGTGTACAACAATGGCACCACCACCGCGTACCTGCTGCTCTACGTCGACGACATCATCTTGACGGCCAGCTCGATGGACCTGCTGCAACAGATCACCGAGCGTCTTCGCGCTGAGTTTGCCCTCAAGGACTTGGGGCCCCTGCACTACTTCCTCGGCATCGAGGTCGTACGTCGCACCGACGGCTTCTTCCTTCATCAGCGCAAGTACGCCCACGAGCTCCTGGACCGTGTCGGTATGCTTAATTGCAAACCCGCGGCCACGCCTGTCGACACGAAGTCCAAGCTCTCCGCCACGGATGGTTCGTTGGCCACAGACGCGTCACTTTATCGCTCCATCGTCGGTGCCCTGCAGTACCTCACCTTGACCCGCCCCGAGCTGCAGTATGCTGTCCAGCAGGTGTGCCTTCACATGCATTCTCCGCGGGATCCTCATTGGGCTGCGGTCAAGCGGATCCTCCGCTACATTCGTGGCACCATGGACTTCGGCCTCTCCCTCCACGCCTCCACCGCCACGGACATCGTCGCCTACTCGGACGCCGATTGGGAAGGCTGCCCCGACACGCGTCGCTCCACGTCTGGCTACTGCGTCTACTTCGGATCTTCGCTCATCTCCTGGTCGTCTAAGCGACAACCCACGGTCTCTCGCTCCAGCGCCGAAGCGGAGTACCGGGCTGTTGCTAACGCGGTTGCCGAGGTCTCTTGGCTGCGACAACTCCTCGTTGTGCTCTCATGTCCTGTTGCCAAAGCCACTGTGGTCTATTGCGACAACGTCTCCGCCGTCTACCTCTCCGCCAACCCGGTCCACCATCGCCGCACCAAACATATTGAGCTGGACATCCACTTTGTTCGGGAACAGGTGGCCCTTGGACACATTCGAGTACTTCATGTGCCCACCTTCCAACAATTTGCGGATATCATGACTAAGGGTCTCCCTACGGCATCATTTGAGGAGTTCCGGTCCAGTCTATGCGTTCGACCAGGCGACGCTTCGACTGCGGGGGGTGTTGAGATACATATCCTTGTATATCCGGATGTGTATCTTCTATAGTTATGTATAGCGATACATATCTTTGTATTTATTATTGGGCCCGCCTCCTTCCTTGTATAGTCGATGACGTGGCCTATATATGTAACGCCATATGCACCCAATCAATACATTGTGAGTTGCATCCCTTTCTACAAAAAGGATGAGGCTACAAGTCAGTTTTCTTTCATCCAACGCAAGAACGTGAGGCCACTGTGTGGACCCAACCATCATTCCCTTCCCCGCTTCATCTCCTCTGTCCTTTTTCTCTTTCTCTCTCCTCTCTTTCTCTTGCTTTCTCGTGGAGCGGCAGCCTCCTCCGCAAGCGATAACCGCACCTGCATGGCGACTACTTTCTTCTCCACCTGGCATCCGAGCATAGTTGGCTCTGCGGGGAAGTAGCATGAGGCGACGCGTTGGCTATGCCCTAAAACTTCTCGCTGGGGCTGCATCTTTCATTGTTTCTTTGACAGCGGGTGGCAGCAGCGGTTAGTACAGTAACTTTTAACCGAGCAAGCGCAGTTCATGACGTAGCTCTTTTCTTTCTCTGACAGCCAAAGCAAAGCCAAACGAGAGGGAAAATAAAAGACGAAAGCTTTGGACGATATAGGTGGGGATGGACGAGAGGGACGTGCTGAATGACCGAAGGTGTCACTTTCCACAGTTTCACTAGTTCGTGCAACGAGTAACGTGTTCACTGCTCACTTGCACCTTTAGCTCAAAATGGTAACCTACTGTACAAGGAAACTTGTATGGCAGCCTCGTCTGTAACTCTGACATGAGCACATGGCTTTGGCCATCGATAGTTTCTAGCGCGACTTGGTCTGTTCCACCCAGAGGCCGCAGAGGGAGAGCTTTGTGACCGTCTACGCACCTTCAATAAGGCACCTAGACGGCCCCTTCAACAAGGCAGACATCCAGGAGAATCCCAGCCATATGACAGATCCTATCTGCTGCTCTCTCTCTGTTCAAACGAGTTTTGATCAGATTTTTAGAAAAAAACTATAACCTATAGTGATATATAGATATATCATGAAACATATAGATACTTCGTTGACTAAAATTGATTTATGTTATGCATGTTAATGGATTTATTCTAAAAACTAGATATAATTTTACATAATTTATTTTCTTAAAAAATAAGCCTTATATATTGGAACGGGGATACTACTCTCTTCTTGGAGCCGCATCAAGGCTGATGATCTTTGTGTTTTTGCAATTTCTATCGCGCAGATTTCATAGGGTTGGTCAAATTTAAACTTGTCAGTTCCCACACGCACAAACTCTCTACAGACTCATTTGAAATGAATCAATCTTTGATATAACAAATATGAAACGAACATGTAGTATGAAGTATCCATTCGTCATCACGAGAAACACATGTAGCAAAAACAACAAGGCATTCACCATCAAAATTACCACTAGAAATAATAGCATCCTTACGATCACTACCCGCTTTGTTTTTTCGGTTGGTAAGTAAGTTCAGCAGTTTCCAACAATCATCAATATTGTGATTAGTTTCTTGCAATACATGCATAATTTGTCTCGTCTCTTGGACTTTGAGGAGCCTCTGTCGGCCTTTCTATTATCTCTGCTGTTGTTGTCGATGTTTCTTTGCTCAGGCCTACCTTCGACCTATAGTGCTTCTACCCTAGACGATCCCTCTACCTACATCATAGTTTCATCTTTTTTTACTTTGCTGGAGGGCCTCATAAACTTTGGCAATGATTAGTTAACCAAGATTTAATAATATGTTGTCTCGAAAATTCATAAACAAATTAAGCAATAAGACAAACTGTAGAAGAGCGAGATTTTATCTCGCTATGTGATTTATCACGGACGCACCTTCTTGTAGCTTATGCGAGAACAACTTTATCTTCACGTTATCTTACTAGTTAGATCCTTTGATGTACGTACGGATCAATTCCTATTTGAACCACATGGCCGCTGCAGCTTTTTGCAGCAGCACTTCCTGCAAAATATTATTGGACAGATGAAGTTGAATAAAAAATAAAAAATAAAATCTTACGGTCTTTTCGCTTTTCTTCATCGGTCCATGTCTTTGCATCGGAATCTCCATATCATTCGAGCGCTTCATCCAAATAAGAAATTTGGGCGAGAATCACCCTCATCTTCGCTTGCCACAGCAAAAACCTTGTGATGTAGTTCACCTGCTGCAGATCAAATCCTAGATTGAAACACGAGCTCTGATACCATTTGCTATAAACACGGCAAGAAAATAATGAAGAACGAACAAGAACACATGTAGGGGATACAAGATTTTAACATAGAAAAAGCTCTTCAACAAAGACAGAAAAGAAACCATGAGTGCCAGCCAGCGAAACTTCACTATATCCGGAGTGTATGCAAACACCGTGGGTTATCTTATAAAACGATTAAGCCTACCCAACGACTTACAAGACGTATAAATAGGAGGATCCCTACTGCGGGGGCCTTTACCCCCTCCCCCAGGTGTCCGTGTGGGGCATCTTATGGGCTAACGCCTCCGCTTGAGTTCAGCCAAAGCCTCCCAATGACTACCATGATAGGTTGTGTTGTGGCCCATGCAGAATGACCTGGGCAGAATTTGTGGAGCGATACTCGTTGCAAAAGAGAGAGAGGGGGGGGGGGGGCTGATTTTTTTCTTTTTGAGATTTAAAATCACAATACTTATATCCAAACTTATGTTATTTTTGTGTCGCTCAAAATACAAAACATTTCGAATTGAGATTTTGTATGTTTGTGGGATACATCAATTGCTACTTCTAGAATTTTGTTTCACGAACTTGTAAATATAATTTTTAATTTTTAATATGCAGAGAGCATTGGAGTTTGGGAGCTAGAAATCTCCACGCATTATACTTGACCCTAAACAACATAGACAGAAGTTGATACTAATTTCCCCTTGGAAAACAGGGAATGAACAGCTCAAATGAGACGTATATACTGTCACTCTCGATCAGATTAAGACGTACCATAAAAAGACGTCGAAGAAAAACTGACGTATCGTAAAGAGAAGTGCTAGTAGTTTCTTTGAAAAATAAAGCTAGGAGAATGACTCACTTTCATTTCCGGAAATGGTAAGATCAGGCAACGGGGACAAAGCCCATCCTTGCATGCCCACCCTTATATGGAAGCGGGGGTGCTTCCTGGAAATTTCTCGCGACCCAACCCCGGCCGGCCGTCTGCACTCTGCAGCGGCGCAGGTTCCCCGAAACCCCAAGGAAGCACTGCCAACCCCAAGGAAGGACTGCCAACCCCAAGGAAGATTGCTACTGTAGAGGAAAAATGCTACAGTTCGTAACTGCGTACTACTAGGATGCATCCCAACCCCAAGGAAGCACTGCCAGACCTCCCCCTCCACCACAGCACACACACGAAGACGTCGCGTTTTCAAAGCTGCTTCGTTTGTTTGACATCGCGCGACGACGGCAGCACGCGGAATGGAGGGATGGGCATGGAGCTTTCCGGCCGGCGAGCAAGTGTTCTCCGATCCTCTCGACAGCTGCTCATCATCTTCTGTTCTTCCCACCCAGGTAATTGCGATCCTCTCCTTTCTCATCTCTCAAGAACTCAATTTCCGTGGAGAAGATGCTTGCTTTCTCCCTTCTTCTTCCCCTTCTCCTTCTCCTTCTTTGCTTTCTTTTTATACATCTCCAGTAATGAACTCGGAAGCACCCTGCTTTGGCGGATCGCCTGGGCTTGCTATTGTTCCTTCTCGAGTCTTTCTCCTGAATCAGATGTAGGAGAGGATTCTGGGTTCAGCAGATCGGATCGTTCAGCATTATCAGCTGTTTCAAAATCATCACTTGCAGAGTTCCCTAATCCTCCCTTTTTTTTTACATCCATTGATTCCCAGGCTTGCTTTGGACCTTCATTCTTCGTACCAAATTCAGATGAGGAGTTGCACCCTCTAGCAGTAATCTTCTCCCTAGATTGCAGTGAATGCCACCAATGTCCCTAACCAGAGCCATCTTGCCGGTCTTCAGACCAACATTTATTGGTCTCTTCTTGGAGGGAGGCCCTTCTGAAATTTCAGTCTTCTTCTTGATTCAGATAACTCGCATATGAGAGACATTGCAATCCCTGGGAACACAATCTGCTACCTGCTGTACTGCGTTGCCTATTGCTTTGTTCATCAGTCTCGGTGCATACGGATTGATCAGCCAGGAGAGATATGTTCTGCACCGGCGACGTTTATGTTCCTCTGCGCCAACTGAGCATATCCGGTGATTGACAGTTACGTCGGGTAATCGAGTTGTTTATGTGTTTTTCTTTTCTTATCTCTTCCATTTCTTTCAATCTTTCTTAAAAAAACTGTTTTTTTTCTCTTCTATTCTTTAAGAATTACGTATACCCACAACCATCATACTGGACATGACGTGGCATCCACTTGTACAGTTTGTCATGCATGAGTGCACTAAGCAAATCCAGATGTAAAATTAGCCCTTTTTGCGCATGATTCTTGAGTTATCTGGAAGAAGAGCATAAACAAAACGAAATGTTCAATACAAAAACAGTGAAGCAGGTCCACTGATTTCTCCATCTTTCAGTTTAACTGGCTGTGATGTTTGTCTAGCATGGTTCAAAACTTCAAATATGATCCGATATCTTTCGATCTTCTCAGAAATGACTTTGTTATGGAACTCGCACTGATCTCATCAAAATCCTAGTACTAAATCAATTTTTTTTTTTTTGATAGCAGACGGAATTTGAGGTTTATTCAGCATGTGAGTATTTGGAAACCCCGCAATTAATGGAAGAACCCCAAGATGAGAGTCATCTGCCTGAATTGTTGGGAAGTACGATGTTTAATTACTTTTGTCCATTCCAAACATTGTAACACAAGCAACAAAATTTATTGATGGTTTTGAATTAGAAACCAATTCCCTTGCAGTTGCATCCAGTCCTACTAGTGATCATGGAGTGACAATACGAACATGCACATATGTGCCGCCGGAGATCCAGGTGAGGGAGAGCAGGAGCCCTATGCTGTACACTGTGCTGCCAGAGGAGGAGGAGGCTTTTGTCACTAATGTCCTTGGCCATGAAAGATGCGGCAAGGAGGAGGATGAAGAGGAGGAGAGGAGAGAGGGAGAAGGATCAACGTGCCCGCTGCCTTGTCCCCGGAGAAGGAGGTCCGCGCTCACCAACTCACCGAGGGATGACGGGAGCCTCACCTCCTCCATAGTAGATCTACTAGGTATGAATTTTGAAGGTGCTAATAGTTACGTTAAATATATCACTTGTTATACACTAAAGTAATTAAATACATATGTTATGTGCTTTAGATCACAGACCAAATAGAGGCAGTGGCGCGAGAGGACCAAGGAAGAGAGGAACATGGAAGAGCGGAACATGGTTTCATAACCATTTTTTGGTAAGAATACGTCTATTATCGGGTAGAAGTTCAACAAAGTATTGTGTTTGCAATGAGTTCTTTTCATATGTATATAGTGCTCTGTATTGTGCACCCTTTGAGCTTAAATTATTTATCTGTCATCCAAAACAAGCTTTGTAACTATTTTTGTTGTTTCAACAGAACGCACCATGTTTTGGGGGCTTGTGTTCTGCAAGTAAAGGCAAGAAACGTGGACTCAGACAAAACAACAAACACTGGACACCTGAAGAGGTGAAGTTATTAGTGAATGGTGTATCTGAACTTGGGGTTGGCCACTGGACAGAGTTGAAGGATCAATGGTTTTCAGATTCAGATTCAGGTCCAGTTCGAACGGCGGTGCATCTTAAGGTATAGTAAGTTTGTGATATATTGCATCCCAAACCAAAAGCATTCTTAGATGTTGCTTGACTTGAGCTGCAACCCCTAATCTTTCTCTGTTCATCTTCTACTTATCTACATTTTTTATAGCAAAAAAGTTCAAATTTACGTTTGGTTAATTTCATGTTACCATTGTCCTAGGTCCTCAACTGATACCAATCCATCATTTTGTTTAATTCTTCAGGATAAGTGGAGAAACCTAGTGAAATCCTACGTGTTCAAGCCTACCTCCAAAAAGAAGGTGATATTTCATAAATTTTTGAACTCTTTCCGGAGCACCACTGATTTTCATTTCTTAAATTTCAGGGAAGAATTTTGCATCTTGATAAGGAACTTATTAACAAGATCAAGATCGTAGCAGCTAAGTACCCTTATCCAAAATGAAGCTGCACCAGGTTTTAAAAAAAAATGAAGCTGCACTTTTGCATAATACAAGAACTATTGTTTAGGACTTCTCTTATAGCAGTAACTCAGCAACAAGAGTTCTTCGTTTTTGAATATAGTACAGAAGAGCTTAGGTAATGCGATGTTGGTGTGTACATAGTAGATTGGACCATATGGAGGGAGCAGCTTGTATCTCCTACAAAACTGCCTTGTAAAGTATTATTTTATTAATGTACTGGAGGGAGATTCCTGCTCCACTTTTATAGTCCAGTGTTAAGTTAACATTCCAAGACAAGAAATGGATCCCCATTTGTGTCAACATGTTTTTAGCGGTGCCTACCTACACATCCTATGTATGTTAGTCTTCTGTATAATGAACAACTGGAAATCTATTCCTACATTACTTTCATCTGGAGTTAAGGATCTCATACTATTTTACTATACAGATCTTATGAAAATAATACAGGCTTGATTTGGTGATCCTGTGAAGTATTTTTTATCATCAATATTGCAACTCATTTACTCATTGAAGGAGATCATGTAGTTTTTTTCTGGGTGAGACCTCAAATGTCACTGTCTATTACGTTATACTAGTTGTCGTGCTGTGCTTACTGCATATGCATTTGTTTGAGCTGTTAACATACTTAGAGGTTATGAGAGTGAATTTTAGATTTTAATTTCTCAGGGTATTCAGTTTTTGCCGGTGTTTGATTAATGCTACTGAATTTTTTGTTTGAGTAATAATTTATATCTCAAATGCTAGATGTGGAGAACTAATGCCAAAAATGAAATCATGAATGGACACTGCAAATAATCAACAAAGTGGAGTCGCAGAGCTAAAATCAGAGAGGTGGAACAGTAGAGATTCAGTTGTGCTCCTCAATCTGTCACGGGGTTTTAGTTTCCCTTTGTTTATAAATCCGAAGGACCAATTTGAAGATCCGAGGCGTAAATATTATCTTGCTAATGCATAGTTCCGTCTTTTCATGATCCGTGAAACCTTCTCATGCCAATCAATTAAATCATTCTCAAATGTGCTAGTAGCATTTCCAGTTAGCTCTTCCATGCTTCAAGGCATCATTCTCCTGTTATGTGCAGCCACTCTTTACTTTTCTGTGAGTTGATGAACTCAGAGGAGCTTGCTTGTAGATAGATTGGTTTAGATTTTCTTACCAATCTTTGTATTCTAGTAAAGAATAGCAGCTTGATACAGTAGTACTGTTACAGAAATATGTCAACGAACTGTGAACATTAGAATATCGGGGCTCATACAGTTAAACTCAAGTAAAATCAGAACGTGTTACATCTGATCTTCTGAATCCTACTGTAAGAGCATCTCCACCGGCGCGCCTAAATAGTCGCTGGCAGAGGCGCTGACACTGCCGTATCGGGGGCGCCGACACTGCATCCTCTATTTGGAGGTGTTGTTCCCACACCGACGGCCCCCAAACCTGCGGCCCCGATGATTTGAATTAAAATCTCAAATAAAAGCCAACAAATTCAAATAAAGAAACGTTCCACAAACTAATACATAATTGGGAACATGGTTTACATGATGGTTTTCCACAAACTAATACATAGTTTGAACCATGGTTGACACAAATAAAAAATATTGCAAAATAACGAAACCTAACTAGTGTTGGCATCACAGGTTTCGTGTGTTCGCTGCCAAGAAAGAACCTCTCAAGCACTCCGAGTCACCCAAACTGGAAAATCCAGCCGGTGACGGTACCCTGTTGGTTCTTTCTATAAAGAACATTCAAAAACATGCATGAAACAACACTCAGTCATCGTCCTCCTCGGCGCTGTCGCCATGGTAGTGCAGGCGGCAGCACGTCTCGTCGAACACCTTGACGCTCATGTCGGCCTCGCCAAGGTAGGAGAACGTGAGCACCAAGCTGGCTTCGAGGTGGTGGTAGCGCGCGAACTTCTCCCAGTTGATGTGGAGGTACATCTTGCCGCGCGCGTCGTGGATCACGTCCACAATCCACCGGCAGCAGCCGCAGGCAGCCTCCCGCAGATGCAGAGAGGCCGGCTCATTGCCGGCGACGAAGTCGGCGAACTTGTCTGGCAGCCTCTGGATGATGATTGGGTCTCCCTTGAGGACGACGACGAACTCGAACAACACTTGTTGCTCCACCTCCTGCAGGTCCGACAATGAAGACGACGACGTTGCAGGCAACAACGAGCGTGCAGCTCTGCCGCCGGCCACGACCACGACCATGGCCGCGACCTCGGCCTCGACCAGCCATGGCGTCGTCTCTTCAGATGGTGGCGGCTAGGACTGGGGAGAGAGGCGCTAGGATTTGGAGGGAGGGACGATGCGAGAGCGCCCTTTTTATAGGCCGGAGGGAGGCGGGGGGGAGCGTTGGCGCTCATTAACGCCGGCACAGAGAGCTAGGCGCGACAGGACGGTTCGCTGCGCGTCTGCGGAAACTGCACCGCCGCTGCGCTCCCGTTGTGAGGTAGGCGACGGTTAGGTTAAATTGAATGTGCCGCTGATGCGTCGGCCCCGCCACTCGCGCCGGCATCGACTTTTGGGATGTGTGGCTGACAGGCGGCTCCCACGCCCAAAATTTTCCGCCTCGCGAGACGCCGGCGCGCCCGATTTGCGCGCTTGGCCAAGGGGCCGGCACGGGGTTGCCGGTGCTTTTATTGGCCTCGGGAAAGCGCCGACGCTATTTGGGGCGCGCCGGTGTGAGCCTATTTTCGCTCCCCGCCCCTAAATCGCTATCGAGGCTGCTATGGGCGCACCGGTGTAGATGCTCTAAGTAGGTTATTAAATAGATGCTACACTTCACTGTAGGTTATCAAATTGAACAATTCTTATCTAGTAAGTATGTTTTCTGGTTATCCCTTTGCCCTCTTAGGTGTAGGAGAACGGTCAACTAGTCCTGTCTTCTGATGACCACTAGTGTTCTAAATTTCCAGAAATAGCTGTGTTTTAAAGCATACGGTGTGAAAAAAAAAAATGACACATCACCTGAGTTTTTTCATGTTAATAACTGAGATCAACTAAGAGCATCTCCACCCGACAGTCCGGTAGCTTCCTTTATATGGTTTTGGGGCCTAACCATATTTTTGGGCTCACACCAGCGCGGCCAATAAAATCGTCGGCATGCCCTTGCCGCCCCCTACGCGTGGGTGTGAAATGGGCGCGCCGGCGCCTAGCAACATGTCGGTTTCAGGCTGTGGGGCTGCCCTGGCAGCGAGAGAAAACCGGCGCATCAGGTTTTACATGACTGCGTCGGAAAAACAGGTTGTCACCTTCAATGGACACTTTTCCCGAGGCGGTGCCCGTTCACTCCACGCGGTCGCCAACGCGTCGACGGTAGGGCTCCCCGCACCCGTTATAAGCCTCTCGTCCGTCTCCGCCTGTTCTCATCCCTGTCGTGTCCTCTGAAAGCGTAGCCACCGTGAATCCTAGCCATCGCTGCCCATAGTATCCACGGCCATGGCGAACAACTACAAGGCTGGCAGGAGCGGATTCCACGCTAGAGAGGACCGCCCGCGCAACTTCAACCTCGACGAGGCAGCATTGCTCTTCCGAGCATGTTTCCTGGTGCCACCATCAACGAGCGACAAGTTTAGCTTCATAGCGGCGGATACGTTATCCCAGAGGCGCTGGAGGGTGTCGAGCTCCGCGCCCTCATCGACCAGCGACAAACTCAGGTTCAGGCAGCGTAGCGAAACCAGCCGGCGTGGGCTCCGAACAGCTAGGAGTGGCCGCTCATCTTTCAACGCGAGCGGGAGGCGGAAATCATGCGCTTTGCCAGCCCCGGTGCCGTCCGATTCAACAGAGTCGGTGAAGTGCCGTGCGGTTCTTCCTTAGCGCCGGCACAGAGGGAGGTGGCAGTGAAGAAGGAGGAGGCCCATTCACCACCGTGCAGGCGGCTGTACCTCGGGTGCCGTAGGGCGCCAATCCTCCTGCCACCGTCGCCGCAGCCGGAGAAGAAATGGTGGGAGGCGGGGCTAGATATGCAGGCGGCCTACCGTGGCGTCGACAATACAGAGGGTACGTCAGGTCAACATTTGCTGCTGAACCAGTCGTTCAATGAGGACGCGCCGGCGGCGATCAAACGGCAGGCGAAGTGGTGGTTGGCGAATGACAACAACAACGTCGGTGACCACGAGCCTGCTCCAGCACCGGCACCGGTGATAAAGCCGGACGACGATGATGACTTTGGCTCGGACGATGACGACGACGAAAACAGCTTCCTTGACTACAACGCCTCTGACACCGTCATTAGATTAGGCTCTTTTTCCGTCTTTTATGCAATTCTAAATTTCATAAAATGTGTTATGTGCAATCTCTTATTTCTCCCTAAATTAAGGAGCAGATCTCAACGTCTTCAATAGAGTACCGTTCTCCCTTTTCGCGGGAAAAAGAGTTGTGCTCATCTGACCTATATGGTCTTGCCACCTGGACATCTCAGGGCGCGTTTGGTTGCCTGGACGTCCCTTGGCTCACATTGGCCCAGTATTTTTCGGTCGTTTGGTTTCCTGGCCACACTCGCGTTTTTGCATAGCACGGGTTTTAAAGCACCCCCGGGACAGGCCCCGAAAGAACGCCCGGTTTGACAGTTTCTCCATGGCCATGCCCCGGCGAGACGAAAATCGACAACGCCGTTCGCGCGGGAGCTCCGCCTCGGCATGACGGGAAAAGCCGAAATCCCAGCGGCGTTGCGCGGCAAAGGTAGGGGTAACCTCCCTCTTCGGTTACCCTATCCATTAGCCCACTCCCAAATTTTCCTTTCCCCCAAATTTCACACCGACGGCAGCGGCGGTGACCCAGATCTGGCAGCGCGCATCTCCCTTCGGTCTCTAGCGCCGGACCAGGGTCCTCTTCTCCAGCCGCGGTGGAGCCTACGCACATCTGCGGCGGCTTTCGGCCGTGTCCTTTGTCCGCCATGACGGAGGTAAGGGGATACTCCTCTGCTCTACTGTAGTGTTAGATTTATGTTCGTAGAACTAATTGGGTTCGATAAGACCGTTTGTAATGCATAGATCTTGTTTGAGTAGACCGACCAGATTCAGCTTGTGTATCACGGCAACACTCATCATTTGCATACAAGCCTGAATCCTGATGGTGTAGAAGAGAGCAGTTAGGCATGCTGCTTATCCTCGTGTGACTTACGGACCTATGTTACAACGAGAGCAGGAGAGGATTGCCAACCTAAACAACACATATAACTGCAACGACGTAGAGGCTATCCAGATGCTACGGATGAGAAGAGCCCCTTTCTATGCACTTGTGAAAACGTTTAGGGGTAGATGACTGCTGACAGATAGCATCCACACCTCTGTGGAAGAACAAGTCGCAATGTTTCTTCATGTCGTCGGTTATAACCATAGGTTCAGAGTCATCCATAACACATTCAGGCGATCCATGGAGACTATCTCTCGGTACTTTCAGCAGGTGTTATTCACAATTGGGGAGCTCAGAGGTGAAATGATCAAGCCAGCATCAATGAACACACCGGCCAAGATCAAGAACAGCTACAGGTGGTTCCCCTATTTCAGGGTGAGTACAAAATCATGTTCCTTCTACCTATCAGATGTGTGGTACTATCAGAAACATGACCATGTACTAATTTTTTTTACAAGATTGCATTGGGGCTATTGATGGTACTCATGTCACTGCAAAGGTAACGAGATCAATGTCTGCAGCATTCCGTGGGAGGAAGCACTACACCAGCCAGAACGTGCTAGCAGCTGTGGATTTCGATATGAAGTTCACCTACGTGCTTGCTGGGTGGGAGGGTTCAGCTCATGATGCCAGCATCCTGGCCGACAGCTTGTCGAGGCCTGATGGGTTGCAAATCCCTGACGGTAAGTTTTACCTTGGAGATGCCGGTATGCATGCCGACCTGGAATTCTACCTCCCTTCAGGAAAACAAGGTACCACCTCAACGAGTTCTCTGCGAAGCACCAACCTCTCGAATGCGAGAGAGTTGTTAAATCCGAGACACTCAAGCCTTAGAGTCACCATTGAGAGGGCCTTTGCTGCATTGAAGAACAGGTTCAAGGTCCTTGACCGTAAACCGTTCCACACGTTTGACATTCCGGTAAAGCTGGTCCTTGCTTGCTGCATTCTTCACAACTGGATCCTAGGTTTGGCGAGGATGAGTTCTTCGAAGAAGTTGTCACTTTTGATGTAGAGACCAGACATGACGCGGACGCATGCGACAATGATAACTGGAAGGTGAAAGAAGAGGCAAGAGTGGGCAGACGCAATGTGGGAAGCCAGAGGCAACACCACCATCTGAGAAGAAGTGAAGAAGTGAAAAAGTGAAGAAGAAGTGAAGAAGATGATGAAGAACCCCCCTGTGATCCCCTGTTTCTCGAACCCCTTTTCGATCCCCGTATGTTGAACAACCCCGTTATGATAAACTGCAAGGTAGCTAGGGAGCATCGTGTTATGAACTATCATTCGTAGTAGCTAGGGATGATTTCGTGAACTGCTATGCTTCGTAAGTTTGCAACTATCATGAACTGTGATTTCAGTGTGATGGGAGGTGAGAGCATGGTAAGGCTACTCGTCGTAGAGAAGAGTTAACCTTAGGCATGCCAGGATGGTACCAAACATGCCTAGTATTATCTCCATCGAGATTTGAGTTTGGCTGCAGATAAACAAACATAAAGTCCTTTTTAACCCAGCCGATGCAGCCCAACATACCAAACAACAGGCTAATTTCGACCAGTGGCTCATTCTGAACGCGCAAGTATGCTTGCACCACTGCACCAATAAGTCACGAATCAAGCCCGGCGGACAGCCAAACACGCCCTCAGTGAACAAATGCGCTGGTATACTGGGCTTGACCCTAGAGACAAAATCACGTAAAGCTTTCTTCGTCATCTGGGATATTATTATTATTATTATTATTATTATTATTATTATTATTATTATTATTAAGAAATAGTAAAACTCAACAGTCTTGCAACACTCACAGTGATTTAGTGTTCAGAGCCGCTGTATCTATCCATCTAAATGCTCTAGATCAACCTAATAATCGCGTCTCTTCCAGCTTAGGGCATCTCCAGCGGGGCGACGCATATTTATTTCCGTTTGCTTCTGGCACGGACACAAAAAAAATATCTGCATGTTCGCATGCGTCTGCCCCTTCTGCAGCGGCATGGACGCATTTATTTGACCGCATGCGTGATTAAAGAGGAGAGAGAGGAAAAGATTCTGTTTGTGTGGCTAGAAATGACCGCATACGTGATTAAAGGAGGAGAGAGAGGGCTGCATGCAGACCAAACGGACGCGCGGACGTGTCCGCACAGACGGAATCCTGACGCATATTTGGTCCACGTTTGCGTCAGGACGGACGCTGTGGACGTTTTGCGTCTAGCCGCTGGAGCTCATTTTTTATCCGCGCAGACGCAAACGGACGAAAAACGTCCGTTGCCCCGTTGGAGATGCCCTTAGGTAAACTCGTGGGGTGGTCGTGGTCAGCAAGAAGACGGCGTCCTCGGAATACAGGTCTTGGTGTCGCCGATCTTGGAGGAGGAGGACCATGTCGCGAGGAAGCCCTCGTTGAAGTAGGCCGGCGACAACGACGATCTAGTGTGGTCCGCGATGGCCGATGGTGCTCCCTTGTGTCCCCCCGATTCCACCTCGGCTCTCGAAGTACACTGCCTGCATCGGCGCCTCGTGGATCGCCTTCTGCCTGCCCCTCCCCCTCCCCTGATGCAGTGATGGTTGTTCTAATCAACAGTGACGATCCTCTTCTGGTTGCACTTCGCCACCCAAACATTGTTGGACATCAAGGTTTAAAATAGCGTGCTAAATGAAATAGCATCGATATCCTTCAAACGCTATGGACGCTATATCGTGCTAATTGCGTGCTATATTTCAAATAGCGTTTTGAAAAAAATATTAAATATAGTCTAAAAATAAAGGATTTCGCTAAAAAGGTTGGATATTTAGTCTAAAAAATGACTGAATCATACAGATATAGCCACATACAACAAATAGATCTCGAATTTTTCATAAGGCGTATTCCACAAGACAACAACATAGTATAAATTATGTATTAAGAATCATCAGCATTAGCGATATTAATTTCTAATCTAGAAGAGGAACCATCATCACGAAAAAGTGAAAGTAACTTTGCTTCAAAAAAATAACGCGCTAACGCTATCAAGTTTTAGCACGATATATCATGCTATTTCACAAATAGCGCTATAGCGAGCAAAATTACTAAAATTTAGCATAGACCCTCCAAATATGCTATTGCGTGGTATTAGCGGAGAAATAGCGCGCTATTTTAAACCTTGTTGGACATCCTCTCCGGCTGCTTGACCACGTGCTTCTTGTGCACATGTGCAGCTTGATGAGCTGCGGCGGGAGAATGGCGAAGAGGGGTGTTTTTGGGGAGAATTGGGAAAGGTATATGATTCCCTTTTTATCGCTGACACGGGGGTTCACACGGCCGATATTTTTTTATGAGAAAAATAATGCGTCGTAGGGTTTTTTTCCTAAAAAAAATATGGTTCTACACT
Organism: Lolium rigidum; assembly: GCF_022539505.1. Taxonomy (NCBI): domain Eukaryota; kingdom Viridiplantae; phylum Streptophyta; class Magnoliopsida; order Poales; family Poaceae; genus Lolium; species Lolium rigidum. The sequence continues at coordinate 164,992,430 of NC_061512.1, forward strand.
TCTACTGCATTTCTTGCCTTCAGTTCTACAATTGGCAGCCGTTACCGACTTTTGCGATCCGTCTGATTTGCATCCAAGTTAATTTAGGCTTGAGAACATATTCTTCGTGGTCAAACTGTCTGCATGCAGAGCTAGTATTATTTTTATCTAGCCCCACGGTAGCATTTTGTGCTCTATCTCTAGGTCAGTCTACGGTCTACCTAGCTAGGTAGTGGACAGTTGAGTGAGAGAAAGACCTACTAGTGTTGCACGAAGTGGTTGATCCGTGTGAGCCATCTCCAGCGGGACGACGCATATTTATGTTCGTTTGCGTTGGGTACGGACATAAAAAATGTCCGCATGTTCGCATACGTCTACCCCTTCTCCAGCGGCAGGGACGTATTTATTTGACCGCATGCGTGATTAGAGAGAAGAGAGAAGGAGAGATTCTATTTGTGTGGCTAGAAGTAAAGGCATGCATGATTAAAGAAGGAGAGAGAGGGCTGCATGCAGAGCAAACGGACACAAACGGACACGCGGACGCGTTCGCACGCATTCATGGCGCATATTTGATCCATGTTTGCGTCAAGACGGACGCTGCGGACGTTTTGCGTCTAACCGCTGGAGCGTGTTTTTTGTCCACGCAGACGCAAACGGACGAAAAACGTCCGTTTGCGTCGCCCCGTTGGAGATGGCCTGATAACTAGAGTTTAGTAGGCATGACCAATCGAGTGTCGATCGATGGCGTGCCCACCACGTACTTCTGTTGTGATTTAGTAGCATGGACGGCACGGATCGGGTGAGTATGTTTCTTAGGAGGGGCCGGAGCTGCTTTCATTGCCACTAGAGAGAAACAAGTACAAGAGTGCAAAAACCTCAAATGTAGCCCGGGCTATACATAGCCCAGTTTTGTTTTTCCTTTTTTAAACTTCAATTTTTTTGGTTTTGAAGTTCAATTTTTTTAATGTAGATGTAGAGAATGTTGGCAGCCGATGGAACGTACGCGGTGCTACCGGTGGTGGAGCAGCTCACGGGTTGAACGACGCACGTGGAGGCGGCGGCGGGTGCTAGCCCGAGTTCTGCAGTGCCCGTGTGAGGGCCTCATCCTTCGTGAGGCATGTCGGCATGATGTCGGTGGCGTACCGGTGCAGCGGCGAACACACCGGCTAGTCCACCTCCGACACGAGGATGCGGAGCCTCGTGATCTCATCATCAGCAGCTCGAACTTCTGGCCCTCTTCCATGGCCGTCTGCCACTCGTGGGCCGTAGGGCGCACAGTCACCGAGGAAGCCCGTCTTCCTCCTCGGATCCTTCTCGGTCTCGTGACAGGTGTGCCATAGATTCGAGTCCACACCGAAGGCAGGATCGGTGCTGAGGTCCCTCGGCAGATACTGCCGTCTGCGCCGGATTTCGCCGGTCCTCTCCGGTTCCCGCGGGACAGGCAGCTGAGCTGCCAGCCGCCGCCAAGAAGGCGCATGTCCCCCTAGCGCTGGCATGGCGTCTAGTTGTCGTGCATGAGCCGCACCAGGTCGACGGGATGGCACCCTGTTCGGTTACATCTCCCTCTTGTTGCCGTTGTCGGACGCCTTGGAGTCGTGCTTCTTCTTTCCCATGGTGATGTAGTGATACGTCTCCGACGTATCGATAATTTCTTATGTTCTATGCCATATTATTGATGATACCTACATGTTTTATGCACACTTTATGTCATATTCGTGCATTTTCTGGAACTAACCTATTAACAAGATGCCGAAGTGCCGATTGCTGTTGTTTTCGCTGTTTTTGGTTTCAGAAATCCTAGTAACGAAATATTCTCGGAATTGGACGAAATCAAAGCCCAGGGGCCTATTTTTCCACGAAGCTTCCGGAAGTCCGAAGACGAGACGAAGAGGGGCCACGAGGGGCCAAACCCTAGGGCGGCGCGGCCCCACCCCTGGCCGCGCCGGCCTATGGTGTGGGCCCCCGTGCCGCCTCTTGACTCGCCCTTCCGCCTACTTAAAGCCTCCGTGACGAAACCCCCAGTACCGAGAGCCACGATACGGAAAAAATTACTGAGACGTCGTCGCCGCCGATCCCATCTCGGGGGATCCAGGAGATCGCCTCCGGCACCCTGCCGGAGAGGGGAATCATCTCCCGGAGGACTCTACACCGCCATGGTCGCCTCCGGAGTGATGAGTGAGTAGTCTACCCCTGGACTATGGGTCCATAGCAGTAGCTAGATGGTTGTCTTCTCCTCATTGTGCTTCATTGTTGGATCTTGTGAGCTGCCTAACATGATCAAGATCATCTATATGTAATTCTATATGTTGTGTTTGTCGGGATCCGATGGATAGAGAATACCATGTCATGTTAATTATCAAGTTATTATACATGTGTTGTTTATGATCTTGCATGCTCTCCGTTTCTAGTAGAGGCTCGGCCAAGTTTTTACTTTTAACTCCAAGAGGGAGTACTTATGCTCGATAGTGGGTTCATGCTCGCATTGACACCGGGACGAGTGATGTAAAGTTCTAAGGTTGTGTTGTGCTCGTTGCCACTAGGGATAAAACATTGGCGCTATGTCCGAGGATGTAGTTGTTGATTACATTACGCACCATACTTAATGCAATTGTCTCGTTGTTAGCAACTTAATACTGGAGGGGTTCGGATGATAACCTCGAAGGTGGACTTTTTAGGCATAGATGCAGTTGGATGGCGGTCTATGTACTTTGTCGTAATGCCCAATTAAATCTCACTATACTTATCATGTCATGTATGTGCATTGTTATGCCCTCTCTATTTGTCAATTGCCCGACCGTAATTTGTTCACCCAACATGCTTTTATCTTATGGGAGAGACACCTCTAGTGAACCGTGGACCCCGGTCCATTCTTTAATACCGAAATACAAATCTGCTCGCAATACTTGTTTTTACTATTTTCTCTGCAAACAATCATCTTCCACACAATACGGTTAATCCTTTGTTACAGCAAGCCGGTGAGATTGACAACCTCACCGTTTCGTTGGGGCAAAGTACTTTGGTTGTGTTGTGCAGGTTCCACGTTGGCGCCGGAATCTCCGGTGTTGCGCCGCACTACATCCCGCCGCCATCAACCTTCAACGTGCTTCTTGGCTCCTCCTGGTTCGATAAACCTTGGTTTCTTTCCGAGGGAAAACTTGCTGCCGTGCGCATCATACCTTCCTCTTGGGGTTGCCCAACGAACGTGTGAAATACACGCCATCAAGCTCTTTTTCTCGGCGCCGTTGTCGGGGAGATCAAGACACGCCTGCAAGGGGAGTCTCCACTTCTCAACCTCTTTACTTTGTTTTTGTCTTGCTTTATTTTATTTACTACTTTGTTTGCTGCACTTATATCAAAACACAAAAAAATTAGTTGCTAGCTTTACTTTATTTACTCGTCTTGTTTGCTATATCGAAAACACAAAAAAATTAGTTTACTTGCATTTACTTTATCTAGTTTGCTTTATTTACCGTTGCTAAAATGGCCAACCCTGAAAATACTAAGTTGTGTGACTTCACTAGCACAAATAATAATGATTTCTTATGCACACCTATTGCTCCACCTGCTACTACAGCGGAATTCTTTGAAATTAAACCTCGCTTTACTTAATCTTGTTATGCGAGAGCAATTTTCCGGTGTTAGTTCCGATGATGCTCGCTGCCCATCTCAATAATTTTGTTGAACTATGTGAAATGCAAAAATATAAAGATGTAGATGGTGACATTATAAAATTAAAATTGTTTCCTTTCTCATTAAGAGGAAGAGCTAAAGATTGGTTGCTATCTCTGCCTAAGAATAGTATTGATTCATGGACTAAATGCAAGGATGCTTTTATTGGTAGATATTATCCCCCTGCTAAAATTATATCTTTGAGAAGTAGCATAATGAATTTCAAACAATTAGATACTGAACATGTTGCTCAAGCTTGGGAAAGAATGAAATCTCTCGGTTAAAAATTGCCCAACCCATGGACTCGACTACTTGGATGATCATCCAAACCTTCTATGCGAGGACTAAATTTTTCTTCGCGGAATTTATTGGATTCAGCTGCTGGAGGTACCTTTATGTCCATCACTCTTGGTGAAGCAACAAAGCTTCTTGATAATATGATGGTTAATTACTCTGAATGGCACACGGAAAGAGCTCCACAAGGTAAGAAGGTAAATTCCGTTGAAGAATCCTCTTCCTTGAATGATAAGGTTGATGCTATTATGTCTATGCTTGCGAATGATAGGACTAATGTTGATCCTAATAATGTTCCATTAGCTTCATTGGTTGCACAAGAAGAACATGTTGATGTAAACTTCATTAAAAATAATAATTTCAACAACAATGCTTATCTGAACAATTCTAGTAATAACTATAGGCCATATCCTTATAATAATGGTAACGGTTATGCTAATTCTTATGGGAATTCTTACAACAATAATAGGAATACACCCCCTGGACTTGAAGCCATGCTTAAAGAATTTATTAGTACACAAACTGCCTTTAACAAATCTGTTGAGGAAAAGCTCAATAAAATTGATATTCTTGTTTCTAGAGTTGATAGTCTTGCCTCCGATGTTGATCTTTTGAAATCGAAAGTTATGCCTAATAGGGATATTGAAAATAAAATTGTTACTACAGCAAATGCCATCCAAGTTAGAATTAATGAGAATATAAGATTAATGGCTGAACTGCGTGCTAGGTGGGATAGAGAAGAAAATGAAAAACTAGCTAAAGAGAAGAATATAGCTAAAGTTTGGACTATTACCACCACTAGTAATGCTAATGCTACACATGTTGCTGCCCCTCCTACTCATACTAATAAAAGAATTGGTGTTAGCAATGTTTCCACTTCTAATGCAAAGCGCGAAAAACTGCCTGAAACCGCTAAAACTCGCTGAAACCGCTTGTGATAAAACTCGCTGAAATTTTTTCCAACCTTGGGGATGATAATCCCATTGCTTTAGATTGTAATGATTTAGATTTTGATGATTGCCACATCTCTGAAGTTATAAAGTTCTTGCAAAAACTTGCTAAGAGTCCCAATGCTAGCGCTATAAATTTGGCTTTCACAAAACATATTACAAATGCTCTCTTAAAAGCTAGAGAAGAGAAACTTAAACTTGAAACTTCTATTCCTAGAAAGCTAGAGGATGGTTGGGAGCCCATCATTAAAATGAGAGTCAAAGATTTTGATTGTAATGCTTTATGTGATCTTGGTGCAAGTATTTCTGTTATGCCTAAAAAAGTCTATGATATGCTTGACTTGCCACCATTGAAAAATTGTTATTTGGATGTTAATCTCGCTGATAATGCTAAAAAGAAACCTTTGGGGAAAGTTGATAATGTTCATATTATGGTTAACAATAACCTTGTCCCCGTTGATTTTGTTGTCTTGGATATTGAATGCAATGCATCTTGCCCCATTATATTGGGAAGACCTTTTCTTCGAACCGTTGGTGCTACTATTGATATGAAGGAAGGTAATATCAAATATCAATTTCCTCTCAAGAAAGGTATGGAACACTTCCCTAGAAAGAGAATGAAGTTACCTTATGATTCTATCATTAGAACAAATTATGATGTTGATGCTTCATCTCTCGATGTTACTTGAGTTACACTTTCTGCGCCTAGCCGAAAGGCGTTAAAGAAAAGCGCTTATGGGAGACAACCCATGTTTTTACCTACAGTACTTTGTTTTATATTTGTGTCTTGGAAGTTGTTTACTACTGTAGCAACCTCTCCTTATCTTAGTTTTATGTTTTGTTGTGCCAAGTAAAGTCTTTGATAGAAAAGCAAGTACTAGATTTGGATTACTCGCGCAGAAACAGATTTCTTTGCTGTCACGAATCTGGGTCTAATTCTCTGTAGGTAACTCAGAAAATTATGCCAATTTACGTGAGTGATCCTCAGATATGTACGCAACTTTCATTCAATTTGAGCATTTTCGTTTGAGCAAGTATGGTGGCCTAATAAAATCCATCTTTACGGACTGTTCTGTTTTGACAGATTCTGTCTTTTATTTCGCATTGCCTCTTTTGCTATGTTGGATGAATTTCTTTGATCCATTAATGTCCAGTAGCTTTATGCAATGTCCAGAAGTGTTAAGAATTATTGTGTCACCTCTGAACATGTGAATTTTTATTATGCACTAACCCTCTAATGAGTTGTTTCGAGTTTGGTGTGGAGGAAGTTTTCAAGGATCAAGAGAGGAGTATGATGCAATATGATTAAGGAGAGTGAAAGCTCTAAGCTTGGGGATGCCCCGGTGGTTCACCCCTGCATATATTAAGAAGACTCAAGCGTCTAAGGGCATCCCCTTCTTCATCGACAACATTATCAGGTTCCTCCCCTGAAACTATATTTTTATTCGGCCACATCTTATGTACTTTGCTTGGAGCGTCGGTTTGTTTTTGTTTTTGTTTTGTTTGAATAAAATGGATCCTAGCATTCACTTTATGGGAGAGAGACACGCTCCGCTGTTGCATATGGACAAATATGTCCTTAGGTTCTACTCATAGTATTCATGGCGAAGTTTCTCCTTCGTTAAAATTGTTATATGGTTGGAATTGGAAAATGCTACATGTAGTAACTCTAAAATGTCTTGGATAATTTGATACTTGGCAATTGTTGTGCTCATGTTTAAGCTCTTGCATCATATACTTTGCACCCATTAATGAAGAAATACTTAGAGCTTGCTAATTTGGTTTGCATATTTAGTTTCTCTAGAGTCTAGATAACATCTAGTATTGAGTTTTGAACAACAAGTAAGACGGTATGGAGTCTTATAATGTTTACCATATGTCTTTTATGTGAGTTTTGCTGTACCGTTCATCCTTGTGTTTGTTTCAAATAACCTTGCTAGCCTAAACCTTGTATCGAGAGGGAATACTTCTCATGCATCCAAAATACTTGAGCCAACCACTATGCCATTTGTGTCCACCATACCTACCTACTACATGGTATTTATCCGCCATTCCAAAGTAAATTGCTTGAGTGCTACCTTTAAAATCCATCATTCACCTTTGCAATATATAGCTCATGGGACAAATAGCTTAAAAACTATTGTAGTATTGAATATGTACTTATGCACTTTATCTCTTATTAAGTTGCTTGTTGAGCGGTAACCATGTTTCTGGGGACGCCATCAACTATTTCTTGTTGGATATCACGTGAGTTGCTATGCATGTCCGTCTTGTCTGAAGCAAGAGAGATCTACCACCTTCATGGTTGGAGCATGCATATTGTTAGAGAAGAACTTTGGGCCGCTAACTAAAGCCATGATTCATGGTGGAAGTTTCAGTTTGGACACATATCCTCAATCTCATATGAGAATAATAATTGTTGCCACATGCTTATGCATAAAAGAGGAGTCCATTATCTGTTGTCCATGTTGTCCCGGTATGGATGTCTAAGTTGAGAATAATCAAAAGCGAGAAATCCAAAATGCGAGCTTTCTCCTTAGACCTTTGTACAGGCGGCATGGAGGTACCCCATTGTGACACTTGGTCAAAACATGTGCATTGCAAAGATCCGGTAGTCCAAGTTAATTAGGACAAAGGTGCGGGCACTATTAGTATACTATGCATGAGACTTGCAACTTGTAAGATATAACTTTCATAACTCATATGCTTTATTACTACCGTTGACAAAATTGTTTCATGTTTTCAAAATAAAAGCTCTAGCACAAATATAGCAATCGATGCTTTCCTCTTTGAAGGACCATTCTCTTTACTTTTATGTTGAGTCAGCTCACCTATCTCTCTCCACCTCAAGAAGCAAACACTTGTGTGAACCGTGCATTGATTCTTACATACTTGCATATTGTACTTGTTATATTACTCTATGTTGACAATTATCCATGAGATATACATGTTACAAGTTGAAAGCAACCGCTGAAACTTAATCTTCCTTTGTGTTGCTTCAATACCTTTACTTTGATTTATTGCTTTATGAGTTAACTCTTATGCAAGACTTATTAATACTTGTCTTTAAGTACTATTCATGAAAAGTCTTTGCTTTATGATTCACTTGTTTACTCATGTCATCACCATTGTTTTGATCGCTGCATCCACTACACATGTTTACAAATAGTATGATCAAGGTTATGATGGCATATCACTTCAGAAATTATCTTTGTTATCGTTTTACTCGCTCGGGACGAGCAGTAACTAAGCTTGGGGATGCTTGATACGTCTCCGACGTATCGATAATTTCTTATGTTCTATGCCATATTATTGATGATACCTACATGTTTTATGCACACTTTATGTCATATTCGTGCATTTTCCGGAACTAACCTATTAACAAGATGCCGAAGTGCCGCTTGTCGTTTTCTGCTGTTTTTGGTTTCAGAAATCCTAGTAACGAAATATTCTCGGAATTGGACGAAATCAAAGCCCAGGGGCCTATTTTTCCACGAAGCTTCCAGAAGTCCGAAGACGAGACGAAGAGGGGCCACGAGGGGGCCAAACCCTAGGGCGGCGCGGCCCCACCCCTGGCCGCGCCGGCCTATGGTGTGGGCCCCCGTGCCGCCTCTTGACTCGCCCTTCCGCCTACTTAAAGCCTCCGTGACGAAACCCCCAGTACCGAGAGCCACGATACGGAAAACATTACCGAGACGCCGTCGCCGCCGATCCCATCTCGGGGATCCAGGAGATCGCCTCCGGCACCCTCGCCGGAGAGGGGAATCATCTCCCGGAGGACTCTACACCGCCATGGTCGCCTCCGGAGTGATGAGTGAGTAGTCTACCCCTGGACTATGGGTCCATAGCAGTAGCTAGATGGTTGTCTTCTCCTCATTGTGCTTCATTGTTGGATCTTGTGAGCTGCCTAACATGATCAAGATCATCTATATGTAATTCTATATGTTGTGTTTGTCGGGATCCGATGGATAGAGAATACCATGTCATGTTAATTATCAAGTTATTATACATGTGTTGTTTATGATCTTGCATGCTCTCCGTTTCTAGTAGAGGCTCTGGCCAAGTTTTTACTTTTAACTCCAAGAGGGAGTACTTATGCTCGATAGTGGGTTCATGCCTGCATTGACACCTGGGACAGATGACGTAAAGTTCTAAGGTTGTGTTGTGCTGTTGCCACTAGGGATAAAACATTGGCGCTATGTCCGAGGATGTAGTTGTTGATTACATTACGCACCATACTTAATGCAATTGTCTCGTTGTTAGCAACTTAATACCGGAGGGGGTTCGGATGATAACCTGAAGGTGGACTTTTTAGGCATAGATGCAGTTGGATGGCGGTCTATGTACTTTGTCGTAATGCCCAATTAAATCTCACTATACTTATCATGTCATGTATGTGCATTGTTATGCCCTCTCTGTTTGTCAATTGCCCGACTGTAATTTGTTCACCCAACATGCTTTTATCTTATGGGAGAGACACCTCTAGTGAACTGTGGACCCCGGTCCATTCTTTAATACTGAAATACAAATCTGCTGCAATACTTGTTTTTACTATTTTCTCTCGCAAACAATCATCTTCCACACAATACGGTTAATCCTTTGTTACAGCAAGCCGGTGAGATTGACAACCTCACCGTTTCGTTGGGGCAAAGTACTTTGGTTGTGTTGTGCAGGTTCCACGTTGGCGCCGGAATCTCTGGTGTTGCGCCGCACTACATCCCGCCGCCATCAACTTTCAACGTGCTTCTTGGCTCCTCCTGGTTCGATAAACCTTGGTTTCTTTCTGAGGGAAAACTTGCTTCTGTGCGCATCATACCTTCCTCTTGGGGTTGCCCAACGAACGTGTGAAATACACGCCATCATGTAGCGGCGCGCGGTGGTGAGGGTGGGAGTGGAGGTGTCGGTGGTGTGGGCGATGGTAGAGATGATGCCGGTTGCCTTTTAAAAGTCGGGTGCGTGCGGGACACGATGCCACGTACGGCGGTGCAGAAGTCCAGACGCCGCCTGCCAGGCTACTACGCGTGCAAAAGACAGGCAACGTCATTGCTAGCGAAGGCTGCGGCGCAAACGCGAAAGCGAAGATTGTCGAAGCGATGACCGCCAAAGCGATGCGCTTGAAACAGGCTTCCCGCCCATTGCTAGGCGGGGCCGTGGGACAAGCAAGCGGTCACACGGTGCGGCCGTGCAGCGTGTGCCGAGATGCATCAGTGGCACAAATTTCAGCCGCATTTGCGTATCCGCTGATAGCCCAGTCACAATGCATCAGCCGCTTGACCTGGGTGTATGCGCATTTGAAAAATGCGCAGTCGCAAACGGTCGTTATGCGTCCATCTGCGTCGCCCGGTGAAGCAAGGGCTTCATCCATGGCCACTGATGTGTACTCCTACATTATCACTCGCGGTGGCCCTAAACAACATAGAAAAAAGTTGATGCTGATTTCCCCGAAAAAAGGGAATCAAAGGCTCAAATCAGGCATACTAGGTACTATTGTTGGATCAATTAACCAAGGTAGTACTTCATGAGAGGCTATAAATATTGGATGATTTATTTTTTGGAGATGAACTGTAGAATGTTTTCGTACTCGTAATATTTTTGGACTAGCCCATCGAGGAGTTCGTACTGCGCTTATTGTTTGCATCGAGTGTAGTCATCTTTTTTGAAATGGGGCAAAGCCCAGCCTCTGCATCAATATGATGCACACAACTTTCTTTATTAAAGTATCTCCAAAGTACATCAATTCAAATTCTTACATCACGGATCAGAGAGGGTCGATACATGCACCAACCAACAAAAAATGGAGAACAACATATTATTATCCATTTTGTAGCCTACTAGTGTGTCGCCACCCAGTAGCCAGGAAAAAGAAGTCCTGAGTAACCGTTAGCAGACGGTTGCATCCAGTAACCATAGTCTCCCGCTGATCCTCCGGGAGAAGTAAAGCCCATTGTTGAATCCAGTATGCCGCACGTCGGATAACCTGCAAAAAATTAGTTCCCTTTTGTTTATCAAAAATTATGTCATTCCGACTCGTCCAAATAGACCAACATATAGCAGATATACCGATCCTAATTCTGGCCCTATCTAATTTCTTTACCCCATTAAGCCAGTTTCCAAACATATTAGTAATATTGGCAGGTGGGGGTAAATTGAAAGTTAAGTATACCATGCGCCAAACAATTTTGGCAAATGGACATGCTAAAAATAAATGATGTATAGTTTCTAGTTCATTATAGAAACAACATTTTTGACATCCATTCCAATTTTTTTGGCCAGATTATCTTTAGTAAGCAAAACTTTATTATTAAGAAACCACATGAATATTTTTATTTTTGATGGAATTTTCAACTTCCACAAATTTTTCCGTTTTAATAATAAAGTTAACGTGGAAAAATGGAGGACAACATATTATTATCCATTTTCAACTTCCACAAATCTTATATTCAAAATTATACCTTCTATAAAAATATGGTACATCTTTAACGTACTACCAAAAAACTGTAGCAAAACATTGGGCTAGACGCTTTCTCAATTGCAATTGGGAAGAAGGACGAAGTCTATCACATCGTTGGCACGATGACACTTTAAGCTTCTAGGGCAATCAACTAAAGATGGTAGTAATATCTGTTATAAAAGCGACAAGCAAATAACGAAGAACGATAAAGGTAAACGCAGTGGAGACACAAGAGTTAACGTGGAAAATCCCTTCCAACACAGAAGGGGAAAAAACCACGGGCGCCAGCCAGCAAAACTTCACTATATCGAGGAGTGTATATAAACGCCGTGGGTTATCTTATAATCTGGTAAACCCTAGCCGGCGGCTTACAAGATGTATATATAGGCGGTGCCAACGTTCCGTACCGTACCGCGGGGGCGGTAGCCCCCCGCACCCCCCTTCGCAGGCGTCCCTGCAGGGCACGACGTATGGGCTAACTTCAGACTCCACTACGCTTCGGCCCAAGCCTACCGCGATGGACCTCGCTCCGCTCGTCAGAAGTTAACCTCCCTTTAGTATATGAATTTGGATCACAATATAACAATATATTTCCTGAATAAAAGGGAGAAGAAATAATAAAGTTTTTTTTGCTGAAATAAAAGAGGTTAGCATAATGAAGTACTACCTTCGTTTCAAGGAATAAGGCGCATGCGTATTTCAAGATGAACTTTGACAATAAAAATTGAGCAATAAAATTTCAATATTATTATATGTAATTAGCACCCTTGGATTCATACTAAAAAGAACTTTCTAATGATGCTAATTTCATACAAACAATATTTATATATTTAAAGTATTTTTTGGTCAAACAAAAAGCACGTAAAAAGAGGACGCCTTATTCCTTGAAATGGAGGTAGTAGTTTTTTACCAATTTTTCTGCGGAACAAGGTAGTACTTTAGTACACTTCCGATGGGTGATGAGGTAGTAGGGTGATCATGAGGCAGGTGCAGTAGCATTTCTCTCCAATGAGGAAAGAGGAGCCAAGAAATGGAGTACCCCTGTAGGATAGGATGAGTTGCGGTCCAAATATTGCTGCTCAAAAGTTAACATCACACATCTCAAAGTATTTTGGTGACATAACATGTCAATAAATGAAGAAAAAGAGTGGGGTGGTAACTAGCTATGTTACTGTAACATCACACACTCCAAGACAAGATGAGTCAATGCATGACATCACATATAAGTTACTACCCACTATGAAGGTTGTAATCTATACTATTGCATATTTTCTACATATAAGTTACTACCCACAATGCATGACACGACAGATAAATCTTGAACTGTGAGTAGTAACATAGCATATGTTAATAGTCTAAGTTACTCCCCACTATGGCCAGCCTAAATGCCAAAAAATTACGCATCCTTAAAGAGTTACTACCGTAAAATAATTAATGATGGACAGTTTCCGTTGAAACTTTGTACATAGGATTTACTATCAAAATATTACCGCTAAAGAATTACTGCTGTGTAATTACCGGAAAATATGCACAGTTCAAGAATTACCATAGGGTAATTACAACCATATAATTCCCGATGAGTATTATAGAAGGCTACTGACAAAAAGTTCCAGTAAAAAAAATGTTGCTGAAAATTTACTAGGCATGTACCGTTGAAGAGTAACTTTCGAAAAATTACGCATCGCCAAAAAAAATTCGGGCGAGAACTAAGGAGTTGTGGTTGAAAAGATACTGCTGAAAAGTTATTGAGCAAGCATAGTTGAAAAATAGCATTCGATGAACTACGCACCGTCAAAGAATTACCATAATACAATTAATGGCGGTGAACTAGTGTCAAAGAATTGTATAGAACATTTTTTATCGAGATATTATCACCAAAAAGTTATTGTTGGATAACTACCGTCAGAAAAATATAATGAGATGTTGTCAAAGAATTGTTGAGAAAAGTTGTTATTCATGCATAGTCAAATTTTTCCAAGAATTAACGTCGTTAAATAGTACCGTATAATAATTTCCATTGAAAAATTGATGCTGAAAAATTGTGTTGAAGATTCGCCATCGAAAAATAATGCTGAAAATACTGCCAGGTAAAATGAAGAATTATCTAAAATTTGCCGTAAAAATTTAATGCCATGAGGATTTCCACAAACGCTGAGGAGCCAATATTTTGCTTCAGCCTTAATTTATAGAACAGAATTTAACGGCCATTATGTATATGGGAGGGTGTTGTAGATCTTTTTTCTGAGGGAGAGGAGGGTAGTGCAGATGTGAACTTCTACAGTAGAAAACACCTAAGTGAGAGAGGTATTTGGTTCAGCTTTTATCTATGTATCTAATGTACCTATACTGACCCCAACCACTTCTTTTTCTCTTCCTCCTCTCGCGACCAAGAGGCGAAAAGGGAGTCGCTCGTCCCCACCCCCGCTCCCCGCCGGTGAGGCCGTGGGTCCCCGTCCCCTCCGTCTGTCGCTTCGGCGGCGGCGGAGGGTGGGGGTGACCCCGGTGCTCTGTCCGTGCGGTGTAGATAGGGTAGTTAGGGTTAGGGTTTCGTTCCTGGGCATCGGCGTTGAGGTGGTGACGGCGGCGGCGTTTGGAATAAGGTTTCCCAGGCTTCGTTCCCATCCCGGTGGCAGCGTCTTCGACTTCGTCCTCGGGGAGCCTGTGGCGACATCGAAGAAGATGGTGGCTTCTACTTCAGCGCGTAGGGCCTCCGTGGCCCCTTTCTTGGAGGACTTCCGGCTGCTGGCCTTTGCAAAGCTCCCTGGAGCGATGATGGCGGCGGCGTGCCTCCAGTGCGCGGTGTTGGCAGCGGCGGCTGTCTTTCCCCACGACTTTGTTGTATTTTTCTTGTTTGTTGGGGATGTAGTGTTTTTTCTTAATAGATCTGGGTTTTGCGTCAAAAAAAAATCTACCTATACTGCCACCCTCGATCAGATTAAGACGTACCGTAAAAAGATGTCTCTGAAAATGACGTGTCGTGAAGAGAGAACAGCTAGGAGCATAGATGACTCACTTTCATTTCCGGGAATGGAGAAATAAGTAAATGGGGACAATGCCCATGCTTGCATGCCACCTCCCGTAAGGAAGGAGGTTGCTTCCTCGAACTTTCTCGGGCCAGCCGTCTGATAAGCTAGTAGAGGTGCAATTTCCCCCATTGAGAAGATCGTTATTGTAGGAAAAAAATGCTACTCCTACTAGGATGCATCAGAACTTCTGCAACACGACCGGCCATCCCTCAATCCTCTCCTCTCGCTACGGTGCTTTGACAGTCTCCATCGAAATGTTGGGCTCCTCCCAAACCCCTCTCGTCAAAATAGGCGTGAGGAGGTGGTGAAGGAGTGGCACCGTGGTAGATCTAGTAGTAGGATTAGTGGTACGGCTAGGGTTTGCCTATATGCCGTAGTTTCGTGTCATGCCGGAAGGATAACCATAGTTCTCGCATCCAGACCTGATGTTGGCTTCTCCTTCAAGCTCTCGTCGTGGAGCTCCCTCAGTCGGAGCTGGTGACAGTTCAAGATGGAGTTCCACTCCATCAATATGGTCATGCTGCCGGTCCTGTTGCATACTTATACATCGGCGGCGACGAGGCAACTCTTCTCTTTCTGGCCGGCCATGGGGTGGCGGGAGGAAGGAGAGGAGAGGCTCGGTGGCCGTGCGAGGTGGAGGATGTGTAGGGAGTTGGCGGAGTCTGCAACCGCTGCAACAGCTTCGAGGTGACGACGCCGGTTCGCGCTGCTATCTTCGGCCATGGGGTTTGCCCTTCTGCCCTTGAGGTCTTCCGGACGATCTTCCCTGGCTCCAATGCGTTTTTGCAAGTCCGAGCTTCCCCAAGTGGTGTTGTCCCTGGCGGAAGCAAGGATGACCGTGTCTATATGCCTATCTTCATATGGGGCGACCATGTACTCAATCGCGTTTGTGAGATGCTTTTTAAGGTGCTTAGTGTAAAATTTGTGAACCTTGTTATTATTTTCTATTTTCTAGAGTTCCTTTCTATAAAAAAATACCTACCGTTGTATTAATGTAGACTCCTGCCCCTTTGGACCGTTCCCATTAAAAAAAACTAGGACGCATCGCAGCCCTCGGATAGGCCAGGTTAGCTATTCCCACGGTGGAGAACTGTTTGAGACGTAGTCGAAGAAGTCAACATTTATGGTTTTGGGTTAAATATACTCCTTCCATTCCTAAATATAAGGTAAACCTTTTTTCGCACGATCTTTGATGCACAATTTTAACCATTAATTTATACCAATTTATATGGATTTATAGTGTATGAATGGTATATTAGCATTTTTCTTGCAAATCTCTTTCTTTCATATATATATTTATACAAATTTGGTGGACATGTTATATAAGAATAGATCATGGTCAAATTTGACCAGCGAGATTTAACTGCATCTTATATTTTAGGATGGATGGAGTAGTGCATATTGATTATCTCTGCCTTTTCTTGGACTATTCGGCCTTAACTTTTATTCCATAAAATAATTGATTTTTTACAATGATCTGCATCTTATGTTATATAATAATTGATTTTTTACACTGCTGCAAATTCACGCGCATGCATGCTAGCATAGCTGAGTGCAGCTTACTCTGTCCAGCGCACTGTTCACACGGGAACATGCACAATCACGCGGGGCCAGCACATGCATTCACACCATCATGTTCACACGGCCTCACAACATCCTCCAATCAGCTGCTGCACACGCTCTTGTGTCATAGAGATGCCCTTAAAAAGATGGAGATAATTTTATGAAGGTGAATTTCCACCAAAAACTGTTCATAAAACACATCTTAACACACATAAATACTCTTGCACCAAGCAAAGTCTCAAGCGTGAAAGAAAAAATGACACGGTCAGGCAAACGACGATGACCGTAGCCGCTAGAGCAGCTTCCATCGCCGTCGGCAGGAGCACGACGGAGGCCTTCCGCGAGGAGAAAAGAGCTAGGCCGTAACAGTAGAGCCCATATCTTCGCGTTTTAAACTAAAAACATGTTGCGTGTGATGTTAACAAGGAAACATTGATTAGGCAGTCATTTCTTCCCATCGCCATATATATCACGAGAACCGTCGCACCTTTATCTCACCTAGGTCTAGGTGCCCTGTTCAGCTGTTCCTTGTCTATTGAATCGTGTTTTTTTTTTAACGCAGAGAGGGGTCAAGAAGACCCCGCAGAACATCCATTAAACGTGGCAGGTACATGATTTTACAGAGAGCCCCTTATACATTACTCGCACGAAAAATCTATAATTTGAAAAAAGGGGCTCGCACTTTACAAAAAACACCCTACAAAGATGAACTAAAAAGCAATCAGAGACAAGGGTGCCTCCGCCACCATCCGCCGGCGTCCTCCAGGCGTCACCGCCGAGGAACGAGAGCAAGAAGCTCGAAGGCTCCCTACTGGCGCAAATCTGCTGCCAACGGCTGTCGTCAAGCCACCCACCGGGGACGAAACCACTTGGTCGCCAGACGCCGTCGAGCCTCTACCGCAGAAGAGAGAGAGGCATCCACGATGGAGGTTGAGTTCTGGCCGCCATATCGGCCAGAGATCACAGCGCCAATCCTGGACGCTATGTGTTCCGCTCGGAGGATCAACGATCCATAGCACCTCGCGAGCAAGGGCGGCAACGCATCCATCCGGGCAACCGCCGAGCCGTCGGAGTCCTCACCACCACCATGGCAGAGTAGGACAGACGGCATCAAGGGGCTACACGAGATGGAGCAGCAACAGCAAGAGAGACTGGCTTCCACCCCTAGATCCAAAATCGGCCCACTCTCCTCCAGCACCTCCTCGCCTCCACGGCCGGCCAGGGAGGAAGAAAGAAAAAACCTGGCTGCAGATGGACTTTGCTCTCCCTCGCCACCATGGCCGGCCAAGAGCTCGCCGATCTTGGCAAAGAAAACTAGGAAGAAGAGAACCAGCATCCACCACTTTATTTATGAAGACGGTGGTGCTGCTTCCCCCGCCGAGCTCCGACCAGGGGAGCATCAGCACAAGCAGCAGCAGCCCTAAGAACGCCATAGATCTGGGGCCGAGATCTAGAGCGTCCGCCTTCTCTACGGGCAGACCGCCCAACACGCCGGCAGAGGCCGGAAAACCACCAGGAACCTACAGATCTAAACCTAAACTACTCCAGCGCCAAACCTAAGCCAACTCCGGCGAGCTATTCTGGCGGAGCGGCCGTCGGCGGCCCGGTCGGCGGTGGAGACCTCTCAAGGGAACTGTAGCAAGAGGAGAGCGCTACGGGTGGAAATGAGCAACTCCCGGCAGTTGAATCGTGTTCATTAGGCAAATATTTCTTGCCATCGGCTTATCATGAGAACTGTCGCACTTACCACGAACGCGACTAACACAAACGATCATATCATGTCAAAACAGACAAACTGCTTAACCACCGCGCACCAGAGGGGTAGAAAGGGGTCTAGTTTTCTCTTTAAAAAAATTGAGGCTGAACTTTTAACCTCTGCATCAAAATAATACACACAACTTTATTAGCGACAATCGTCACAACACCTACAAGCTTGATTAAAGGGTGGTTTTATCGGAGACCGGTGCATTGACCTCACACCTACAAACATCATCTTAAAACCGGATGCCTCACCAACCCGCCCATCGGCTATCCGGGAGCAGAAATCGGTCAACCGGAGCCTAAGCACGCACATTTGCACACACTCTAGAAGTCGCCGCCACTATCTTCCGCCGACCTATCTTTAGGACATGGATTGAGGCATTGACCTTGCCATGCCTTCCATCGATGTCGCCATGACGCCAGCCAACGCCACCTCCGTGTGCACGCCTATCATCACACATCAGCGACAACAGCATTCCGCCGCAACTCGTCGTCGTCGATGCGGTAGATGCCACATCGCTCTACTTTATATCACCGTCGATCAACAATAGCTCCAAGAACGATGCCCCTAGAGGGAGACCAACATTCAACGTCGCCACGGTCCGATCCGGGAGAACCAAATCTAGGGTTTACCCCAAAACAACCTGAGCGAGGAAGCGAGTACTTCATTGACGATGCCCTTGTACAAGGAAATGATGCATCAGACACCACCATCGCCAGCCATGACCGGCGTCGGCTCGGTTTTCCCCAGCAGCCGCACATCTAACTGCTTGATCTGCAATGTAGCCACCGAGAGATCCCAACAGACACGCACAAAGAACATGGTGGGCTCAGGCCAAAATGATCGGGCCCTAGCAATCTTGTCACCACATACACCATGGCTGCAAAGCGGCCTCTTAGTCTGCGCCGCACATCGCCTTTGCTGCCCAAAGAGATAGCCAAGGCCACCATCCGAGTACACTCTGCTATCACACCATCCGTCGTGCCGCGCGCCAGCCCTAGGTTGTCGTTCGACACCAACATCCACGGGCGAGGGAGCAAGAAGGAGCCCCGCCACCGCCGGCTTTGCCAAGACACACCCTATGGCGGCAACGAGGGAGGAGGGGGGAGGGAGGCGCTCTTAGTGGCTAGATCTAGGGCCCCCCCTCAGTGGATAGACGGGAGCGACGAGAGAGGCTCTCTGGTGAATCATTTTTCTTATCCAATACTAGCTCGAACAACAACTTTATCTATTCTAGCTTAATTTGTGCACATTACGACTATATTTAAGTGCAAACAAATTTCCCATGACGTTAAATCTAATTGAAAAGTTAGATGTAATACATACAGTTCAAACTGATATAGCATACGTAAGTTTCACAGAGGTAATGAATGGATAAAATTAAATCACTTGCCACGTAAGATTAATCAATATAATCAGTAATTAGTTTGAAAAGTTTAAATAAAATATTTAAATGTTATACTATTTCATTGTATTTTTTACTCATATAAAGTGTTGTCTTATCTGAAGTGAAAAGTCACGCAGTGAGTTGTCACATAAAGTAATGTCACATCTCCTTTTACTGAGCCGTCACATCAATCACACCCTATTAAATATTAGGTGCCAGTGGAGTGGCAGGCGCATGAGTCTGCCCGCCGGCTCTCCACCGGCTGGCACACCTCCCGCTCCAATATAAAGCTGCTTCGTCTATTTGACATCGCGCGACAGCAGGCAGAATGGAGAGATGGACAGGGAGCTCTCCGGCCGGCGCGCATGTGTTTTCCGATCATCTGCACAGCTGCTCCTCCTCTTCTATCCTGCCGACCCAGGTTATTAAGCTCCTCTGATTTGAGATCAGTTTCCGTGGAGACCCCGCTTTCTCTCTTCTTTCTGTTCTTCTTCTTTGCCTTGTAGCTTTCTGTGTTTCAACCAATCGTAGCGCCAAACTGATGTTCTTCTCTGAAATCATCTCCTGCACACAGTGACACATCTCCAGTAATGAACTCCGAAGCAATCTTGTTTTGGCGGATCGCCTAAGCTTGCTACTGTTCCTTTTCGACTGTTCTTCTGAACCAGAAGTAGAAGATGATTCTGGGTTCGACAGATCGGATCGTCCAGCCGGCTTCTTGTTTCAAAATCATCATCTGCATTCCCTAAGCCGGCTTTCTTTTTTTACATCCATCGATTTCCAGGCTTGCTTTGGATCTGCATTCTTGCTTAGCATAATCCCATACCTACGGTTTTCAAGCAAATGTTTTCCCGGATATCTTCATCGCATCTAGCATTGAGAGATAATATCTGTATTCTTCCTGGTAGCCACAACTGCAGTGGTCGTACTCGTACGTATCTTTGTTCTGCTATTTGAACTGAATAAGGAGTTGCAGCCTGTATATTCCTCATCTTCCCCCTTGATTGCAGTCAATGTCGCCAATGTCCCAGAGTCATCTTGCCGGTCTCTTCATACCAAATAATTATTTGCCTGTCCTTGGAAGGAGCCCCTTCTGAATTTCAGTCTTCTTATCGATTGCAATCTGTGGGAACACATTCTGCTTTGGTACTGCATTGCTTAGTGCTCAGTCCTGGTGCATAAGGATTTATTTGTACTGCATGAGGAGTTGCAGCCTCTAGCACCCTTGATTACAGTGAATGTCACCAATGTCCTAGACTCATCTTGCCGGTCTTCATACCAACATGTATTTGCCTGTCGTTGGAGGGAGTCCCTTCTGAATTTCAGTCCTATTCTTGATTTAAATAGCTCACATATGAAAGTCGTTGCAATCTGTGTACTGCATTTCTTATTGCTTTATTCATCAGTCTCGGTGAGTAAGGATTGATCAGCCAGGTGTATTACCCCCAACCATTATATTGGACACAAGGACGCATCCACTTGTACAGTATATCATGCATTACTGCACAAAACAAATCTAGATGTAAACTTAGCTCTTTTTACTTATGATTCTGGAGTTGTCTGGAATAAAAGCATAAACAAAACGAAAGGTTCAATAAAAAAACATTGAACCAGATCCACTCATTTCTCCATCTTTGAGTTTAACTGAATGTAATGTTTGTTGACCTATAGACTAGCATGGTTCAAATATGATCCAAGTTCTGTTGATGTTCTCAGATATGATTTGGTTATGGAGCTCATAGTGATCTCATCAAAATTTTAATATAGATCAACGTTTTTTATTTTTTCTGTTCTTGATGGCAGACGGAGCTTGAGGTTTATTCAGCATGTGAGTATTCAGAAATCCAGCAATTGCTGGAAGAACCCCAAGATGAGAGTCATCTGCCTGAATTGTTGGGAAGTACGATATTTTTTTCCATTCAAAACTTTTTAACGCAATCAAAAGAATTTATTGATGATTTTAAATTTCAAACCAATTTTTCTTGCAGTTATATCCAGACCTACTAGTGATTATGTCATGCCATTACAAATGTGTACATATGTGCCACCGGAGATCAAGAAGGTGAGGGAGAGGAGGAGGCCTACACCGTACACTGTGCTGCCGGAGCAAGAGGAGGCCCCTGCCACCATGGTCCTCGGTGGTGAAAGAGGCGGAAAGGAGGAGGATGAAGAGAAGGAGGAGGAGAGCAGAGAGGGAGAAGGGTCAATTAAAGTGAGTGGAGCGAGAGGACCAAGGAAGAGAGGAACATGGAAGAGAGGAACATGGTTTCGTAACCATTTTCTGGTAAGCATATGTTTATTATCATGTAGAAGTTCAACAAAGTATTATGTTTGCAACGAGTTCTTTACATATGTATATAGTGCTCTGTATTGTGCACCCTTTGAGCTCAATTTTTTATCTGTCATCCAAAAGAAGCCTGGTAACTAGTTTTGTTGTTTTAACAGAACGCACAATGTTTTGGGGGCTTATGTTCTGCAAGTAAAGGAGAAAAACGTGAGAACGACAAACACTGGACACCAAAAGAGGTGAAGTTATTAGTGGATGGTGTATCTGAACTTGGGGTTGGCCACTGGGCAGAGTTGAAGGATGGATGGTTTTCAGATTCAAATTCAGGTCCAGTTCGAACGGCGGCGAATCTTAAGGTATAGTAAGTTTGCACCCCAAAGCAAATGCATTCTTAGATGTTGTTTGGCCTGAGCTGCAAACCCCTACTCTTTCTATCTTCATCTTCTACGTATCTATATTTGGTAGCAAACGATGTTCATATTTACGTTTGGTGTCCTATGTCCCCAACTGATACCAATTTGTCATTTTGTTTAATCCTTCAGGATAAGTGGAGAAACCTAGTCAAAGCCTACGTGTTTAGGCCTAACTCCAAAAAGAAGGTGATATTTTATAAATTGCTTGAACTCTTTCCGGGGCACCACTAATTTTCATTTCTTAAATTTTAGGGAAAATATGCGCATCTTGATAAGGAACTTATTAACAAGATCCAGATGCTAGCAGCTGAGTACCCTTATCCAAAATGAAGCTGCACTTTTGCATAATACAAGAACCACTGTTTGGGGCTTTTGGTGTAGCAGTAACTCAGCAAAAAGAGTTCTCCTTTTAGTACAGAAGATCTTAGGCAACGCGATGTTGGTGTGTACATAGTAGATTGGACCATCTGGAGGGAGCAGCTTGTATCTCCTATCCTGCCGAACTGCCTTGTAAAGTACTCTTTTATTAGGGGCCCTCGCAAATGCGAGGGCACACCTTTAGTTTTTTAAAAGTGATTAGTGTTTACTTTTATATTTTAAATCATTTTTCATCTCATTTACCTCCTTCTTCATTAAAAAAATCATTATTTTCGTAAATGCTCAACTTTGCAAATTTTGTAGATCATTCCATTTCTAAGAAATAAAAATAATAACTATGAATTTTGTATGGCAACAATTTATTACTTTACCGTGAAATATCTTAAACTTATTGTATTTTTTTGGATGACCGGTGATATTTCCCTGATGTATCATGATAGTGCAGTAAATATATACGACCCAACTTTTTTGAGAAAGGTTCGAATAGGTGACTCATTTGTTTGAGAAATATTTTAATTTCTAATTAACGGTTGCTCGTAGAGAGGTTTAACTTTTTAAAGTTTTTTATATTAATTTTATTCTTACAGTAAAATATTATGCAGCTAATCTTGTCTTTTCAAACAGAAAACTAATTACAATGAAACAATTTTTTATGTCAACAAATTATTATTTTACGTTATATATTGTCTGACGATCAGAGACATTTCCGTGATGTGTCGTGATAGTGCAGTCAATATGTAGATTGAATCTTTTTGTACATTGAAGAAAGAAAGAAAAATTCACGTTGATATTACATTTACAACTGAACATTTTTTAGAAACATTTGAATTGCTGACTTACGAAATGTTTAAATTTCTATTTACAGTTGTTGACTCGCTGAGGATTTTTTTTTGTACAACCATGATTAGTTATTTTGTCTTACTAAAAATTATTATACACTTCAACGTGAGATATTTCCTCGCGCCACATAAATTTAAATCGACACCTACGCAGGTTGGCATTATTTTCTCTCTCTCGCATGTGTTTGTTGCTTGCTATGTATGAAGAACTCTAGCTGGATAGATAAAGTTCAAGATGCGATCTATATATGTAATTTGTTGAACGTACGTTATCGAACATAGCCACAATATATGATTTTTACGTGTTATGAAAAAAAAAATCTTAGTTATTAAAAATATAAATATTAAAAAAATTCTAGCTTTTTACCAACATACGATTTCATATTCATTTTTTCCGCAACCTTTTATGCGGACAGCCGGAAAGATGCAGATTCAATTCATAGGATCGGGTCTCGCTTTTATATTATTTTACATTCCGTACGGATTTCTTCATGTTATTAGCAAGTCATGAACCTTGAACTAAACCATTGAGGTGATTTAGAAGAGGCCACTTTTGTTTTGCCGCAACACGATTTCTTGTTTTTTTTTTTTTTTTGGCTTATGAACCTTTTTTACGGCCGGCCGGACACGCACGTGTAGACTCTATTCATATATTCATAGGATATGTATCGCTTCATTGAACGATTAGTAAAATTTGGACCTTGGACTAAGAGTCCATATTATTTAGGGGCTGTGAGGTTTTTAATGAGGCGGGTTATATTTTCAAAAAAAAGAGTACATATTATTTAAAATTAGAACTATGGTACGTCGCTTTGGACTAAGAGTCCATGTCATTTAAAATTAGAACTATGTCACGTCTTCTTTATGTATATAAACGTGTCGAATAGATCTATAGGGTTACGTAATCAGTTACCATTCATTAAATCACAACCATTACTTTTATATCTAACTGTTAAAATAATTTGGATGATGTGGCTTAACGTGGTGGATCTATTTAAAAATTCGTATCTTACTTTTAGGAGTATATAATAGATAGATAGATGAACTGGAGATAGATCTCCTGCTCCACTTTTATAGTCTAGTAGTAAGTTAACATTTCAAGACAAGAAATGGATCCCTTTTTGTGTCAACATGGATTTAGCAGTGCCTACCTACACATTCCATGTGTGGCTACCTTTCTAGTCTTCTGTATAATGAAGAACTAAAATTTGATTCCTACATTACTTGCAGAAACACGACCAATGTAACCACCAGGATCTATGGACGATTTTTTTTACACTTTGGATCGATTTCCTAGCTAGGATGGTTCGAAAATTAGATTCTGAGAGGGCAAACGACTAGGTCATATCACTCTCCGAGAACAATATCTTGCTCTTTACAATATCGTCCATCACACAATCGTACAATTTTTATGGTTTTGGAAAATTCTACCCCAAATCTGACGGTCATACAAGACTATTCAAATCCAGGCTTGTAGCATGGAACATTCTTTTGGGCGGTTGGCAACTGTACAATTTTTCGATAAAGAGAATATATTAATATCAAAAGATACCAATTACACTTAGCCTCTGCAACAACGCCCCACTCTAATGGCAGTACGGATGCACACATCCAAAAAAGAGTAAAGAAAACTAAGAAATAAAAGCCCCGCTACAGCCTTCTAGACAGCAACAGCAATACAACCACCACCGTGACAAGCCCGGCACGCCAAGCAGATCCCTCAGCATCACGTTGACTCGAACCTCCTTTAGTCAGTCCACCAATCCGGCCTTCATGATATTCCTTCTTCTGACTTCACCATGGACCAAAAAGTCACCTGATTCAACACAGAATATAGCTTCGCGGCGCTCCCTCCGGAACCAAACGGTCGGAATAAAAACATGGGTGCGCGCGACCGAATACCTCCAGCCAGATCAAAGCAAACTGACCTCCGGTAGATCTTCATCTTCGCTTGCGAGAAATCCGAGGACCGCCACCAAAAACAAAGCAAGACCAGCAGCCCCGACGCCGCCAGTCCCTCCTGCCGGATCACCAGGGAAGAAGATGGCAGCGCGGATCATGCATACCACCGTTGAACCGTCACCGGGGGCGGAGGCCGCCACCGCTCCACCGAATCCTCAATGGTTATCGACGGAGAGCATCAGGCCCCGGCCAAGTAGCCGTGACGCCCGGCTTCCTCCATCGGCGCTTCATCACCTCCCATGGAACGCCACCGTGGAAACTCTCTCCTCCCCCTCGTCGTTCGATGGAAGGGGCACCTCCACCGCCGCCGTGGCCGAGGCCGGGGCCGGGGCTGTGGCCGGGCCGGAGTCGGGGCCAAGACCAGGGCCAGGGCCAGGGCCGAGGCCGGCAGCAGCGGTGGCTGAGGTGCGGGGGTCCGGGGGCGGCTGCTCGGAGCGGGGCGGGTAGATCCTCCGCCGCTGCCCGAGAGGGGGGCGGGAGGCAACTGTACAATTGTCGGAAGAGCCTGATGAATTCCACTAGGATCTACATGAGTATGGAAAATTCTCAGCGGACTCTATGGACAGAGCACTTGTTGATTCAGATGTGCCAACTGATAATAAAAAAAATCTTGAAAATTAAGGTGCCGCTAAAAATTAAATTTTTGCGTGGCATCTTTGCAGATGTGTAATCCTTACCAAAGGTAACCTATTAAAGCGGAATTGGCATAAGAATGAACACTGGAAAATTTGTCTACCTTTTTTTTTGAGAGAGAGAAAATTTGTCTACCTAACGAGATGGTTAAGCACCAATTTTTTATGTCCAAGTTCGCACATTCTATATAGTTAGTCATCCGGGCTCCTCCCAACCCTAGCCGACACCGCACCCCTCCTCCCAACCCTCCCGCCGCCGCCGCCGGCAGCGCCGCCGGGACAAAGATCTCGGGGCGTGGCGGCGGCGGGGGCCTCCCCTCGTGGCGCGTCGGGAACGGCGGCCAATGGAGCCTCTCACGCGGCGACGGCCCTTCCGCCTCCCGGGGCGGCGGCGGCCCTCCCGGGGACGATCCTGCTGCGGGCTGCGGCCTCCCCGCCTCCCATCGGCGTCATGCCGGCGGTGATGGTTGGTGGAGGCGGGCGCCTTTCCCTCCGCCTCTCGCCGGTGAGGGGTGATGATCTTGGGCTTCTCCCGCGGTACGAGGACGCCCGGGGCAGCAGCCTTGTGTTCGACGGTGGAGGTGACCCTCTTCTTCGCCGGAGAGGATCAGCCTGCGGTTGGTGGTGGTGGATCTATTGATCTATCACCGCGTTCCGGCGGCGAGATGGAGGGGCTTGGAAGCCGGCGATGGTGTCGCCGGTAGAGGGTTGGAGTGGCCAGCCCAGGGTGCTCGCCGACGTGGGGGTCCGACCTGAATAAAGGCGGCGGTCCTAGGGCCTCTCTTGCGTGAAGAGGAGGACCTACCGGAGGCCTGGACTAGTGATCTGGCCGGAGTGTTGAGTTCCGGAAGGCTCCGCCGGCGAATGGAACAGTGCTTTTGCCTGGAGTTTGCTGGATTGGTGGTATTCGGTCGTGCGCACCCATGCTTTTATTCCGACCGATTGGTTCTGGAGGGAACGACGCGAAGCTCTTTTTCTGTGTTGACATCAAGTGACTATGGATCCATGATGAAAGTCGGAAGAAGAGAATTTCATGAAGGCCGGAGGGGAGGACTAGCTAAGGAGGTTCAAGTCTCCGCGCTGTTGAGGGACTTGCTTGGTGTTCCGGGCTTCACGACAGCGTATGAAAGTGGGGGCGACAACACATGTGAAGTTCGAGTCCTACCTTTCGGGGTGAAAACCCAGGTACGGCCTTAGCTGGTTGTGCTCGGCAATGACCTTGTTGGAGGCATTGTTTTGAGAGCGGGGACTATCTTCAGGGTGAAAACCTAAGATCTTTGATCGGGCGACGACGGTGTTAGAGCACTGTTCCCTTCTTGGAGGCATCGTTTTTGGAGAGTCTGTTTTTCAGGTGTTGTTTTGGCGGTGGATGTATTGCTATTGTTAGGCTCGAGATACTGTAGCGGGACTTTTGTTTCTTAGTTTTCTTTTCATTTTTTAGCTGTGTGCATCCGTAGTGCCATTAGGGTGGTGCGTTGTTGCAGAGGCTGGGTGTAATTGGTATCTTTTGATATTAATATATTCCCTTTATCGAAAAAAATATAATTAGTCATCCAACTAGCTTCTAATAATTAAAACAGAAATAAATTTTGTTCGGTTAAATGATCAAGTTATAGATGGCTTTACAAAACCTCTACTAGCACGTAATTTTGAAGAGTTCAACCATAATCTAAATTTGATTAAGTTATGATTAAGGAAGGCCATTACAAACAGAAATAAATGTGACATTGGTATACATACATGTACGAGTCGGCATAGCTCTCTTGTACGCTAGTCCCTCAAAGGACACCATATAAATATAACCCAATGACGCTTGGGCTGACCACCCAGCAAAACATTATTGACATTATTGTCACTTGACATAAATATCTATAGTTATATTGATTTGCTGTCACCAGATACCATATGTATACCTCAATATCTAATAATAAAAACATAAGTGTTTCCATCGGTTTGCCATTGATACTAAATTTGAAGTTGGGAGAAATTTACCTAGTAATAAAAGTAAAAGTGTTTCCGTTGTCCGTCGTGAAGCTACCCCTAAAGTTGAGAGAAACTTCCCACCAGTTTGGCCACCGGTAAGTTGAAACAGCAGATGGATCACTTGGTGTGGGCCAACACGGTCTAGTATCCAACACTCGGAGCTGCCTTCTGGGGCACATTTGGTAGGTTGCACATCCTCTAGTCAGGCTCCAGGGAGACAAAAAAAAAATGGCTGATTGGTTGGCTGGCCTCCCTCCGCGTTGTGCCTAGTGTGGTTCTTAAAGCAACGTTGGGTCTAGCTCGAGAGAATCGACCGTTGTCAGCGAGCCATCAAAATAGGAATCTTAAAAAAAAAACACTAGCTATGCAACTTCAGGTTGGGGTAGGTGAGTTTGTTCCGCTCACTATCCATAATCTCCTGCACATACTCCATTTTAACACATCCATGCTTCAGATCAAAGAAGTTGTAGATGAAAAGATACGCGTCGTTGCTATGATTCCATTCCACAATCGGTTTCAACCGTTATGTGTAAATTATAAATTTTGTGTTCATGTTCAGAACTTTTTTGAGTGAATTTCCTCAAATTCTTCAGACTTGGTCGATGGTCTGAAATTTCCTCTGAGTAACCTCAGCATTCCGCACAACTCTTGTGTTGTAAGTTTTTCTGTTTCGATGGATGTAAATAAGTATATTTACAACTCGCTAGTATAGTGTATCTTGTACAGAAGTGGAAATTTATTTGGGTGTAGTATAGCGCGCTGCTCAACCTCTCAGTTGCCCCTCTGACCATCTAATTCATCGGTCCACCGTTTCTTCATCGATTGTTTTGATAATTGTAATCCATGGTGGTTACCGTCGTGGTTGTCATCGTGGAATTTCCGTGCGCCGTCATCGTGGAATGGACTAACATCTAGAGAGCATGCCGCAGGAAAACCAAAATGGGTGCAAGATACCAAAGGGGCCTCTAACATTCCCCTGCCACGCATGATTTTCAAGCGATCGGGGCCATCGTACATTATCCGTTTCAGGCCCGATGGCAATTAAAAAAAGAAAGACTCAACACGCTCGACCTACATCTCGCTCGTGGACTAGGTTGGGTGGGTGCCGGCTGGCGTCAGTCAATGAAGGTCGATGATGGACGGCAAGTCCACCCGGGCCTGCGGGCCAAGAAAATAAGGAAGCACACTTAACCTGAGTACAGGAGTGCACGCATGGGTGTGCTTGTTGTAATCCTAGACCTTCTCCAAATAGGTTTTAATCCCGTTATTTTAATATAGCAACCACATGATACAACTACTAGAGCATCAGCACAATCATATTCAAGAGATAACATAAAAGAAATTAAGAAAAGATAAAGAAAGCCTAAAAGGTTGGATCGACGAAAACGAAAGTATTATGTAGCCACTACGCCCTCCGGAGAAATCCCACCAGGCTCCTAGCACTCTGAAACGTCGCGTACCAAGTAGCACCTTCAAGAAGGCATGCAACGACGATGTTGCTGCTACCCGAGCGGGTCCTAGGGTTTCCCCCGATATGCACAAGGGCAAGGAAGGTGGGCTTCACCCAACACCCTTCAGGAAGGAAAGGTGGCACCCGCGAGCGTCACTGCGTCGGTGTCAGCAAACCTGACAGAGATTTCTCCCTACCCTCGCACCCTCGCCTCGCACGCTCCATTGTGCTCCACCGAACTCACCACCCACCACCATGTGCCGCCACGACTGCACAATCACCATCGCCGCCTTACTGCGGCCAACGAATTGAGGCCAGCGAGCCGAAGGAGGACATGAAGCCGAGGAGCAATGAGGTAGTAGCCACGCGAGAGGGAACCGCCTCCACCGCCAATGGCGTTACCCGTCCGGACATGCCAGCAAGGGGCACACCAGGCCCTCCTGGCCCGGCCGAGCATAGACCCACCTAGTCCATGCTCGTGAAGCCCCCATCAAGATGTTGCTCGACGCGCGCCTCCACCTCACCCACCTCAGCTTTGGCCACCTCCCTGCCCACTAGAAGCAGTCCGGTTGCGCCCGAGCTCGGCCCGCCCAGCCCTAGATGGGCCCATGAGGC
This sequence comes from Lolium rigidum, assembly GCF_022539505.1. NCBI lineage: Eukaryota > Viridiplantae > Streptophyta > Magnoliopsida > Poales > Poaceae > Lolium > Lolium rigidum. The sequence continues at coordinate 165,022,070 of NC_061512.1, forward strand.
CCCGGCTCTGGGCCGAGAGAGCCCCTCCGCGCACCACCTCGCCCCTCCCCCCCGCCCCCGCCGCCAAGCAGCTGCGCCATTGCCAGCCCCCCGCCCGTCGATGCGCTGCCCTAAGACCCACACCGCCGCGGAACTTCCCGAGCCGAGGAGCACCATCGCCAGAGAAGAAGGCCCCACGCCCCACCTCCAAACACCCGGGGAGAAGTAGCTCCGCCATCGCCGGCACCGCACGGGGCTTTGCCCGGAATTTCTGCGCCGACGACGGCGGATGGGGAGGCTGGAGGAGGGGGTTGAGGAAGCGCTAAGAGCTGGGCGCCCTCTTGTCTCCCGCGGGGAGCGACAACAAGGGCCGGGGGAGCGGAGGGAGTCGGGGACGGAGGAGGAAAAGGCCTAGCGGCGCGGGGCCGGGCGGAACCCTAGTCCCTTTCCAGACTGGACTCCAAGCTGCAAGCAACCCCTGATGTCTCTCAGCTCAGTAATCCTAGACCTACGAATTGTTTGGCTTACGTAGACTTTTACCGTCTGACGTGACCTCAATGTATTGGTTGATTATTATTGATTCTCTCCGTGAAAACCGGGCCAGTTCTGATTCTGTAGCCTTCTTTGTGTAGTCAGTAAGAAAATTCCATAGCTGTTTTCCATAAGTGTAGCATTAGGGTATCTCCAGCGGGTCCATCCAAAACGGCGATTCAAACGGTGTGTTTATGTCAGTTTGGGTCGGCACGCGGATAGGTCGATTGAGGATGTCCGTTTTGGTTGGGTGGTGCATCCAGCAGCCCGACTCAGATTGCCCTGCCTGCCCGCTCCCAAGGATGACGCTCTTCCTATAATGGTATAATGGTGATGGAACACTAATGGTCGTCACTGGCTTCGCGCATGCCCGCGCTTCCGGTTGGTTCCCGCGCACGGTTTCCCGCTCGTGGTCATTTGATGTTTCACGCCATGGCTAGAAAACTTTGTGCACTCGATGGCCATTTCCCGCCCAAGACGAGGGGTATAAGAACACTCGCCGGCGTGACGACGAGCACCACCCCCATTGACACCCAAATTAAAACACGAAATGCATCGATGCCTCGCCGGAATATCACCAACTGAAACCACATCGGGGTGATGTGCCTATCTAGCTTCCCTCGGAGGTCCAATGAGGAGGTCGAGATCATGGCAACGGAGATGACCCGCCAGCAGGTTGAAGACGAGGTGGCCGCCTTCAAGCACATAGGCGACATGGCCCAGCAGGCGTTGGTGGAGGTGGTCGAAGCGGCGGCATAGCAGGCTAAGTAGGCTCTGGTAGAGGAGGCGCGGGTGGCCAAGGAGACCGCCGCGGTGGACATGCGCGGCGTACGCTACAAGGCGGCTATGGCGCTCTTGGAGACGGTGGCATGCAATGCTTCCACCATCATCGTGCAAGAGCATCGCCACACCACCGTGACACACATGGAGTTGATGGAGGCGGCGGCGATCGACGCCGCGGACAATGTAGCACGCATGGATGCGGCGGCGCGCGAAAAGTCCTACTACGCCACCGATGCAGAGGAGGAGGGCCGCGTGGCGGAGGCGGAGGCCTTAGCTACGGCTTAGGGGCTCCTGGGCAAGGAGGAGGAGTAGGACCCCTGGTAGGTGCAGAGGACGCACCGCAGGTCCACCGCAAGAGACCTCGACCATCGGGAGCGCAACAAGGAAGCGTCTGGAGCACGATAGGCGACGCATGCCGCCAAGGCAGTGGCAATGCGTGACGCGGCGTTGGTCGCGGCAGCTGCAACGGAGCTGCAGGCGGCAACAACGACGGAGGAGGAGCGCAGGAAGCATTGGGCGGCCGAGCTCAATGCCGTCCTGGTCCGTCGTGAGCACGAATGTCGTTGGGCTGCCGATCGCAGGACTGACCGCTGCATCTCTGCCGCCAAGAAGAAGCCATCTAGGTTGCACGGACGGTCATCGACGGGGATGGACTCGGCGACGGGGAGGAATAGACGTGTTAGGGGGCGGCGTACTCGCATCTTCTTTATTATTTTCTGTATTAACTAGCATAACATGTCACTTACAAGCTAGGCTCAATGACCGATGGGCGGACACTCTTCATTTCTTAAATTTGGTGAACGAATGGATCAGGATGGACAGATCCTTTTGAATCGCACCGTTGGGGCATGCACAGCCGATCCGTCTGTGCGCGCCGACCGAGTTTTCCGAGAACCATGAGACATCAGCCCACTAAGAGTAAGTACAATAAGGCAGCTGGCTATAAAAAATAAAATTTTATAAATTTGCTTAGTTAGAGGAGAGAGATTATGAGAGAGAAGAAGTGGGCTCTTATCTAATAAACAGCTCTAGCATGTGCTCGTAGACATTATGTGAGACTAAAAGGTAGACCATGTATTGTAAAAGTACTACAGTTTTATATCTTACTATTGTACATACTAGCTATAAATTGATTATAGATGATGTGGCAAACTGCTGGCTACACTATTGTTTTTTGCTCTAAAGATGTCTTTACTCTCGTTCTTGGTCTAAAGATGTCTTTACTCTCGTTCTTGGGTGCAGGTCCCCCCACCCAGATGCGACATGGCTGCTTCGCTGATGTTTTAATGGTCCCACGGTTCACACGGTGCATTTTAATTGGGTCTAAGTCTTTTAAGTCTCAGTCTCAGTCGATTGAGACATAGCTTATGTCTCAGTCAAATAATATGATGCGGGTCTAAATAAAGTATAAACAGCAGCAAACACGAATTTTGAAGTAGAAATGAAATCTAACAATGGAGCACGTGACTGAGACATAAACTACGTCTAGCTAGCTGAAAGTTAGCAATTCCTATTTTTATTAGCTGAGATCAAATGATTAGTCATTTTTATTTTGTTTAAACTTCCCTGCCACAATTTCGTATTAGCAAATATCCCTCAAAAAATTCGTATTAGCAAATAAAAGCTGAACATGTGCCTGCATCCGTCATTGCCGACCTTATTACACAGTAATGATTTGACATCCTAAGCAGGTTAATTGTACGATATACATCAAAATTTTGCGATCATATTCTCGGTGCTTCTTCTCACGAGCTTTGCTACCGATGTGCAGTGTAAGTTGCAGATAAACTCCCGATCTACCGATTTTGATGATTCAGTTTACTTGTCTTTCATTACTAACCTTCCAGGGTCTAGCAGTCAACGCACATGCTATGCAATTATTTTTTTACTTCTTGAGAAGTTCTTACGGCTTTTCTAAGTGATTGTGTATTTGTTTCTTGTACGAATGTGTAAATTACTTCTTAGTTGATAAACAGAGACTATTTTGAATACTAATTGCTTTTCTATTTGCTTTACTCTTTCATAGGCAGAATACTGGAAGACATGGAAATCGTTAATTCCCGGAATGTGTGTCCGTCAAGCGTGTGGCCCGTCGGGTTGCTTCTTCTGCTGTTTACTAAAGACTAAATGCTATGACACAGTCGATGAGTGCATGACTGATTGTCCCAAGGCTCCTTCCCTAGACCTAGCGGACACGGTGGCACCATTGCCTCCTATCTAATCTGATCATATGGTTTTCCAAGGATTGTGGGCCAGTGAATATTTTAGATAATAATAAATTCATAAGGTTGCATTTCATGAGTTCAGAATTATGTTAAATAATAATTGTGCACGAACGTGGGTCGCTATAATGCCTTCTGATGTAAGGCAACTCTATACTAATTGTATTTTTTCCCTGAGTTAAATCTAGACTAACAGATATCAACATTTCCATCTAAAGTTCTCCATGTTCGAAAATATAAAAAAGAGAGACTAAATCATCTCAGCCTTCCAAACAACTCGATCCAATGGTCTATGTTCCTCTTTGAAAATAAACGGATTGGTGCACAATTGATATGTTTTCTAGGGTTCGGGTGACAGAAGCGGCACTCGGGCGATCCGATCGATGATGCGATCTTCTCCTTTCCGTTCGATCTCTTCCGACGCTCACCCAGAAATTGACCTCCGCTCGGGGTGGTCGAGGGAGGGGGGGGGGCCGTTGCCCCTACCCCTGCTACTTATGTTATGATATGCACCATATATGCATGTCCCCTGTTTGCACTTATGAATAACTACGTTCATATAATTGTACATTGTTTTTCATTGCTCATTACCAACAAAAGATAAAGACGTACGTCCACCACTAACATCATGGAGCCGCGTTGTATGCTTATTCAGGATAAGTGGAGAAATTTCTCGAAGAAAGGATAAAGGCGATCTCTATTGTGTTTATTGAACTCAATTAAGACTGTTTCGTTTTTATTATGTGTTATCCCCTTTCACCTCCATTTGCAAATACTTATCCATTGTAAGCATAAAGAGTATATTTATTGTGGTAGTGAGCTCACTTCTTGTAGAGTAAATGTATCACTCTTTTCCCAGAATTGAGATTGTGAAATGTTTTTTGCATTTTACTTAAGGAGGTGGTATATTTGTGGATATTTCTTGTTAACCTCGCTCTTATTTGAAGATTTTTTTGTATGTGTGCATGCATATTGAGATGAGCAAAGCTATAGCAGAACAATAACTAGAGAAATACACAAAACTATGATACAACCATTGGATAGAGCATGAAGGAGTCGTAAAACCTGACGTTCTTACGAGCACGTAAAAATTAACACTTCAAGGCCAAAACCGTGAATTGACAACATCCACAAAGATGCATAAAAATATCCTATGAAAAGATATTAAAAGGGCCTTATAACACATTTTACATTTATGTTTCTCGGTTACATAGGTTGGTGGTTGGCTTACTTTCTTTCAGAACCTTTCTCCTCCCATTCCTAATAATAAGTGGAACCATAAAACATAGAAGCATATCAACAATCTACCATCCCATCATGAGTGAATTTTGCAACATGTTTTGTTAAGTGTTTTTCATAGTAGACGTCAAATTTTATTTTATTTTACCAAGCACATACACACCTATTTTTTTTTGTTGATTTCACTACTATCATTGTGTATTTAACGGTACTCCGGTGAGGGGATCCTCACGGAGGGGGTTGAGAGAGGGATCCATGGGGTGAGGAGTCACTAGGACGAGGTCACACGAGTTACCCAACTTCAGGCCTCGCAACAGCGGCGAGATCCTACGTGCTGCTATAATTCACTATAAGGCAAAAGTGTGTGATTACAATGAGTTGTGTTGTTCTTGCCCCAAGGGCTCCCAGGATCTTATAAAGGATCCGGATCTAGGGTTACAGGGGTAGAGATCCTACATGATATGACTAAGTCTAGACTACGGTAAGTATTTCTTGTCGTGCACTTCACGGATCCGACTGACCTTCCCCATGGGCCGGATCCGGTAGCTTGTCTCTGGAATGGATCCCACCTTCTCTGTTTCCGGCAACCGGGCCGCCTAGTTGGGCCATAGGCCTCTCACCACCATTTGTGGGCTACTCGGGCTTACCGGAATCAAGAACCTATCATGGTATACCTAGTTGGCATATCCATGACAACTACGATCCATAAAGTAAAAAAGGATAAAATTTAAACTAAGAAACTTTCACATTTTTTAGTAAAGGTCTACCCTTAGTCCCGGTAGGAGACACCAAACTAGACTAAACCTTTAATCACAAACATGAATTTTGATTTATTTTGCAAAAACACTGTATTTTTTGGTAAAATGGAAATATCTTTTGCATACAAACTCGAAAAAAAATCTTTATTCAAGATTATTATTACATCATTACTTTTGTTTATTAAAAGAATTATTTGGAATTCAAACAATAAAGAAGTATGACATCGTGACCAATACGTTAATATGATTCATATGATAGTAATATCAATAGCATGCGTGCAAAGCACTTGGAAGCGGGACGGGAGGAACTCGGAAGTCAAGTGTGTTAGTGTTGGAGCAGTGTGAGTATAGGTGACCGAGCGGGAAGTTTAACCTCGAGTAAGTAATTTGACTAGAGATTAAGTGTAGTTAGAGAATAAATTTGTCAAATAACTAAAATACTAGAAATTGTGGAAAAAAATGAGTGGAAAAATTAGAAAAAATATATATATAAATAGACGTAATGGCCTTTAGTCTCGGTTGGTGTTACAAACTGGGACTAAAGGTCCTCCGTCCGACACGCGCGAGTAGTCCACGTGGAGGGACTTTAGTCCCGATTTATAACAGACAAAAGAGTGGAGCTTTAGTTCCGATTTCGTAGTCCTGGTTAGAAAACCGAGACTAAAGGCTCTTCCCAACCGGGACATCAGGCCCATTTTCTACTAGTGGCAGGTGCCGGCGTTGGAGCTGCAGCACCATGTGAGTTTATCCTCTGTATTGTGTTTTTGAGCTTGCTGACAGCTTAAAGATGCGGCTTGTATACTGCATTTCAGATTGTTAATTCTAGATTTGTTAATCTTCAGTTCATTTAGCTCTATGTTGTTTTCAGGATGCATTTGTTATGCTCTACGATTCTGCTACAATTTTCCTCAAATTGATTGTGATTCTGCTATACATTTTGGTACTGCTTTATTCAAAGCATTTGAGGAAAAATCAGCCATTTTTCATTCTTATTGTGGTTATTGCGTTCATTTTCTGTTCTATATTTCAAATTTCTGTTTGAGCTTTTGGTATGAGTTTTTCCGAATTTCGGCCATGTAGGTCAGGACCGGTAAAAACACAAAATGGAATCCGAAGGTTTGGTCACTCTACTCTAAAAGGAAGGTTTCATATAGGAAATTAATCATATATATTTCTTTGGATGTTTTTCCTTTGAGAGGGATTTGTGCGGTACACAACACTAAAAAGAAGGTGCACTTTCATATAGAAAAGTAATCATATACTCCTCCGTTCTGATTTAGTCTACATTCTAGAAAAAATGAGACAAATTAGTATTGCATTTATTAGTACTACTTAGATATGCTTAGATATGCGAACAACCAATCCAAGCTACATTGAAAATAACAACAACCAATAAAGAGAGCAAAACCACTTCGTTTTCAGTGTTGTTGTTGACTAAAAGCTAGAATGTAGAGTATTTCAGAACAAATTTTGTGGCTAGCATTTATTAGTACTACTTAGATATGCTTAGATATGCGAACAACCAATCCAAGCTACATTGAAAATAACAACAACCAATAAAGAGAGCAAAACCACTTCGTTTTCAGTGTTGTTGTTGACTAAAAGCTAGAATGTAGAGTATTTCAGAACAAATTTTGTGGCTAGAATGTAGACTATTTCAGAACGGAGGGAGTATGTTTTTTTTAGCAACCGGCGGAAGCACTGCTTTTTCATTTAGCAAAAGGGGAAAACGTAACATTGTACAAGATTGCATGTTTATTTTAGGTGAAACATGCCGGAAAAACACCTAAAGACTCCCAGATGCGACAAAACTAGTCTGGCTCGGAAGGGATAGATGGCGCGACTATAGCGTAGGCCCGTTCCCTCTGGAGGATATCTTCCTTTGCAATCGGTGCCACCTCGATGTAAGTTAGGCGCTGGCCGGTGAAGACCCGTCTATTTCGTTCCTTCCAGGAGTTTCATAGGACATAGAGAAGCCTTCCGCTAATGCTACGTTGTTGGCCACGTGGATTATCCTTGATAAGGCCATCCCACATGTCAGAGATATTCGTGAAGTCCAAATCGTGAAGGCCGCCGACATGGTTTTCCCCTTCTCACTGTCTTCCAAATAGCGGCAGTGAAAGGGTATTCCATGCATAAGGGTGTGTCGTTTCGGGGGCGCGTAGACATAGCTGACACATAGGGGCATGGGGTCATCCCCTAATGTGGCGAGCCAGCCATGCAAAAAAGGCTTGCACTTTGGCTCAGCTTGGGCAAGCCATATCTCTAAAGAGCTCTAAGCTCCCAGTGTTCCCAAGGCCTGTGGTTGTTCGGTGCGTTTGGCCTACCTGTCAGCGGCTTACCAAGTCGGTTTGATGTGTTGACGGCAGGTCGGCTGCTCCTTGTTTTCGTGTTGATTGCAAATCCACAGCACGTCTCCGTCTCCGTCTCGCATATTTCTCCCGATTCCCTTCCTCTTCTCTCCCTCCCCCGGCCAAACTGCCCCGCTGATTCCCCTGCCTCCGCCACAGATCGACCGAGATAGCGCTGCCGTGGCCTGGAATTCCATGTCCCCGCCGTCGCTGCTTGGAGTCGCTTGCCGCCAAGCTAACTGAAGTCGCCTCCGCCGGCACTTGGAGTCACTTGCCGCCATGGCGCCTGAAGTCGTCTCCGCCGCCTATTGGAGTCGCTCGCCACCACGGCGCCTAAAGTCGCCTCCGCCACCTCCAGTCGCTAGCAAGGTAAGTACGTCTCACCATCCCAATACCTGCACTCCCCTGATCCTCCGGTCCTCCCAGCTTCAGTAGTCCCGTGTTTGCTGTTTCTGGTTGCTGCTGCATGTCGCGGAGACGCGGACTCGTGGTCACTGTGATGCTGATGCTGCAGCATGCTTGCTGTTGTGTTGGGCGTGCGTGGTTGTTTGATTTCGACCTGTGTGTGTGCTTACTTGCTGGCTGCTGTTAGTTAGTGCTTTGATTTATTGGGCTATTGTTGCTTCAGTTTCCTGTACAATATTGTTGTTGACCAGCTGATCTTTCTGGTTGTGCTGGCTAAAATTGTTATTCAGTCAATGGGGACATAAAAATACCAGCTGATGTCGTTGTTGTGCTGGCTTTAAATAGTTGGTCATTCAGTCAACGAGGACATAAAGATATCCATGAAGGCAACAAAGGAGGCGGTAATTTGATCTGGTGTCAACTATAGCATCCAAGTTGCTGAGTTCTCAACAAAGACAGTGCTCCTTGCCCCGAGAGAAGATTAGCACAGGAATACAAGTACTGAGGAAAGTTCCACGGTATGCACCCGCAAATAAACTGGTTGGTTCACCCACTATCTTTTCGGTTACATGGCATCATGATTTGTGCCATTGGAAAATTTGAGACTCTGGTTATTCAATGAAATTAATTATATGGAGTGCAGACATAATGCATTCCATCTTTTTTTAATTTAATTCTGAACATATGATTTTACAGGTACTTTTTTTTTACTATTTCACTATATATTTTATATTGAAAACAATGTACCATGCTTCTTTATTTATGAGGATGGGAGAAGAAAAGAGATATTAGAGGGTTGTCCTGGACTCTTAGATGCAGGCATAACATTGAACACTTTGTTATGGAGGAGAATGATGAGGCATGCCATAAATGGCCAATGAAACATCTATTACTAGCAATTTGATGGTAAGTAATTCTGAAAGCATCCTCATAATTTATCAAAAGTATTTTTTGTGATGACATTGCCCTTGTTGACGCTCATAAACGCTAGATGATACGTCATGTTCTTCATGAACATTATATTATTCCTCATATACTGCAATGATTGATGTTGTGCCAAATAAATTTTTAATCTACTATCTAATATTTGCTTTGATAGCAAGACAAGAGAAGTAATTATTTGAGCATTCTATCTTACCTTGCAAAAATGTGCTTTCCCAATCTAGCATGGTCAAATTCTGCAAGTATCGTGAACTTTGATTAATTTTGCATTTTGAGTAAGGCAGAGCTTATCCATATACATCAGAGTTCTGCAACACTGCCGATCCACCTTTGTTGGTCGGTGAGTGAAATTGTTTCTTGCACATTTGAGTCATCCATCTGGAGTGCAGCTAGCGTTCTCTAGCTCATGGGTTTCTTGCGGATACTTACCATGTACTTGTGCTTTCTTGTTTCTTTTGTGCAGTTTGTGGAGATTAACAATGAGATTCCTGGCGATGATAAAATGCCCTTTAGATGAATATGCATTAGATATATGCAAACTTATATTATCATATCCATTCCACTGTAGAATACCTTTTTTTACCTGAGGCAGGTGGTTTTTCTTCAAAGAGTAGGATTATGCATGATTCTGTGGATTCAAAGAAAATAGAGTGATCACCAGCATCTTGTCGGGGATCCGAGTGGCTCAGTCACCGAATGTCCATGTTGTTTATGCTATTGTATGGATCAGGTCGAGTGGCTCGGTTAATGGTTGTTATATGAAGCTCAGGTTTTTTTTGAGGCATTTGGATATCATATGAGAATATTCTGAGAGTTAAAACTCCCATATACAAAATTCATGTAATCTTATGGTCGTCAAACTGTATTTTTGGTACATATGTTACCTATTAGCTGGAACACACTTCACGTGATGTTGGAATCTGTCATTCGTTGTTCATGCCAATAACTAATCATGGTATTGTGTTTAGGACACGCTCTCTGGGGATCAAAGAATTGCTGATTTGTAGGCAGGAGGAAAGGAAGCATTTGGAAAGGGGGATTGCCCTTGGAACAATGCATACTTCTACCAGCTGGTAAATGCATGAACTATTTAATACTTCCTTTGTTCAGTAATGTAAGATATTTTAGCAAACTAAATTAGCTTGCCAATACCTCTTATATTGAGAAACAGAGGGAGTACATGTCTTGGAAGTTGGAACATGGGATTTGAGGCGGAGGATACACTGGCCTGCTATGACTTATTTTGCTGAATGATAGCTCATTGGACTAACTGATGTCGTATGCTGAAATCTCCATAGCAGTATTTGGGTTGACGTACACCACATTACACTGCGCTTCATGGGGTTGACCAGTTAACCGTCTTATCTGTTGTACAAACACCAATTTTTGTATCTTTCTTCATATGTTAAATTAATGAAATGGTGATGATATACTCGACAGGGCCTGTTAAATTCATTTACTGCTGCACCAAACATGCACTCAGACTTGCTGGTCGTAATTGCAGGCAATGGAGATAGACCCACTTGAGTACCTGACGCCATCATATTTGTCAAGATAATGGAGAGATAGACTCACTTGAGGCCATGATATGTGCCAATTGGAACCTCTGTTGGTTGCGAATGTGAGCTGGAAATATGCCCTAATGCTTCTAATTGGTCCACAGCGTGGTACCGTGAGGGTAGAGCTTGTTTCCGAAGCTCAAATTCTATTCGATTGACCACAGCGAAATGCCCACATGAAACCGGAAGGGTACAAATCTCGCAAAAAAATTAAGCGAAAATATCAAAGAACGGCGCGGCAAAGCGCGCTAGGTCCATCTAGTCTTATGTGGACTGAAACATATGTTTCTTTGAATGATTTTCCCTTAAGAGGGGACATGCGACGTTGAGCGAGGTGGGGGAGGAGGGTATCATGTTCTCTTCTTGCATAGGTTTTTGGCAGAAAATGGAGAGGTAGGGTGAAATCCGAACGCATTCGTGAAATAAACGGCGTAAGATATATTTTGTATGCTCTTGGCACCAGCTAGTATATAAATAAATAGTAAGAACTCATTTGATACATAGGATTTGTTTAGGAAACCTGTAGAATTAGGATACTATGATTTTTTTTCTGCACAAGCTATTTAATTATAGGACCTTATAGAAAAAAAATTGCTAATAGCAATCTGATGGTGTAATCCTATAGGAAAAAAACATTATGTCAACCCTTATAGAAAATCGTTTGTCACAAACAAGGGAAAAGACACTTAATTTTTCCACAAAATTCATGTAGACATCATTCCAATGCTAGGTCTTTCCTATTCCTATGCTTTTTTAATCCCATATATCAAAGGTACCCTAAAGGTATATAACTATAGATACACATTGATATCAAGTGTAAGACGGCATCATATTGAAGCCCGAGTGGGTGGCCGGCTTCTCGTCGCCTGCCTGCGCCGCCGACCCAGTGTCCTCGAACACCTCGTCGGTGTCGGATGTTGAAGTCGCGCCGGCGAGGGGCGCCACCACCACAGCGGCAGCCAGCAGCAGAACAGCGAGGGAAAACGCGCGAGACATGTCGATCGTCCGTTTATTGTTAGCTCGCGGCGCTCGTGGATGTGGTTTTATTGTTGGCTGCGCGGCCGGGAGGCAGAAATAGCATGTAGTCGCGCGCGATCGGAGGAACATATCGTATTGTGTGGTGGACATCACACACACACATGGATGCTTCGACAGTGTTTAGACTAAAATTAGACGCGGGAAAAACATTTAAACAAGTCGGATTTATCTTTTTTCTTAAAACACCGAGCACATAGACGTATACAAACTAGAAACTACACAGCAATATTATTATGCATGAGATGAAACAAATATTATCTTCCAACTGAAACACAGGCTATGCCAAATAAAGCGGAGCTTTCAAATTTCAAAAGTGAAGCAAATCTCTGCGTTTTGATTTAGGTGGATTGTTGGTGTTAGCCACTCTCTGTGTACAAACCTTTCACTTCAGACTCTGATTGCATTCTAGAGCTCGCTTACTCTGTTTCTTCTTTTGTGCCGAAATCAAAGTAGTCAGATATTATATAAAATCCATTTTACGTTTTTGGAATAAATAACCCTATACTATTGTATAAATCCTATACCTAGGGTAGTTTCGCAGGTAGCTAGAGGATAATAGTCTTTGTGAGGTGGATCTTATTCTCTTGAAGCCCCTGTTTTGCCCTGCTCTTGAGGCTTTTTTTAAATCTACCAAATTGGTTTAACCAGTGATTTACTTTTTGTTCACCGATCATGTAACAAATTGTGTCGCTCACCATGCGCCATCCTTGTGTGCCACTATTTCGACCTCGGTGTCGACCTAGCACTCTGCAGGCTACAGCGCCACCTCCCTGTCAACACGTTGACTGACACGACCCCTCTGCTGCTATCATGCCTACCTCTGAAGGCTGCAGCAGCTGTCCTGCCGAGATCGTCTTCACCTCATCACTAAGTACGCATGCTTACCATTGATTGAGCTACGGGGTGTCGTTGTGTCGCCTCTTTGGGTTGCAGCGCCGCCAACATCGATCCACATTATAAACTGCCAACATGCCTCCCTAGGCATGTACGCTGCCGGTGGTCTCCATCGGTTGCACCACTCGTACCCAGCAGCTATGCCACCCCCTCGGGTTGTATCGTTGTTGCATGCGTCCATCTTCGGTGTACCCACGCACCAAAATCTTGAGATACCACCGTGCTGCATCCCTCGGTGCGAGTCACCACCGTCTGTGCATGGTCTTTGTCGCACCACCGGGTTCTTCCTCGGCTACTTCAAGTATTGTCGTCGTGTTTCTATAGGTTACTTGCATGGCCGCCTCAGGCTATCATAGGTTCCATCGAATACGTCTTCGTCACCGTCGACTACACCTCTTTCGTCAGCATCATTGCCTCGTCCCCGACTACACTCTCTACTTCGACAACAGCGGAATGCACCAGCACCTGTCTCTCTTCGCTGCTCTGCGCCACGTGGCCATCCGGGAGGCCTCCTATGCTAGTCTCTCTAGCATGGCGTGAAGTTCGTAACGACATTATTCTATGCATGCTCGATGTTGGAAACACAGTCGCGTGCCTTCTTCCCCGACTTGTCGTCGGACTTGGCAAACCAAGTGTGTGGCCTCTTCTAGAATGACTTCGATAAGATCGTCTTCAGCATTGACACCCTCCTCGATGACTTCCTCAATTGAGACCTTGTATTCGTCACCAATGCACCCTTGCGCACACAACTCCATGGTGCTTCCCTGTGCCCGCTGCTTCATGTACGGCTACCTCGACACCGGCAACCCCAACCAAGACATCGATCACGGTGACCCCTCGCGTAGTCGCATCGCTACCTTGACTAAAGTTACAATACCCATCGCTCTCGGCTATCTCAACATCACACAAATGGACACCACCTCGCTTGAGCACCTTATCACCTTCCTGTATAGTCCAAGCAGCCGCGCCACGACATTGTCAGCGGCGTTCCCAACACTACCACCGCGACTGCAGCAAAGTGAGTAGTCAGAAATATTATGGGATTTGTACTGAATTATAGTCCATATACTACGTTAGCTTTAGGAGATGCTTCTTATACTCCAAAGTGTTGTATCCTATATTATAATTAATCGCACGCAGTGGTGGAGGACCCATTATGGCAAGCTATGACATTTGAACCATTCTTGTACCCTATCCAGTTTACTTCACATCAGATCGAAACCGGCAGTCGGTTGATACATATCACATGCACACTGATATATACTCCTATCAGGCGCCGTCGGCTGCGCACTCGGACAAATTGATCAATGGATTGCGCGGCCGGATGGCCGGACGGGTCAATCTTTCTTCTGGGTCGTGTCCGCCATGATGAAGGTGGAGGGGTTGACGGCCTTCTCGGCGGCCGTCTGCAACGCGGATCCGGCGGCCGCGAACGCCCCGTCGGTGCCCGGCAAGCTCGCTTCAGCGAGCGGCGCCACCGCTACGGCGGCGGCCAGCAGCAGAACAGGCAGCGAGGCCAAGCGCACGACACATGTCGTCCGTTAATTGTTGGCTCGCTACGCTGGCGGGCGGGGTTTTAATCCGTTGTGGGGCGGGAGGTGGTAATATATAGACGGTGTCGGTGGTCGCCCGCGAGAGGAGGACGCCCGTCTTCTTTTCATTTTCTGGATTGAAAATGACGTGGCGTGAAAACAGGGAGGGCGCGTTTATTTGTTTCTGGAGAGTCCCGAAAGAAATGGGCTGCAGTTTGTGAAAATAAATCCAGAACTACACCGTATATCCAGCTTCCTACTGGGCCCACTCTAGTCCCACGATACTTCTGTCCCGTCGAACGCTGGCCTGGCTAGTCGATTGACACCCACGATTAGTACCACATCGCTAAATCAAACAACGTACGCCCTGTTTAAAATACCAGCGGCCAGCCACTACGTCACCGCCTACGGCACGTAGGCTGGAGCAGAAAAAATATTTATGTGTTGTACATATATGCATACAAAATTGTACAGAAGATTGTACATAAGCTGTTGTATGTAAAAATTGTAAAATGTACACTGTTAAATTAACGTGCTAGATATTAGCAAAGGGCAATTTTTGTTGAAATTTCGTAGCACACATATACTAGTTTGCATGTTTTTTGCACTGCTAAATCTGCAACGAGCAAACAGTTCCTGCTCACTCGTAAGGGTCAGGCAGAAAATCCAATGCAACAAAAACACGGATAACACATTTAACAACGCCCAACTATGTTCAGAGAAAGAAGGCAAACATACTTGTGCACACATATTATATTTCCTTGACACGGGTAGTTTCTTGAATTACAGACCTTAATACCACCGAATCGCCAAACTGGTACATGTTTCATTCCATCTCCATTAGCGGCAATCGCGGTGAACACAGTTTGGAGAACTGGGAAAAGATCTGCAGGCATCAGATGCTGAATCTACAACTCAAATCCCATGGGAGTGATATAGATCGCTGCTGTTGAAGCTGGAGATGGGCCAGCAAACACTCCGCTAGAAGAACGTCCCTTCTGGAGGCTGCACCAACTTGCGGTTCTGCGCGATTCCCATATCTTTCTTCAGCTGGGTTAACACAGTTTCCATCGTGTAGTCGCGCTGCCAGTTTGCTAGCACGCTGAACTTCTTTGGGTCAACCTGCAGGACCACATCAACCAAATGAATATATGCATCTGAAGAATAGCCTAATGCATCAACCACACTTTATCTTCTATGCATGGATATGGACATGAAGAGAGAAAGTACCGCTCCAGTCTCGTGGTTGACACATCCCATGTTGATTCTAGAATGAAATCTAACAGATGGTGCCTTCTCGGGGTAGTCTTTGTCACAGAACAGCTTCAGCTGGTAGATGCGGCCCTCATGGACAGTCTGCAAGGTGGAGTAAGATAAAAATTTATTAACTATATACATGTCAATAGCTGGATGAACAAACAAGAGGGAAACAACATGCAAACATTTCTTGGAGCAATCTTTGCAGCTTATAGATTTTGAATTTTTGATACAATAAGAACTGATTTTCTAAGCATAGTGCAAACTGGGAGCTAACTGAAAAACTACAATTTGTCTCTACATAGCAGCCATGGTAGATATACTAATCCCCATCCTGCAAATGTTGTGCCTAGTGTCAATAGCCATTTCCACCAACACAACCGTGAATGAAAAATACTGATGTAGGCTTTTAAGTTTATTTTGCTAGTTTCAAGGAATACATGTGTGACTGACTGATGAGTAATGAAACTGTAACTCACATTGTGAGGACCAATAATGGTGCCAGTCCATGACCGCATGTATATGTCATCTGCATCATCCATTCCATAGCTGACTGTTCCATCTCCAATACCCTTCTCCCCACGCTCAAGCTCTTCTAGCAACCTGAAGTTCCGAGGAACTGCAGGCATCATAAAAATATTAGTCACCTCAATAAAGAGCTAAAATTACTTGACCAAATATGTAAGGTCAGTACATTTTCCCAAGTTGGAATAAAAACATATCAAAGAACCAGCAGCAATTTGTGTGCGGTACAAATTCAGGAAAAGTTTTTAGTCAGGACAGATACAAATTTACTGTCGAAATATGAAACAGAAGCTCCCATAGAAAATTAAACTTACAGAAATTTGATGCACTGATTCAGCGCAGCCCAATTGGTAATCAGATTTATGATACACACAGTATGTACACTATTGCTATTAGCGCGGTAGGCAACCTCACCACCTACCATACAGTAAGGACGCCAACCTTACCACCTTACGTGCGCTAGTGTGACAATGCCATACACACATGATCTTACAACCAGAAATGTAAACAAGCACAGAATATACATAGATCCATCATGAAGAATTGATAAAATTTCAAAGAAAATGGCCTCAGACTGTTATGACAGCCAAAGAGCAAGCAGAAAGAAACAAGGGATTTGAAAAAGAAAAGTAGCTTGGCCCATCAGACTCATCTAAGTGTGCATGCCTCGCGGAAAGAACAGTAAGGCCTTACACAGCCATCAACAAACATGGACCAGCAGCAACAGTACACAAGTCCCTCCCTAATAATACCCTCCTACATCACCATTGCCAGCTTCACCTGTTCCTCCTCATTGCTAGCATTGCCTCTCCATCCTCACCACCAGAGCGGTGCAGATGACTTGACCTGGATATGGATGGAGCAAAGGAGAGGTGTAACAGAGTAGAGTAGAGAGGTGGGCAGCGGCTGGTGGACTGCCAAAGCAGATAATGATGGGTGTGATGGCCAGCGGCGGCCTCACCTATCATGTCTGCTTCAGGAATAGAACAATAATCTACATAACTGGTTTTGTTTTACCATTATCTCTCCTTTTGGTCCGATGTTACATAACACAAACCTCATTCTAAGTAATTTCCAATGTGTGATTGATAGTCCAATTACTCAATTAGTGCAACGCCACCTATATATAGTTTACACATCATTCTGAATGATCTACCGATACCAAAATCCTTCTTCTGAAGTAGAAGAAGAATATACAGGTCATGGACACATACAATTTGCTTCGCACTCTGTGTCTACAGAGACAAGCCATGGTCAAGTGAGGATCGTGGCCTTCCTTATAATTACGGCTTCAAATCCCATGCTACCAATAACCCCTCAGCCCCTACTTATTATTAGACAATATACTCCAATTGAGCTATGAGCCTATGACTATGATAATACTTCACAATGGTCGAAACTCTAAACGATCTCTTGTTAGCACATACTACACAGTTCCACCACTACAGAAAACCACCGCTAAATTGGTGAAGCAGAAAATAGCAAATCCAACACTACAAGTCTACAACACAGTCTTCTCGTGTGATGCCATCATCGACCATATCGGCAGGACGTGTCGTAAAAGCGGGCCATGCAATCAATCACATCGCCAAGCTAACATATCGGGCGATCCCTCGAACAGGGAGATCTATATGGCATCCAATCGCCAGCCTAGCAACGATCGCCTCCTAAATAGTCCACGCGTCGGCGTCGGCGTCGCCTGGTCCCTCAACCAAATTCCTCACCATACCTCCCCCCAGAGATGCACGTCCTGCCCAAACCGCATCAGATCGCGCACGACCGGATCGGGCCTCATCGGCAGGCGAGACCAGATCCCGCACGATCGAGGAAGAAAACACATAGTAGCGCGGGAATTTAGGGTGGGAAATCGCTCACCGACGACGCTCGATCCGGCGCCGGAGCTGCCCAGCGTCATCGCCGATCGACCGGGGCGGCGAGCGGCGGGTGGTGGGAGGATGCGATCGAGGTAGGGAGGGGAGATTGGCGGTGGGGGATTTGAGGAATCGCCTGCGCGAGAGGGGAAAGGGGAGGTCTGCGGCGGCTCAACGCGAACGAGATTCTCCCGTGTCCTCTTGTGGAAGATGGAATGCTTCCGGGGGATGGCTGTCAGCCGTCGGATCGAGATTCGGGCGAACGGACGGACAGGAGATGTGATGAATTAGGTAACTACCTACAAAGTTTGTGCGGCTGCATATGACGACTTTTCTCGAGATTCGCAAATGATTTGCGAATTCGGATTTGATCCTAGACGTCCAGTAGTTCGTAACTATTCGTTCACTTCGTTTCATAATTATGTGACGCACTTATCATATGGTTTTGCGTCATTTATTAATGCAACCGAGCCGTTTTAGTATCCATGTCGTACAATAGGCGCAACCCTAAGCGCCAAGGGAAGAAAAAGTATTATTTGCACTGTCCCTGATTGTAGTTATTTTTGGGCGTTTAAAACTACTAGCCCAAGTGCACTATTGTAGTGGTGGCATGGGCAATCATAACTTGCCCAACAGTATCATTTACCTATAATATTGTGCGATGGAAAAAGTTTGTGCTGCTAAATTTATGTTGCTGGTGTAATTTCGTTAGTGCCTCTAAATGTCGAATTTAGAAGAATGTTAATCGAGAATAAGTAGGTTGCGCTACCACATGTCGACAATAAGTTCGTGTGAAAAATGTCTAAATTAGGCTTGTTTTCCGATAAATCTACGTATGCAGATATGATGAACGGACAAACGGTGTTTTGTATCTGGAAACTACAAGTACCACCAAAATTAAGATCTTTATGTGATTTCTTCATAAAAAGTAATTGTTACTAAGGATAACTTGGCCGAACAAAACTCTCATGCTTGCAAGAAATTTCATTTTTTTGTGATTCCAAGGAGTCCATTTTTTCGATTGTCCTTTTGCTCGCCTTGTTTGGAGAGTTATTTATTTTACTTTGGGGTTGTATGGCTACCCATTGGATTTGCAAATGATCCTATCTTCTTTACGAAGGCGTAGCGAGCGCATATGAATTCTGGATGCACTCGTCTGGAGAAGGTTGCACGGGCTATCTACAACAAGATTGATTGTTGGCTTTGTAGAAGATTACAATATGCATATGTATTTCATCTTATTTCTTTTCCACTGGTTAATCTTTGTGAGCACTTTGTGTGACCCTTGAGCTGTAAACCAACGAATTCTAAAATGTTGAATAAAAGCGGTTGTAGGCATCAACTGATGGACAGGATGAAGCTATTCTCCCTATTTCAAAAAGAACATATGTACGAGTGAAACAATCTCAATCATAGAGGGCGATTTATTAAGGTTGTTAGTGACATAAGTCCTACAGGTTGCACTAAAATCTATGTTAACTAGATTAGTTAATTAGTGCACGGGTTTTTATTCCATAAATGGCTGGGAACACTTGTTTATGTCAAGGTGTATCAAGCATATTGCAAGTGAGCTTGTAAAACAATCAAACTGTATGTGTACAATTAATATGCATAATGCATTACAATTTATTATTAGTTGGTGGTTCCTATTTGCAATGCTATTTCAATACCAAGTACAAAGCTTACTCATGTTGGTAACTTGTATTGACCCAATATAACTCAAAAATGCACATTTCACTACAAATAAAACCACCAAAGAATCTTACCAAGAATTCTCCTTATACTATGAAAGTTCAGTTTTTGTTCTGGATGTTTCTATAAATGCTAACCTACTCATATACTAAAAAATATTAAGATATTTTTAGACCATATGGTTTAGAAATCTCTACCATAAATTTGTATAATTATGTAAGGTTTTCTCAACTGGCGAATAATGAAACGAACAATGTAACAAAATCAGTTTAAGTATAGCATGATGGAAGTGTATATTCTATATACATACAATAAAAGTGGATAGCAAACAAAAAAAATTAAATAGTATTTCCAAACTTTACCACGTGGTTTACCTTGTAAAATAACTAACAAAAAAATATACTCACTAATACCATAGCATTCTACAAGCAAGTCCAAAGTATAAGAGTTTAGTGTAAAATTATATATATTTTAGTTCTTTCCAGGTCCTAATTATGCTAGGGCTGTCCCTCCCTACAAGTAATAAGATAGTGTTTCTTGCTACCACGCATTGCATTCTAGTACGGACATCCCTCAAAACATTGAATACCCAGTTATTGCTAGCCTTTCTTATAGTCTCCCGGGCCAAGATTTGCCAGGTTTGTGCAAGATAGACTGGACGTGTGCACATGCTGGAAAAATCCACCGGAATTCTCCCTAGCTTTTGCAAAACACACGTCGAAGTCCACCTTCCTTTTGTTGTCACCCTCAGCACCTTCTTGACACATCCACCTTCTTTTCTGGTTTTTGGTGGTTACGCCAGGTCCCAAAGACGGAAGTGAGGACTCTCTGCAACCATACATAGCAGCCGGATGATTAGTGTCAAACTGATGCAAGGGTTCCAATGACCGAACGGACCGTAAAGTTCCAACTATTGGGATGGTGGCATCGTAGGAAAGGAGTCAACCGACACTCGGAGATGGGATAAAGTAGGAGGCAATCGACCATTTTGGCTCTAACGGCCTAGAGATACAAGCGCTCGAGGCGGCTGTCTTGATGCACAAGTTTTTTCAAAATAGTTCTTCAAAATTTTATTTTAGATCTCAAGAAAATAGTTCTCCTAGAGACAAAAAAAATTCACTTATCCAATTTAGTTTAAAATAGCAGGCTAATTTAGTTTTCTATCCATAAGTTTAAATTTTTATTTTCCCAATCATAAGTTTCTATCCATAGTTTAAAATAGCAGGCTAATTTAGTAGCAACATTTTCAAAAGCTAATAAAGGTTATAGCCGGGCTATAGTGGGCTAATCCATTTGAGTTTTTTTTAAAAATATAGGGAAAATTTCAATTCAATTATATCTTGCCCAAAAAAAGAGAAAAACTATGACTCTAACATGATCCGAGCTACAGCCCATTCAACTATTCAAGTTTTAATGAATCAGTGACAAAAATTTAGGAAACATGAAATAAAAAAGAAAAGAGAAGTTCAGAAATTTATGTGGCTAAATTAGAGACTAATTAGAAACTAAATAGGGCTATAGCTGGCTATCAGCGAGTTTTCGTAGAAGCTTAAGGAGAAAAACGCATCTGCCTCCCGGGTTGCCTCCGCCTGGGCGACCCCGGAGGCCGCCCATCCTCGTCGCCTAGAGCCCCCAGCCCCGCTACTGCCTAGCTGCCGCCGATTTAGACAACACATAGCCCAGCAAAGTCCCGCCAGCCCTAGCCACATAGCTCAAGTAGCCAATTTTTCGTAAAGAGTTAATCCCATTTTCAGCGGCTACTTGAGCTCTTATGACAATTTGTAATTTAAAAAACCTTGAACATATAATTTCACAAGGCATCGCCAGATTTTTGTTATGCCATCAAACGAATTTTCTCTAACGTGGAACGTGGGGACAGGTAGCTATCCGAATCTATTGCATCCCAACTCCCAAGTGCGTCGCCAATTGCAGGCCATGTAGTATGGCCATAGCCTCTGCCATTTCCACATTGTGAACCATCATCAGAAGGTGGTTACTAGATTCGACGAAGCCATTTGAATCTAGAATAATAGCTCATGTCGAGCTGCTTTTCAGTTTCATCCTGAAAGAGAGAGGCATCGGCATTTAGCTTTACCAATCATGCCGTCCTGCCGGTGTTTTTTAACCATGCCACCCGACGCCCTTCTACTTTCTTGATTTTGCTGCACCCAATAATTAGCCGCGAGGACCATGATCGCCATTCCTGTCCTATGTGGCGATTGCGCGGTTTCTTCTCTGAGATATTATCGGCGCTCCCACCAAATATACCAAGTCTCAATAGTGTTTGGAGCTCCGGCTGGCCTAGAACCAGCAATTTCTTTCGCCGGGACAAATGAAATATTCTAGTGTCACCTAGCCAAAATAATCGACTAATGTAGCTTCTTTTACGAATTCTTCGAGCCCTAGTGATTTTCAAGCAGCCGCTCCTCTATCACATTCAAATAGCTCATATCTGCCATTTTCAGCTCCCCGGGAGCGAATAGGGCATTGTGCCTTCACCTTAATATGCATATTCGCTAGGATCACACGACATGGCAAAGTTCCATGCGACGCCTTTCAGTTGATTGCCTTAATCTTTGATGTAATCTCGAGCTTCCATAAATTAGACCAAACTGAATTAGTCTGGACCGGTCGTGCATAGCAGAAGTTCTCAGTAGTTTGTGCCCGTGTTACTGATCCCATTCGGCATGATAGGATCTGTCCTTTTGGTGTTATTAATACAATATATACTTTGCTTGAATTACAACTTGGGATCCATGGATCGATGTTGGAATTGGATGCACACTCGGACACTAGAATAACATGCGGGAGAGCGTTAGAACTTACTAGCGGTAGACTAATTTGGTAAACATATTTTCCAATTACTCAGGCAGATCCTGGTGCTTAATATGTCCCTGATGTTTTCCTACACGATCCTTATAGTGTTGTAGGAAATATCTTTACGAAACTCATATGGTCCAAGAAAAAAAAAGACGAACGGATGTGACTGACAAATATTCACATGCACGACAAATATTCACATGTACATTTCTCCTTTCAAGTTTCAACCTTTTTTGGTCTACACAAGCTTCATAGTTCGTACATCACCACGTACAAGATCATCAAGTAGATGTGTCCAAGC
The DNA here is from genome assembly GCF_022539505.1 of Lolium rigidum. Taxonomy (NCBI): domain Eukaryota; kingdom Viridiplantae; phylum Streptophyta; class Magnoliopsida; order Poales; family Poaceae; genus Lolium; species Lolium rigidum. The sequence goes on from NC_061512.1 coordinate 165,044,769, forward strand.
GATGGAGAGGTATTCCGCAAAAAAAAAAAGCGATGGAGAGGTAGCTCCTACGGCTTTTACTCCTTGGAGACTCCCGTCTGGTAGGGCGCCTCGCAGAACTCGCCTCCAAGATCGTCGCATGCCTCACCCGGAAACACCCTGCATTTTTGTTTTCCGCCATGGAACTGATCTGGTAAGTTCGCGAACACAACAACGTTGACAAACCAAAACACAATCCTTTTTTCTGTGTGCTTGCTTACGTTTTAGCCTCGTCGTAGGATAGGTACTCCCTCTCCACCTCCTCCACCTTGCTTGCAGCAGCAGCAGATGCGGAGTCGCCGAGCTTGGTCTCCGGGTACATCTCCGCCGCCTCACACGCCTCGCCGCCGACCAGGTCGCATGCTTCCATCGGAAACACCCTGGACCACTCGAATATGCATCATCAGATCACTTCAGTTCAGTTCAAGCCCAAACAATGAGAGGGAGTGAGGGAGGGAGAGAACGTACGAGACGTCAGAGCTGTAGTCCACCTCCACTGCCCCGGTAGGCGCTGCACGAACGACGCCGCCAGCTAACCTTCTCGTGCCGGCAGCGACGATGCTCCTCCGCCTCGCCGCCAGCCTGCTGCCCATTGCAGCGACAGGCAGCACGGCCGGCAAACCAATGGCAGCCTGCATCTTCTTACAGATAGTCTGATCCTGATCTGCTTCTGTCTGTCTATCTAGAAGACTAGGTTGTGCTGTGTTAGCCTGACGATCACCCTAAGCAAGGAGGTTCTTATATACTACTGCCAGGAGTGAGTCCAGTTTGGATAACACTGGGGCCATGTGCTATCCTCCTATTGGCTGTCTACCTCAATGAGAGGGGCACCTAATTTTGTACCATTCTAGAGATATTTCTGCCCCCATCTTCATACTTATCTTGACCCAGTTTTTTGTTACAAATGGGGAAAATACGGACAGAATAAAAGAATTATAGGGGCAATCCAAGCTTTGCTATTTTCTTCTTTCAACAACTTGCGAACAACCAAGTTAAATGGCTTTTACATCATCAGAACAGCTTATCCATCATCATCAGAGGCAGTACAAATGGCTTTTACATGGACGGATTGCTCAAGCACAGACCAAAGGCTTCTTAACATCACCTTAACAACAAGGTAACACTAAAAACAACGCACGCAAAATACTTCTAACTACGGAGTGATGCTCGAGGTACCGCTGGCAGTCCTAGTTCATCCTCCTGCACCAGATAATAACAAAATAAATGATACATTGCAAATTACCATGGCTGCTTAGTTGTCAGTGAACAATGGCAAATCATGCAAGATTATCCTACCAGGTACCAAGTCAGAAACGACAAATGCGAGAAAGACATACATAATTTGGTAATAGATGCTATATACTGAGTTTGGATTTCAGAACCCATGCATTGTTTTTATAATGTCAATTTATTGATTCATTCCAAAGGAAAGAAACACCAGGAATTCTGAACAAGATAATGTCAAGTTAAGAATGCTGTGCAAATTGCATTCTTCTGTACATGCACATGGAATTCACTTACCTGGTGCCTGTTTACTGGAACTGCTGTAGGATAAGTCGGTGCAGCGGGCAAGTTAAGATCAGCTTCCTCGTCTGGCTCAAGATATGACGGGACTGCAGCAGACTCAAACTCCATATCAGCTTCCAGACCATCCAGCTCTGCAATTTTCAATACAAACAATGAGGACAGTATATCAAGGAGAATATCCAACTCTGCAATGGCAATGTCCCACAAAAAGAGATAGAGACACGCCTGGGACAAGAATGCCAAAGAATTGAACCTAAGCTATCTACGACAAAGAGCTATGTTGTTATAGTCCATAACCATCCATGAAGAGGGAAGGGCCAACTACCAAAAGAGCAACAAATAAAGCCATCTAAAGTTACAACATTAGCATAGTCTAGCTGAAAATACAGTTTCCATACCTCCCATTAGCTCTTCCTCATCAACATCATCGGGGATGTTGTAGCTTCTACCGAGAGATTCTTGTACTTCGTTGCTCACATCCATGAGATCCGTCATTTCATCTTGCATATTCTAAAAAATACAGTTCACGAGTAAAGAAACTTGTGTTACCATCAAGGCATCAATTGAAGAAGGGACAGTAAGTCAGTAACCAACAACATTGAAAGGAAAATATTTAAGGCTGTTCCATCATTTTAGTTTCTTTGTGCATCACACTATGGATAGTAAGGCGTGCTTCGCTTACGCCATAACTAACTCTGCAACTGTTTTTGGTAGCACCCGTAAGAAGTTAGTCCGTATTGGCATGGTGACCAAACTTTGGCATGGCCATGGCTCTTTGATCACATCCTATGCACTTTTTGTTAAAAAATAAATTGATGGCCACAGTATGGTTCATTATATAGCTCATGGATATGGCTAAGAAATGTGATCCCAAATTAGCCAATCACAAGCCTGAACTCTGAATTAAAAAGATACTTAATAAGTTTCTGATATACCACATTTGACAGCAGGCCTATCGAATAGTACTTCTATTGCCCAGTCCACTACATATATTATTGGGCTATAAGGCTTGGGACTTTGCAAGTCAATGATGGTTACTGCTGAGCATGTCTAACAGACCCCCTAAAAGGCCCAACCCCGTAAAATAACCGCCGATATACGGGGTAGGGCTCTACCCGACCGTGTAGCAGACCCCGTAAAACAGGCCCCCGCAACGATTTTTTACAGTTTTGGCTACGGGGTGGCTCTTCGCCCCTTACTTGTACGGGATGAGAGGGCTGAATACAGGGCCAACCCTTCATCCCATTTCAGCTAGGGCGCGCGGACATTTCAAAATTCCCAACCGTTTTCCCCGCGCCGCCGCCATAGCCACCCGCGCGCCGCCGCTGAAAATAGAATATTCCTTAGGATTCTGTTTTACGGGGTGGGGATACGGGGTCTGCTAGCTCGGACGAGTTTTCGGCCGGTGAAAAGTGAATACAGGGCCCTCTACTCGCGTTTTACGGGGCAAAAAAATAGAGGGTTTGTTAGACATGCTCTAATAGCACACCGGCGAGCTAAAGACACTAACTTAGAGGGATACATCATATACATATGACGGGAAAAAACATTGAACCGGGAATACTCAAAATGGCAGCAGCACAAAACCCAGACCATACATGGTAGTACAAATAAGGGGAAAGCTAAGACCATGCGACCATGGCCGAAGCTTCCTTCACACACTTTGAGGAGCTTCTTGGCACTACGGTGGATCGACAGTACTCGCTGGACCTGGACTTCCTGGGCACACACTCAGAGGACCTGTCCGAGCTTGAGGTTGCGTTCACAAAGGGTGAGATCTGGGAGGTGGTCTGCCGCTTGCCTCATGGCAAGGCGCCGGGACCCGATGGCTTTACGGCTGAGTTCCTCCAGAGCTGTTGGGGGACGGTGAAGGCGGACTTCATGGCCGCGTTTGATAAGTTGTTCACGATGTGCGGGCGCGGGTTCCAGGGCCTGAACCAGGCCCTTCTAATCCTGCTGCCCAAGCGCCCGGATGCGGCTGCTTTGGGTGATTACCGGCCAATTAGCCTGATCCACATCTTTGCCAAGCTCATGGCGAAGACGTTGGCTACTCGCTTGGCCCCTCGGATGGAGTCGCTGGTGGATCGCAACCAATGCGCGTACATTCGCAAGCGGTGCATTCACGACAACTTCATGTTGGTTCAACAGACGGCGAGATTCCTGCACAGGATGAAGGAGCCACGGGTGATGCTCAAGCTTGACATAGCCCGGGCCTTTGATTCCGTCTCTTGGGGGTTCCTGGTGGAGGTCCTCCGGAAGATGGGATTTGGGCCCAGGTTCTGCGAGCTGGTGGCCATCCTCCTATCCACGGCTAGTACCAGGGTGATGCTCAATGGCGAGCCAGGTCCCCCCATTTGGCATAGGAGGGGCTTGAGACAGGGCGACCCCCTATCGCCATCTTTGTTCGTGCTGATCATGAACACGCTCAACCGAGCATTGGCTAAGGCGATGGAGTTGGGGATTCTGCGGCGCCTGGCACGACGGGAGCTGGCCAGAACGGTGTCGCTTTACGCGGATGATGTGGTCATCTTCTACCATCCGGATGAGACAGAGTTGCGCGCTATCCGCGACATTCTGGAGCTCTTTGGTCACGCGTCAGGCCTACACACCAACTTCGCCAAATGCTCGGTCTCTGCGATTGCCTGCACGGAGGAGGTGGCCAATGCCGCTGCCGGGGTGATGGAGTGCCAGTTGGCACCCTTCCCTGTAAAATACCTCGGCATCCCACTCTCCATCCGTCGGCTACCGGGTGAGGCGTTCCAGCCTGTGGTGGATCGTTTGGCTGACAAGTTACCAACCTGGAAAGCGTCTATGATGCCCGGGGCTGGTCGCTTGGCGGCCGGTTAGATCGGTCTTGGCAGCTATTCCGCTACATCAGCTCGTGGTGCTGAGCTTCTACAAGAAGGCGCTGAAACAGGTTAACAAGATCCTGCGAAGCTTCCTTTGGGCCGGTAGGGCAGAGGCCAATGGCGGTCATTGCCACGTCAACTAGTCAAGGGTGTGCCGCCCGCTGCGGTTTGGGGGGTTAGGGATCCCGGATCTCGCTCGCATTGCCATCAGCCTCCGGGTTCGTTGGCTATGGAGGATGCGGACTGACCCCCAACGACCATGGCGCGGGCTCGACATGCAGTTCTCGAAGATCGAGCTGGACGCCTTCGCTGCATCCACTTCTATGGTGGTGGGCAACGGCGAGTCCGCTCTCTTTTGGGAGGACAGGTGGCTGGATGGCAAGTCCACCAGGGAGCTAGCGCTGGAGGTTTATGCGCTCATTCCCAAGCGCCTCAGGAAGCGGCGCACGGTGCGGCAGGCGCTGGTGGAGCGCAGGCTGGATCTCGGACATCGAGGCGCACCGAGCGCCTTGGCGCTATGGCGGTATGTTCAACTATGGATTAGGCTCGGGGACATGGTGCTCTCCCCGGACCAAGACAGGTTGGTCCGGCGGTGGACGACGGATGGCCGGTATTCCTCCGGCTCCTGCTATGACGCCCTCTTCCGGGGGCGATCCTATCGAGCTCCCGGAAGCTCAGCCGGAAATCCCGGGCGCCACCAAGGGTGAAGTTCTTCATCCGACTTGCTTGCACCGGACGAGTCTTCGGACGAGTGAGCGTCTGGCGCGTCGGGGATTGCCCCACGCGACAAGATGCCCGTTGTGCGACCAGTCAGTGGAGACTATGGCGCACATCCTAACCGGTTGTTCCTTCTCTAGGACAGTTTGGTTCGAGGTCCTATCGTGGATTCGATCCACCGTGGGGCCTCCGACGGTTGAGGGTGTCTTCGCGGAGTGGTGGCCGCTGGTGGTGCGGACCTCCCCACGCCAGTTGCGCAAAGGAACTTCGTCACTCATCATGCTCACGGCGTGGTGGATTTGGAAGCACAGGAATGCTGCGGTCTTCGACAACGCGCGTCCCTCGGTGGCCTCCTTAGTCAGTGACATCAAGGCCGAGGCGCGACAATGGGCGGACGCGGGCGCCCGGGGGCTTCGCCAACTCCTCCCCTAGATTAGGTCTTTTGGGTTGAGTTGTACGGCGTGGTGTTGGTCCCTCTTCTGGACTTTGTACGTATAAACCTTCTTTATCTATCAATGCATAAACGCAAGGCTTTTGCGTTTTCGTGAAAAAAGGGGAAAGCTAAGCCACATACATCGATATCCTCGATCTTGACGGTTTTCATCATCCCCTTAAGCTCCTTGTTTGCGGCCTTCATAGCATTCATCTGAACACACAGACACAGACAAAAATCATTCGACGTTCTGAACTTTGTCGCAGGATAAAACTTCAGAGGGTACACATACAGTCTGCTGGGCGTCCTTGAGGCCGTCGGCGGCGAAGCCGACCTGGTCGAGGTTGTAGGTCTGGTTGTAGAGCATGTTGCGCTGCTCTTCGTACATGCGCTTGTGCTTGAGTAGCCTGATGGCGCGGGCCTTGATGGCCTCCTGCGAGGGCCCCGGCCGGGTCCGGCGGATCTCCTCCTTGTACCTGGCCAGCTCCTCGTCCAGCTTCCTGATCTTCTCGTCCACGCTCTCCCCCCTCTTGTTTATCTGCCCAATCACTCAGAAAAGAGAAGCATTTGGATTCGATGGAGGGAACCTATTTGTGGATAGGGAGAAGGGAAGGGGAGGAGGGCTGACTTGGTTTGTGGCGTCCTGGATGGTGGGGGCCGGTTCCTTGCTCTTCTTGGCGCCGAAGATCTTCTTCATCTCCGATTCCGGTCGTCGTCGTCGGCGGCGGTGGCGGCGGCGGGCAGAGTGAGTGTGCTTCTCTGTTCCGAAATTCAGATGAACATTTTCGTTATCGTTTTCCTCAAACTTACAAATGCGGATGTAATGGGCTTCATTTATGGAAATATGTAATGGGCTAATGGGCCATACCAATTAAAAAGGCTATCATCGCCGTCGAACCACCGATAATCTTCATGGCTAATATATGCAAAGCCTTCATCGGTCCTGCCGACGATGCCACCAAGATGACAGACAGCGCCCCCGCCCGAGCCCATTATCATGTCTGACACCGAGAATCCACTCTTAAGGCCATGTACAATGTGGAATCGATTCAATGAAAAATGTGTTAGAATAGGAACCGGTAGCAAGTTTGTTGCTATGTAGTGAAATTCCCCGGCTGTGGGTCCTACTTTCTATTAAACTACCAGCAGTTTTTTCTCTCTATCCAACCATTCTTCCTCACATACCTGCCAAGGGGCCCACATATGCATGCAAGGAACCGAATCAAATACTTGGTTCGCTTTTGTTGTCAGACTTAAAAAACCGATGCTCTACTATGTGATGAACCGCATCATATGCCACTATGATTCGCTTTGGATGCACATAGTACATGGTCTAAGGAGAGGGATCTTACATGATATATATAGGCAACGTTGGCCGTCAGACAGCTAATATGGGAAAAAGGTAAGTCGGCATCCCCACCGTTTGATCCCAAAAAATGGATGACTCTAAAGCATATTTTTTGTTACAAGAACAATCAACTTTTGTAGTCCAGAACATGGCCGACCAGGTTCAATCAGCTCATCACAATAAATAAAAAACCAAAAAATCAACATTTTTTTTGGTAGAGGGAGCATACGCACCCGGGAGCCAAATTAAATTTCCGAAAGTTGTTCCAAATTTTTCGACATTTCAAAATATGCGGTTTGTTGCTCGCCTGGTATATATGAAACTAAGTATAAGCGGGGGAAAGCCAAGACGTTGTTCCTGGACCATCACGTGCCACCAGAGTCTGGAACGGCAAGGGCGAAAGTGTCCGTATTCTCATGTTGTATATGCCGGAGAAGTGGCCCGGCAACGTGTATGTACTGCTCTTGTTCAGAAAGTAGATGCAGTCTTGTTGAGCCCCGCCATATTGGTCACCGGTTGGAAGCGATTCTGAGCAGCCTTGGCTGACAAAGAGGGCACGTCCCATCAACGTATCGACCTTCCTCCACTGCCCACAGCCGCTGCTCAAGTCCGCGGCCTCGAATACCTCAAACCGAGCTGGCGTGAAAAATATTAGGAACAGTCCATTGACCATACCCATTTGCTTCACCATCAACAACTGATCGCCGGATGCGACCAGGTAGCGGCTGGTCAGAAAATGGTGCTCGTCGTTTGCGATAAGTATGCGTTGTAGGTTAACATGATTGCCGTCGCCGCCGCCGCCGGTGTCCATGACGTAAAGATGGATAGCGTATGCACGTGTTCCGATTCCGACAAGGACGTAGAGCTTCTCTTGGAAGAGCGTGATGTCAAGGACATGCGCGAGGATGTGTAGGGGAGGCGTCCACTGGATGTTCACGGCGCTAGAGGGTTGGCGCTGGCTGCAGATCGACAAGAACTCTCCATGTCCATGTGGGCGACCTTCCCTGATGGTGACGATGTGGTCCGCCATCACGACCACTTTGCGCAGATTGCAGACGGGCGGGGAGTCCGGAGATACTACTTCATGACGGAAGCAGTTAGCGTGGACCTGTCGAGGGGCCGTGTTGTGGGAGAAGGGGTTTGCTAGGGAGCACCTGCCATCGCTGTGCACGATGAAGAGCATGCCGCCCGTGGACATGATGCGGGAGACGTCGTCTGGGATCCGAATACGATGGAGCTCGCCGTCGGGGAGGCTGAGGGACCTGCCGTCGCAGAGCGTGAGCCACGGAAGCGGCGGTCGCAGCGGAGGATGCAAGCGCGCGCCCGCGCGCCACGAGCGGCATACGGCGCGGACGCGGCTGGCGTGGGACGGCACGCGCTGGATGACGAGGCCCAGCAGCTCCGGCGGGAGGTCATCCTGCCATGGAGATGGAGGGTGGTCGCCGAGCGGGGTGGTCGCAATCGCCTCCATCCTAAATCTGATCCGCAGCATCAGCTGCACTTATGACTTGATTCATGTAGAAATATGGGAGGCAGAGTCCAGGCCAAACCCGAAGTTCCAATGCCAAACATGCGTGGACTCCTTCTGGATTACGACTGAAACAGAGCATATTTATCGTCCCCGGTCAATGATGAACAAGACCAGGTATCCGGCTGAGATCTATGAGGATTTACGCACTTGCTAGAACACAAGGGATCTTACCGCTCGATACACGCACTCTTTGTTCTCAGGGATACAATGTGTATCCATTGACAAACACTACTCATCCCCCTCCCAATACCCTATGCGGCCACGCCGGGCGACCGCCGCCTCCCCACCTCTCAACCACCACATGTCCCTCCACTCCTCCCACGGTCCCCACAGGGAGCGTCGCCGGGTAAAGCCCTGGTGGCGTGGCGGCAATGGATCTTCCTCGGCCAAGATCTGGAGGACGGCGGCAGGCATCTGGGTGATGTGGGCTGGCGAGGCCGGTGCGTCTCGACGAGCTAGGGTGGTGGGTGGCGCAGCAGCTAGTGCCGGCGGTGTGGGCAGGCCCAATCTAGGCACGGATGGGTACGTGCATGCCAAAACCTTCACTCCGACATTCACCTCGTCGTCACCCACGACGGCATGTGGAGATGATCTGGGTTCATTCACAACAGCATGAGGAAGCCTTGGCCGTCGGCCCCGGGCATGGCAGTGGTGGTCTACTCCTCCACCGGAGGTGGTCGGCCTGGCTGGTTGTGGCATTTTCATCCCACATCTAGCACCGGTGACGAGTTGGGGAGGCTCGATTACCGGTGAAAACCGTGCTATGACCTCAATCATGGCGGGTGGTGGCGGTGTCTTCGCATCGTTACCTTGCATCACCTCTGCATCTACCACGTACTTACTCACGCTTCTCCGGGATAAACCCCAAACCTGGGTTCTTCGGATAAGCCGATGGCGACGCTTTGGGCGTCGCTCTCCATCTTGGAGGCATCATTTTTGGAGTAGTTGCTGGATGGTGGAGGCATGAGGTGGAGCAGTGTACATCTACCTCGTCGATGACGGCGAGTCTCTACTGCATGGAGCAGCGGGGTCAATGTTGGATGTGACATGATAAAATCGCTCAGGGCGAAGGCGATGTTTGGCGCAGTGCCGGAGGCGATGAAAGGTACCGACGGCGGTGACGGCTTCTGTAGCATGTGCATGAAATGCTCGCTATGAACGCTCCAGTTTCGCTTAGAGGGTGTCTTGAGGTATGCGATGTTCCCGTTTCTTAGTTAATGGGTGGTGTTCGCGTTTTCAAGGCATAAGGTCTTGCTAGCATGATATTCATCCGTTGTCGGGTTTGCAGGTGCTGTGTGGTGGCTTCAATTTTTTACATATTCTTTTTGTTAATCTCTGTATTTGTGTTCGTTGGGTTAGGTTTGTGGTCAATTCTTGCTCGAATTATTCATCGGCTTCATTTATGATTTTCCGCAAGGTCTTCCATGCATGCTTGTGGCATCAGACGCTCTGTTGATGCGTACTCGTGTATACTTCAGTGGATAGGGGGGCCTGCAAATCCTTAGCCCACCATGCGCATCTTTTCTCGTGTCTACTACATGCAGCCGAACTGTGTGATGAACCGCTAATTAGGCCATGAGGTTATGACATTGACAATTGATCAAATCTGGGTATGTAAGTATCCTGGTAATTTTTTTTCTTCATTCCGGTCTCCATCCTTCTTGCAGTGGTTCTTCTGTCATTTACCAAATTAGGGAAGTTCGTCTTTCTTTAGATCAGAATGCAAGTTTTAAATTTACCATTAGTAGCCATGTTCAAGGATATTTGATGGTCACATTGAAAACTTGCATCAGTGAGCAATTTAACAGAAATTATCAGCTGCAACATGCTTATATATGGTCTATTTGTCAACTCATTTATTTCTCTTATCTAAGATGCAGATGTATAAGCTGAACTTGTGTAGCCCCGATAAATTACAGTACAACTTGGACATCAAAACTCGATGTGTAATCGCCAGAGTGTTTGACTTTATCTACAAGTGAGTTTAGACGTGGAGCCACGAACCTGAACCTGAAATGTTTGATGAATGCAAGTGAGATCCTGGCTCTTGATGGTGTCATGCCATGCCACACTTTTGTTCATTGCATGCCACACTTTTGTTCATGGCATGTTTGATCCAAGTTGAATATGTCACTCTGTAGGTGTTTTCATCACATTGATTGGTTCCAACATTTCATGTCAATGGTTCTTTGCATTTTCGGATACGACTGGAGGAGTTCTTATTTCGACTGTATTTATGGATTTCTCAAAACTACAATCAATGATCTGCATATGGACTATGGAGATAATTTAAACAATTGAGCATTGTTCTTATGAAAGGTTATTGTTATTACTACCATCAATTTTTTCCAGTTAATATTCAGCAAATGTGAAGATTTCACTTCAAGCGGTTGTGAAGACTTGCTCAAAAAAAAAGCGGTTGTGAAGATCGTAGATAAATTTTGATGATTCGAGTTTTATAGATGATATTGTTTTAGGTACGAATTGTCGATGTCTGAGTACAATGCGGATCACAAAGGTGAAAACTGAATTTGTGTCTGTCACATGTTTCGATTTCTATTGCTTCCTCCATATCTGCATTCCAGCATTTAATACTCCCATTGGTGTACAAGTATATATATTATCGAGTAGCAATCTTTTTGTTATTTTCTTTTGCTATGTCTATCGTTCTAATCTCAATTTTTTGAATTCTTTGACAAGCCCTACCTTGGATATTTTGTGTTATACTGAAATATATATCAGCATTTAACTATTGCAGCTCAGAATATGAATGTTAGCTTACCTTCAATGCATGTAACCGCGTTCTTCTTGCATGGGCACTTCTGTACATTCTATGATTGAAATACTGGGATGTAAGCGCCTTTAATATATAGAAAAAATCAAAATAATAAATTTCTTCATTTTTAAAGTTTTGTATATTTATATCAATAAAAAATACCTCAGCAACGCGCGAGGTACCATCTAGTTTTCTAAAATTACAAAGTTAGTTTGGCAGAATGTACTCCTCTCATGTATGACTACCGTAGAAGAAAATTAATACCAATTTTTATGTAGTACAAATGTAGGGGAGGGGGGCATCTGGCCCCCACCCCCATGGTTCATGCTGCCATACAGTTAGGTAAGATAAGAAACAATAAATTTGAAACTTAGTTGTGCTTGTTTAAATAAACTGTTAACCTGCAACACTTGGTCTGTGCCTTCAAATCTGACTCAACGGCGTAGCTACCGTGGCATGCCCAACCGTGTTACCTCGCATAGTGTCTCTTGATCGTTGTGACGTCTGAGAGGGCCCGGAGACATTAGTTGTGGACACATCCTTGTACAGGGCAAGTGCATGATTTCTTGTGTATGTCCTAGTAGATCTTGTGACTACATCTTTAAGTTTTTTCCCTAGGAAACCCTTTGTTGCACACCTGGCAGACGAATGTGAGAGGCGAGGTCAACCTTCTCGGGGCAACTACCCCCTCTTCCACCTGGCCTTAATTAAACAATACCATGTCTTTCTCGTCGCTATACCAAAATTTTAACGAGTGATTTCGCAACATTCCTTGCTGGAGTAAGAAGGATGAGTGAATGACTGCCGAGGCAATGTGTTCTGTACTTGGATGGAGCCGGTATTGGCATGAGTAGCTAGCTAAGTGAGCTAGCTGGTACAGTACGTGTGTGATTGAAACATGATCGGTTAGGATCACCTAGGGCCCGTTTGGCAGCATGAAACCCTTTGGCAGCCTGAAAGCTCTTTGGCTCGCATCGGTGCGCAATTTTTGGCCCGTTTAGTTTCCTGGGCTCCTCCACGTTGTTGCATCGCATGATTCTTAAAGCACCCCGGGACAGAGCAGGAGGAACGCCCGAATTGGATGTTTCCAGCGAGCCACCCTCGACGTCGAAAAAACCGACAACGTCGCGTTCCCGCAGAGCCACCGAGGGGAGATGGCACGAGCTCGCATGGAACGGCGAAAAATTGAAAGGATGAATTTGGTCACCGCCCTCAAAATTTCGCCACCGTATATACGGGCGGCTCTCTCACCGCCAATTCCCCCATTCCCAATAACCCCCATTTCAAGCTCATCCACCCTTCAATATCTAGCGACATGGCCGGCTGGTCCTCACCCACACGGTCGGCGAGGCTGGCGACGGTGACTAGCCACGGCTTGTCTCCTTCTTCCTCTGCGTCGATCACTCCGGTTCTTGTGAGCTTCTACAAACCCTAGCCTTAGATCTAGAACTTGTGGGTACAGAGGGAGATCTGATACAATCCATTGTAGGCCATTCCTTCGCTGTCGGTCGTGAATGGATTAGACTCTACGACGGCGAAGGTTGTCGAGGTTGGATCTTACTCTACCACGGGGATGGTTGTCGAGGTTAGGTCTGACTCTAGCACGGGGACGATTGTGTTGCATGCTTCTTCGCCAGGGTCTCATACTTCCCCGACCTTGGTGTTGCGTGTGGCTCCTCTAACTATAAGGACGCTCTTTCTTTTCTGGTAGTTCATTGATTTGCTAATGCTTACGGATGTGGATGTGGTAGTTCATTGATGTGATAATGCTTACGGATGTGGATCTAGTAGTTCATTGATGTGCTAGTGCTTACGGATGTGGATGGGGTAATTCATTGATTTGCTAATGCTTAGCTACGTTCGTCTGGTATTTTTCATGTAGGCGATCATACCACTGGGCTCCCCTGATATTTCTACTCCATCTGTCAATGCTTATGATTCCCAGTTTGCATACAAACGTTCCATGGTTTGGCAACCTAAGATGTTCGAGTTTGTGCTGAACCGCTTGGTTGAGCTCGTCAAAATAGGCGTCTTCTTTAACCTAGGAATCATAGAGGCATGATACGTCTCAAACGTATCTATAATTTTTGATGCTCCATGCTTATTTTACAACAATTCATATATGTTTTGCTCATACTTTGTTGCACTTTCATACATTTTCCGGCACTAACCTGTTAACAAGATGCCACAGTGTCAGTTCCCTGTTTCTGCTGTTTTGTATTTCAGAAAAGTTATATAGGAAATATTCTTGGAATTGGACGAAACAAAAGCCGAAGTCAATATTTTTCCGTAACGAAGACAGAGTCCAGAGAGGAGTTGAAGGGGGCAGCAGGGCGGCCACGCCAGCCCTAGGCGCGGCCTAGCCCTGGCCCGCGCCTAGGGGTGGTGTGGGCCACCCTGGCCTCCACCGACATCGCCCCTCCGCCTATTTATTCACAATCTCGGGAAAACCCTGAATACCCGAGCCTCCATCCACGAAAAGTTCCGTCGTGTCCGCCATTGCAGACCCTAGCTCGGGAGGGTTCTTAAGCTCTTCACTGCATCCTGCCGGAGGGGGATATCATCGCCGGAGGCATCTACATCACCATGCCCGCCTCCGAAGTGATGCGTGAGTAGTTCATCCCTGAACTATGGGGTCCATAGCAGTAGCTAGATGGTTGTCTTCTCCAGTTTGTGTCTCGTGTTTAGATCTTGTGAGCTGCCCTACATGATCAAGATAATCCTTATGTAATCTTACATGTTGTGTTTGCTGGGATCCGATGAATATTATATACTATGTTGAGATCGATTATATATTCTTGTCACATGTTATTTGTGATCTTGCATGCTCTTCGTTGCTAGTAGATACTCTGGTCAAGTAGATGCTTGTGACTCCAAGAGGGAGTATTTATGCTCGATAGTAGGTCCATGCTTCTAGTTTTCTGGAAGAGTGACAATAACTTCTAAGATTGTAGATATGATGTTGCTACTAGGGAGAAAACAACAATGTTTTACCCAGGGGTAATTCTATTGTTTACTTTACACATATTGCTTAATGCGATAATCTGTTGCTTGCAATTTAATACTGAAAAGGGTTTGGACGATAACCGGAGGGTGGATTATTACTCATAGACGCAGTTGGATTACGGTCTATGTATTATGCTGTAATGCCCAAACGAATCTCATAGTAATCATCTTGTCATGTATGGTCGATATTCTGTCAATTGCCCAGCTGTAATTTGTTCACCCAGCATGCTATTTATCTTTATGGAGAGATACCTCTAGTGAACTGTGGACCCCGGTCCTTTCCTTTACACTGATAAATTCAACCACTGCAATCATGTTCTGTTTACTTATTGCAAGCTCTGTTCTCTTTAATTACTGCAAACATCTCTTTCCACTCGATACGTCTAATCCTTTGTGTTCAGCAAACCGGTGAGATTGACAACCTCACTGTAAGTTGGGGCAAAGTATTTTGGTTGTGTTGTGTGCATGTTCCATGTTGTTGCTGACGCCGGTAGTGCGCCTACCACTAGTCAGCTAGCAACACCTTCAGAAGCTACGCATTTCTCCTACTGGTCGATTAAACATTGATTTCTTACTGAGGAAAAACTTGCTGCTATGCTCATCACATCTTCCTCTTGGGGTTTCCCAACCGCTTCCACAACAACCGTCACCAATATTGTTTGGCGCTGTCCCCGGAGCACCATCAAGATTTTCTGGCGCCGTTGCCGGGAGAAAGAGGATTTCTGCAAGGAGAGTCTCTCATCTCCAATCTCTTTACTTTATTATAGTTTTGCTTAGTTTATTCCATGCTCACCTCCCATGTTGATGTTTCTTGTTTTTCACTAGTTAGGTTTAATGGAAAACAACAACAAAATTAGAGAGCTTTGTAGTATTTATCTTGAGCTAGGACATAAAGTGTTTGAAGAGAAAATTAAAAAACCTATGAAACTTTATTTGCATGCTAATAGCAATGATATTAGTATGAATTTTTTGAACACCATTATTGATAACGCTATGGAAGAGTCTAAGCTTGGGGAAGCTAGTTTTTATGAAAATGATCTTTTTAGTTCCCCAGCTTTAGAGGAGAAAATTAATTATGATTACAACATGTCTCCTATATCTGATGATTATGGTGATGATGATAATAATCATAGCTATGTTGTTGAATTTGCTCCCATTACAATCAATAAGAATGACTATGCTTATGTGGAGAGTAAGAATTATTTTATTCATGTGATTCATGATAAGAATGTGTTTTATGTGATAGTTATATTGTTGAGTTTATTCATGATGCTACTGAAAATTATTATAAGAGAGGAGAATATGGTTGTAGAAGCTTTCATGGTACTAAAACACCTCTCTATATGCTGAAAGTTTTGAAGTTACTCTTGTTTCATCTTCTTATGCTTGTTACTTTGTCTTTGTGAATTTATTTGTGTACAAGATTCCAATGCATAGGAAGTGAGTTAGACTTAAATGTGTTTTGAATTTGCTTCTTGATGCTTCTTCACTTATAATACTTGATGCTCGCTCTTTTTCTGCGCCTAGCCGAAAGCCCGAAAGGCGTTCATTTTTATACCACTGCTCCGTGTTGTGTACAAAATGTATAACTTTTTCGCTCAATTCATAAGTAAGAAGGTTCTTCATATCTGCATTCCTGCTCAGCTATGTGCAAGTACTACCTACTGACTATATTTTTCGAGGTCCAATTAATTATTCAGTTTAGTTTGATTACCTTGGCTATGATTGTGAATATGTTGAGATTATCTACATATTTTTCAGTTTGTTTTTAATGATGGCAATACCATCATAGTTGTGATGCCGTCCAATTTTTGTTCATTTTATATTGCAAGATTCCCTATTTATCTTCTACCTCTCACTCACCCAAAGTTTATTCTACAAATAGCAAAATGTATTTAGTCGATAACGGAGGCACCATACATACGTGCTATCATTGACTAGAAGGTACACCTGATCATTTGTGTAAAACTGTAAAGGGGTGCATCCAAAAATGATGAAATTTTCTTTCGTTTGTTGTCTCAAAACACTCATTTAATTCCATGTAATTGATCATATTGTCTTATTTTGAGTGTTATTCTTTGGAATTCAGTACGACATAAACGGATCCGCTGCAACGCGCCGGGTTTCATCTAGTTTAATCCGGAGTAGTAAAGATGACCTTCCCACTTGAAAAAAAAAAATCCCAGCCCTCCTGCTTTAAAAAAATCCTGGCCCTTCAGTTTGGAATTTTTTTTCCGGCTCCCCCAATATTTGTTTCCTGCCTCCGCCGTTGCTCGCAGGTGACCCTTTCCATGGTTAGCAATGAAGTGTCTGTCCCTAACCACCATATATCAAGGAAATCCCCCGCCCCATGCACCCACGCACGCCGCACGTCCAGATTGGGAGGCGCCAACGTGCGGCAATGGCAGGCCTCGCCGCGCAGCTGGCCGCGGCATTCGCCGTGGCGGCCCTCGCGGCGGTGGCCTCCGCCTCCTCCCCCACCTCGGCCGCCACCGGATCCTCCGCCTCCTCCTCGTCCTACTACGCGGCCTTGGAGAACCGGCTGCCGGCGGGTGCCGGCATGGAGCTCGTGTGCCGAGCGCTGGGCGGCCTCTTCGTCACCGAGTGGAGCGTGCTGCCGCGCGGCCGCGTGCCCCGCGACGGGAAACGGATCCTGGAGCTCCTGGTGGACGCCGAACGATACGCGTGGGTCAGCTGCAGCTGGGCCTACGAGGGAAACTACCTCGGCGCCATCCGGCTCCTGGACTCGCGGTGGCCGGAGGCGAAGCGGTGCCAGGACGTCGCTGCCGGCGGCGGCATGTGCCGCCTCGTGTTCGAGGACGACGCGGTGCGGCTCGAGACGCCCGGAGGGGGCCCGGTCAGGGTCATCGGCGACCTGCCGGTGAAGCGGTGCCGGCGGCACTGGCTGCTGTTCAGCACGGAGTGCACGTACCCGGATCATCCTCACCCCTACGCCGGCCGCCTTCTCGGCAACGCTTTCGAGTTCTTTGGCGTATGACTTGATTGGTTCATTCGTTAGGTCATCTCCATCGAATGTATGTACGTTAAAACATTCCGATATTCAATTTAGACGTTCGTGAATTTTGGGTTAGAATGCTTGAATTCAAAATGACAGAATAACCGGGTCGTTAGCAATTTTTGAGAGCAAATTTCTCCAACGTGGTGTGTGATTTTCTTTTCTATTTGACAGTTTTGGTAACAAGAAAAATGATGTGGTGATTGCGATGAAGAAGAAAGGCGAACCTCGCAGACAACCTCTATTTGAGATGAGTATACTGCAAACATACAAGACGCGCGCCATAAAAGGACCCCGAAGGCCACCGCAAAACATAAGCATCTTACTTGTCAGGATCACAAGGCCGAGTAAGGCAATTTTTCTAGCGGTCGCCTTTTTCTACCGGTGAGTATCTACTGTTTATTTTGCCCGGTATGCCACGTCGCCATTAGAATTGCATTTCCACAAGGCTGAGATGCTTTTGTGGGAAAACGTGGGGCTTGGGTCTTCGCCAATTGCTCCGCTAGTCTCACTTCTAGGAAACAATGTTGTGAGTGGCGTTGCAAAATAGCTATTAATGGTGTATTTATTTATGTCACCAGTATTTGATACCGGTGGCGTGTCGTAGACATGTCGCTGGTACTTCATGCCACTGGCGTGCATAATTGTTACCGGTGGTGTGGTAGACACGCTACCGGTAATATGAATACTAGTGGCGTGTACCTGTTTGGCAACACTACTAAAATTTTTTTGCATTAAAATGAATTTGCTCCTTTTATTGAATTTGTTAGCAAAGTGAAATACAATAATATTAGCTGAAACACATTTTTAACACAGCCTACAAACTAGCATATTGGTTCATCACAATCGATCACTAAACAATTATGAATTTTGTTCAAATACGACAATAGAGCAATTAATTAGTTCAAGCAACAATAAACGCCTAACATTTTAGTAAGAAACAAGTGACACACTGCCCAACTACTAGATGATATCAATGCTAAGCATCATGTATAGGAACGGGTGTGTGGTGGTTCTACCAGTGATGAGCATAACTTGTCCAACTTGTAGATCATCTTCGTCCCTATGGAACACCTTTCATCCCTCTTTGCTAAAGATTAGGTGGTCATGCTCATCTATCTTATACGGAACGGTGCTCACATTGGCTATGGAAGGGGAATCTCGAACACACAGTCCAACCAAGCCATTATAAGGAATGTGAAGGGAGGAAACTACCTTTTTAGGTAAATTTCTGGAAACCAAAAGAGTAGTGATGTGAGACTACCACCACAATTTATAAACACAAACTAACAAATAATACAAGCAACTTGAAGGAACATATCCATACTGTGTTGGCAGTTGTGGCATCTTGTTGCGCATATTGGTTCAAAGCAGATTTTAACGATAATGTGATGGTAGTTGTGGAGACCCGCATGCATTTTCTTTTAAAAAAACTCAACAGAATTTTTTTTCAAGTTCAAGTTTTTTCATTTGCAAATGGTTAAAAATAGTAATTTATCATTGAATAAATAGTAATCTATCAAGATACTTAAAATTACGAATTACTTGTATTGCTAAGATTCATAGAGAGTGCAAATTCTCATCTGTCCAGTGCTGTATATACTCATTCATGACCGGATTTCGACACTGTCACAACAACTTAGATCGATGATGGGCACAGCTTAGATCGATGAGGGCCACAGTCAGAACGGAATTTTAGTTTGGACATGTCACAACATATAATTAATCCCCTGATGGGCTCTGCTAGGGGCACCCTCCTGAAGACCTCCCGACCTCCCGAGTCGCCTCCCCTTGGGCGGCTCCGGAGGACCCCTCCTTTCCCAACCCTAAGAGCCCCACCTCTCCTCCCTCTCCTGCCACCGTTGCCACCGGCGCTGGCGGCGCCTATCCGTCTGGTGCGGCAGTTGGCAGGGGAGGTGGTTTTCTTGGTCGTTGTTTAGGGGAGTTAGTGGGCGGAGGCGGAGGGCCATGGGCGGCGCGACTGGGCGTGCCCGGGGCCTGAGCGCCTCCATCGGATCGACAACAAGGAAGGATTGGTGCGCCGTCGGTGCCCTCTGCATGGTGGTGCTCTACGCCGCCTCGATCTAATCTAGGGTTTCAGCCAAGATCTGGACCGAGTGGTCTGGGCAGGTGCGGTCCTGGTGTTGGTCCTTGCCACACCGTCGGGTCATGCTGGACTGACCTCTCCATGTCTTCTGATCTGGTTGGTAGTTGACCGACGGTGAGTGGTTGCTAGTCTTGCGAATAATGGTGGTGGTCCTCGGATTCCTCTCGCGCCAAGTGAAGATCGGTCGTAAGCTTCTTCCCACCGAGCTGGATGGATTGTCGTGTTCCGGAAGGCCCTGCTGGTGCATTCACTATGAGATCAATGCATGAAGATTGCTGGATTTGGTGTTTTCGGTCGTGCGCACTCATTTTTTTATCTGCTCGTTTGGTTTCAGAGGGTGTGCTTCGAAGCTCATTTTATTTCCATGGTGCTGGCGGAGAAGATCATGAAAGCCGAGATCGGTGTAGAGCAATGGTGATCAGATCTTGTTGGTGAGGTGGAATTGGCTTGGTGCTTCGTAACTTCAAACAACGACTTGTATGTGGGGGCGACTGCACATGAGAAGTTCAGAGTTCTATCTTCAGGGTGAAAATTCACGGTCTGACCTTAATTTGTTGTGCCTGACAATGTTCTTGTTGAAAGCATGGTTTTGAGAGTGAGGACTTTCTTCAGGGTGGTAACCTAAGATCTATGATCGGGCGACGATAGAGTTTGTGCACTATTTCCTTCTTGGAGACGTTGCTTATGGAGAAGCTGGTCTTCTGGTGTTGTTTTGGTGGTGCCAGTGTTGCTGTTTCAAGTTTTCGATCTCTGTAGCGGGACCTTTTTTGTAATTCTTCTCTCCTTTTTGGCTGTGTGCATCCTTTTTGCCACTAGGGCATTGATGTTGTTGTAGAGGCTAGGTGTAATTGGTATCTCATGCTCTTTATCGAAAAAAATCTTTAAACTAAAGCTCCTCTTGTGAAAGAAACACAGGGCGGCAGCGAGGGTGGAAACACTAGCAGCCGCTGCAATCTGCCTTGTCCTCGTTGTTAATGATGGGGAATCGATGCTTGCCCGCCTGCTGCGCTAGTCGCTCCGGTGGCGGGAGGGGTTGGGGACCTCGAACCTGCGCTTAGCGCTATAAAAGGATCCCTAAAGTTAGAGTTTGGTCGACAAGCATTGTCTTTATGGTGGCTATGACGGAATTGTGTGGGACAAGAATAAGGTATACCCACCTCGTTGTCCACTTCGTCGGTGGTGATCTCCCCGGTGGCGTTGAGGAGGGCGGGGATTTATCTAGTCGCTGCTTCCCTAGAGTGGTTGATCTCGTTCAGTCTACGTATGTTATAGGTTTGGTTTTAGAAGATTAAATCAATTCAAGAGTTGAATGGTGACGACTTTGACTTGAGGGTGCTGGCCCTTAGGGGCACGTTCACGAAGACTTCCCAACCGTTAAAAACAACGTTAGGTCGGCTCTACTAAGGGAGCACCGACATCGGCACACTGACGGCAGTAATGGTCTCTATGTGGTCTAAGGATCTCGAATGTAATTTTTATTATGTTGGGATCTTTGTATTTCTTATAAACTTATAAAATATAGAGTCGGATCTTTCCGGATAAAAAAGAGTTGTGCTATCTTTGTTGGAACTGAGGCCGGTGACGTGGCCTATTTGCAATCCAATCCATGTGTTTTACGAATCCAACACATCAACACAAGATCCATATACTTATCGATGGAGCTGTAATTACAATCCATTACAGTCTCCTGCGCGAATTCGAACAGGAAAGGATTTGAAACACACAACACGCCTAGGCAAAATTGCACATACCGGACCGGACACGCACGTCGATCTGGCTGGCCAAAATTGCAGATACGATTGCAGATAGGCCTAGCTCGCTATATATATGTCGACTCGCCTCGCCTCTCGATGCACCAACAACACAGATCAACGTATTGCCATTGCGACTCGCGACTCGATTACGTGCGTGCTCGATCTTGATCGACAAGGAACTTTAGCGATCGAATATGGCGGGCGGGTCGGCGACGGCGAGCGCGGCCGACGGGCGGAGGCAGGACTACCCCGGGCGGCTGACCCTGTTCGTGTTCATGGCGTGCCTCGTCGCGGCCACCGGAGGTCTCATCTTCGGCTACGACATCGGCATCTCCGGCGGGGTGACGTCCATGGACCCCTTCCTCAGCAAGTTCTTCCCGTCGGTGTACCGGAAGCAGCAGCAGGCCGACGACAGCAACCAGTACTGCAAGTTCGACAGCCAGCTGCTCACCATGTTCACCTCCTCGCTCTACCTCGCCGCGCTCGTCGCCTCGCTCGTCGCCGCCTCCGTCACCCGCGTCGCCGGCCGCAAGTGGTCCATGTTCGTCGGCGGGGTCACCTTCCTCGCCGGCTGCGCGCTCAGCGGCGCCGCCCAGAACGTGGCCATGCTCATCCTCGGCCGCGTCCTCCTCGGTGTCGGCGTCGGCTTCGCCAACCAGAGCGTGCCCGTCTACCTCTCCGAGATGGCGCCCGCCAGGATGCGCGGCATGCTCAACAACGGTTTCCAACTTATGATCACCCTCGGCATCCTCGCCGCCAACCTCATCAACTACGGCACCGACAAGATCTCCGGCGGGTGGGGCTGGAGAGTCAGCCTCGCGCTCGCGGCGGTGCCCGCGGCCATCATCACAGTCGGATCCCTATTCCTCCCGGACACGCCCAACTCCCTCCTCGAACGCGGCAAGCCCGACGAAGCCAGGCGGATGCTCCGGCGCGTACGCGGAACCGACGACGTCGACGCCGAGTACCACGACCTGGCGGCGGCGAGCGAGGCGTCCAGCACCGTGGAGCGGCCGTGGCGCGACATCCTGCGGCGGAAGTACAGGCCCCAGCTGGTGATGGCGGTGGCGATCCCGCTGCTGCAGCAGCTCACGGGCATCAACGTCATCATGTTCTACGCGCCGGTGCTGTTCAAGACGCTCGGCTTCGGCGGCAGCGCGTCGCTCATGTCGGCGGTCATCACCGGCGTCGTCAACCTCGCGGCCACGCTGGTGTCGGTCTTCACGGTGGACAAGCTAGGGCGGCGCGTGCTGTTCCTGCAGGGCGGAGCGCAGATGTTCGCGAGCCAGGTGATTGTCGGCGCGCTCATCGGCGCCAAGCTCGGGTGGAGCGGCGTGGCGGAGATCCCGTCGGGGTACGCGGCGGCGGTGGTGGTGATGATGTGCGTCTACGTGGCGGGGTTCGCGTGGTCATGGGGGCCGCTGGGATGGCTGGTGCCGAGCGAGGTGATGCCGCTGGAGGTGCGGCCGGCCGGGCAGAGCATCACCGTGGCAGCCAACATGCTCATGACCTTCATCGTCGCGCAGGCCTTCCTCCCCATGCTCTGCCGCCTCAAGTTCGTGCTATTCTTCTTCTTCGCCGCGTGGGTCGCCGCCATGACGCTCTTCGTCGCGCTCTTCGTTCCGGAGACCAAGGGGGTGCCCATCGAAGACATGGCCGACGTGTGGAAGGCGCACTGGTACTGGAAGCGCTTCGTCACCGACGACGACGGTGGCCCCCGACGTGGAGACCTCGAGATGGGCAACACCGTTGCCAAGAACTAGATTAGCTCGATATACTTTGATTTTCGTTAGCACTAATTTCTTAGTTCGTGAGTATTTAAATTCAGTAAATAATAAATAGCTTAGCTCAATACGTTTTAGTTTTATTTAGCACTATTATTTTAGCTTGTAAGTATTTTTTGCAGCTGATAAATATTGGCTTGTGTGCGTCAGCATTGTCAGTCCTTGCACAATTGTACATATCACATTGATTTTTGATAAATATATGAATGAAAAAATTCCAAATTACATTGTTTGTGCTACTGGTTAATCTTGTGGCTGGCTTTAGTCTTTTTGTTAAGAGCAATGTTTCTCTCTAATACTAGGTCATACAAATACGAGTAATGTATTGTTATCCTGTTAAATATAGTACTCCCTCCTACACATTAAAGTTGTTTGAGATTTATTAAAATTTAGATGTATCAAGACACTAAGACAAGTTTCAGAGACAGAGGTAGTAGTACAAATCCCAATATCATGTCCATGAAGTAATGTCAAAGTAAAGCTTGACAATAGTTAACAAGGATGGTTGCCATTAGTGATTCCAAATTTATCAAGATAAATATCAAACATGCAATGCATAGCTTTATTTTGAAAAGAGAAACTAGACCGTCTAAATACAGAATGGTGAAAGAGACTTTAAAAATTGTACTCCCTCCTTTTACTATTATAAAATGTGTTAGATATTTTTAATTGAACTAGATACAAACTGAAATGAGTGAAATTACCCTAAAATGTCTATAATAGCGAACGGAGAGAGTACTTTTCCTTTCCTGCCCGTGTCGCTCCTCTTTTGGCGGCACAAGAGGAGGAGGCGAATATAAAGTCACAGATAATGCACTTGTGAGTTGTGACAACCCTTAGGTCGCCTCCTCCCGTTTTTGGCCAAATGAACCACCAAGTCCATCTTTCAATTAGAACGAGTAGTTGATTCACCTATACAAATTTACACCTATTTCTCTTTCCTCTACTACGACCGTTTGGCTAAAATTCACATTGCAACAATCTTGTAGCCGCATTGTCATCTTTGTGAGTTTTTTTAGATTTAAATGGTCATTGTGACAGAGGACTTTCTCATCAATAACATTAGCGTTTGCGTTGATTCTGTCAATTTTAGTTTTTATTTTGGAAAAAGACACACAAACGACATTATATATTATTTCCGTGTCCCAGTAAATATGTCTTAACTTTGTCTAAATTAGGATCTGCGTAGAATATATATATTAAGCAAACACAAAAGAAAGTCGAATTTGAGTGTACGTATACGTGTGGGGTGTGCTATTTGCATGCATGTACCTATACATTCGGTATATTGTTTTTATCAGAAAAAGACGACCAGTTTGAACAGGCCAGCCATGACCTGAAGAACCTGGGCCGTATCAGTAGGCCTGGTGTCTTTATTTTGAACATTTAAAAAATGTATATTTTCAAAGTTTTTCTTTAAAAAATATGTACATATACGTGGCAATGACATGTACTTTGTGTGCAAAGTCTTAATCCCCAATTACCCTGTATTCTAACTCTATACAAAAAAAATACAAAATCATAGATCTGGAGTAGAAAAATTTGAAGCTCCAAATGAATTTTCCGGTACGGCTGTAGCCCTGGCCAGTGGCAGTCCGCCCAGGGTACAGAAAAAACGCAAGGTGAGCTGGCGCGTTGGTCTTGCAGATCCCGCCCACCTTAGCCTGGGCCCACCACGCCGGTAATTTCCACCACCAGGACCCACGCAGCCTTGAAGCCGTCGCTGGGCAGAGTCCACGCAACAACCCCTCAACCGCATCCCACGCCACCTCACTCGCGCGTGGGCCCACAGCTGACTTGCCCCACGGCCGTTTCCTCCGGCTCACCGTGCACCCGGTGCATGCCCGCAGCCGGGCAGTCTCAGGCAACGTCCATCTCCCACTGACATCCGGGCCCAGAGCGACCGCCAGGCCCCACCTGTCACGCAGCCAGACGGTGCCAGCTCAGCCCGTGCTCGCCGGTCCTTAAAACCCTCCGCCCACCAACCCGAACCCACTCGCTCCCCCATCTCACCAGCCCGCCCGCCGCCTCGTGCCCTCCGCCGCCGCCGGAGCAGCCTCGAGCCCTCCGCCCGCGCTTCAGGAATATTCCGGCCCACCGCTGCAATGCAGAGCGCGGCGGCCATCGGGCTCGTCCGGCCGTGCGCCAAGCGGCCCGTCCTCAGGAACCCTAGCCCCGCGGGCGCCCGCGCCGCGCTCCGCCTCTCCGCCGCCGCCGCGGCCCCCCGCGCGGGCCTCGTGGTGGCGGCCGCCGGGCTGGGCCGCATCGGGCTCGTGCCTGCGTCGCCCGACCACGAGAGGAGGAGCGTGGCCGCAGCCGCGTCCGCGGCGTCCGGGAAGCCGGCGGCGGAGGAACCCGCGGAGGAAGGCGGGGCGGCGCTCGGCAAGACGCTGCAGCTCGGGGTCTTCTTCGGCCTCTGGTACCTCTTCAACATCTACTTCAACATCTACAACAAGCAGGTCAGCTCACGACACTACTTTTCTTTTTTGCACCCAAAGCTGCCTTTGCGCTTGTTCCGTGCACATCTCATAAGGTTTAGTAGTTTAGCCAGCGCGCCCTCGATCTGATTAGCTGGCCCGGAGAATTGGGGAGATTCGCTAGTTTTGGTGCGTGCTAACTGCGAACGACAGATTCGCTAATTCAGACGATTTCCAGATTCTGAATTTTCTCCATGTGTGCCTGTCTGCATGACAGTGCGTGGAATTTCCTCCGTATTACTACGAAGTGATCTTGGCTGGAGCTTTCAACCTAGATTCATTTAATTCCACCAGAGTACTCAACTTGTAATAAGTCATCATTAGATTCATTGAATTCTAACGCAGTAAAGTTGAAGTACCTTTGTGCCTCCTATTGTGAAGATGTGCTGTAAACAGCATCTGTCTATATTCTAGGTACTGAACTTGAAGCTTCTTTCTGAACAAGATTTAAGCATATAAGTAAATACATTAGCTAGCACACATGAGAGAACCCATGCTCATCATCGGTACTCCTGATCAAATCAGGGTCCTTAGGTGCTTCCTTTCTGCTTGGGTTAAGAGGAAGCATATGCCTCTTTCGAGCTTCCATGAAGCATTCATATGCTGTTGAATTCGGAGAGTCTGTCATAATGTCCTGCAACAATGTGTTTTAACCTCTGGTTTTAATCCCAGCGACATATATGTCCATTACTTTGTACCCTATGTGATTTGAATGGGCAACATGCGCATTCTTCCTGTAGTACAAATAACCTTGCTCCTAAGTTTTCCCCATCATTTGTCACGTGTCACAATTTTGAGGTTGCTCCTAAGTTTTCCCAGCATTATTAGGTTGCGAAAATGTATTCTGAACAGCATTTTGTCTATAGTTTAGGTATTGAACTTGAAGCACCTCTTTCTGAACAAGCTTTTTTAGCATAATTAAATAGATTTGCAAGTACACATGACTGGACCCAGGATCATCATCGGTAATAGTAATTCAGATGAAATCAGGGTGCTTAGGATCTTCTTGCTTGTATGCTTAGCTGCTTTAGGAAGCATATGCGGGTATGCCTCCTTTGAGCTTCCACGAAGCATTCATTTTCTGTTGAATTCACACTGTCTGTCATAATGTACTGCAACAATGTGATTTAACCCCTGGTTTTAATCCTATCGACATATATGTCAATTACTTTGTCCCCTATGTGATTTGAATGGGCAACATGCGCATTCTTCTTGTAGTACAGATAACCTCGCTCCTAAGTTTCCCCATCATTTGGTATATGACAATTTTGAGTTCTTTCCTGAGAAATTTCTGTATGATTTCACAAATACCTATATATAATGCAACTTTTTTTACTGATACTATATTTAACAGGTCCTCAAGGTTTTCCCATATCCCATAAACATCACAACAGTTCAGTTTGCTGTTGGAACTGTCATTTCCTTGTTCCTGTGGATAACTGGTATCCTTAAAAGACCAAAGATTTCTGGTGCACAGGTAATTATTTACTTTCCTGTGACAAACGAGCACGGATATATTGCACAATTAGAACATGTGTCTAATTCCTCTTATTTCCCAGCTTCTTGCTATCCTCCCTCTGGCTATTGTCCATACGATGGGCAATCTTTTCACAAACATGAGCCTTGGAAAGGTTGCGGTGTCATTTACACATACCATCAAGGCCATGGAGCCTTTCTTCTCTGTTCTCCTTTCAGCAATGTTCCTTGGAGAGGTACATTCTCTTCTTGTGTGATCAATAAAATTGAACTGTGCATTATCTTATTGTTTTGTTCTGACACATGGATGATTGTGCAGCTGCCCACTCCTTGGGTTATTTTGTCTCTTCTTCCTATTGTTGGTGGTGTTGCATTGGCATCTATTTCTGAAGCTTCTTTTAACTGGTAAGCACTCCTTCATTTAAGTGAAATTATTGTAGTGTTTTGAAGCTTGATTTTGATGTGCACATTACAGCTCTGATATATGCCTCTTCAGTTTCATCTGAGGTTGTCTGAGGGCTGCTGTGTGTTTTTCGTGTGTCCATACTCGTTTGTGTTAATATCATCTCTCCTTGACTCAAATGATGTCCTTTGCTCATTTGTGCATTATGTGTCATTTAAATGTAATCAGGGCTGGATTTTTGGCTGCTATGGCTTCAAATGTGACCTTCCAGTCAAGGAATGTCCTCAGCAAGAAGCTTATGCTGAAGAAAGAGGTAACTAAGTCATCAATTTACATTTGTCTTGGATAGTGGTAACTGATATGTGGTAACTGAGTTATCGATTTACATTTCTCTTGAATGATGAATTTGCCCCCACAACAAAAGTGATGTCTTGGATTATGTTATATGCAGAAAAACTTTCTAGTCTTTGCCTATGACTTTATGAATGTCTGCATTGGCCACATGAAAATGACGTGTGTATTAGTATGAAAAGCATCATCACAATGTTATGACTATGATTGATATGGTGCTGTCATTTTTTTTTCCGGGGGATGGTACTCTCATTTATGAATGTGTGCATAGGCCTTCTGCTTTTACCGTTGACTATAATACTGTATGAAACTGTGACCGCATTCTGAACTTCATATTTTCCCCGACTCTGATAAAAAATGAGTTATTGATTTACGCATCTTTTGAAAGATGAATTACTCCTGCAACAAAATTGATGTCTTGGATGACATTCCATGCAGCCAAACTTTATAGTCTTTGGCTATCACAGACTTTATGAATGTCTACAAACTGGCCACATGAAAATGTTACATGTGTTAGTATCAAAAAGAATTGTCATAATGTTATAACTATAATTGATGGGAGCAGTATTTGGTAATGGTACTCTCATTTATGTATGTGTGCCTATGCCTTCTGCTTTTAACCTTTGACTACAATACTGATGAAGATGTGATGATATTCTAACCTTCATCTTTTCCCCAACTCTGACCAGGCATCTCTGGACAACATTAATCTCTTCTCTATTATTACCGTCATGTCATTTTTCCTCTTGGCCCCAGTGACCTTGCTGACAGAAGGTGTGAAGGTCACTCCTACGTTTCTGCAGTCTGCTGTGAGTATCCACACTGTATATTTGTCTGCCGAGCCCTTAACACTAAGATTGTCTTGTTTGAAATCTTACTATGTTCTTTCTTGTACAGGGTCTAAACTTGCAGCAAGTGTACACAAGGTCTTTGATTGCTGCATTCTGTTTCCATGCATATCAACAGGTCAGTGATCTACTTAGTCTCTGATATGTGATGATTCGTTTTGTTATCAGTATGCCTCTATATAACTCATGCCAGAATGGCTGTGTCCTCTTCCGTGCGCACATGTGCTTATTAAAAAAAAATTCTTACTAGTTTTGACTTTTGATATATTGAAGGTGTCATACATGATCCTCGCAAGGGTGTCTCCTGTGACACATTCCGTCGGCAACTGTGTGAAGCGTGTGGTGGTTATTGTTACATCCGTTCTGTTCTTCAAGACCCCTGTGTCTCCAATCAACTCTATCGGTAAGCCTATGCTTTCCTTCGCTGTTTTCTCATATTGCTCACAGTGACGGAGCTCTGTATAAGCTGGGGGTTTAGCTGACCCCACAGTTTTCTTACAAAGCACCTTCAGTTTGTCCCTGGTAGCTAAGCAGGCTGACCCCGCAGCATTTTGTTGCTGGCTTCGCTACTGATTGATCATATCATATCCTCTTTACATATTTGAAATCTCTACCTATTCAGGAACCGCGATCGCTCTTGCTGGAGTTTTCCTCTACTCGCAACTGAAGAGACTTCAGCCCAAGCCCAAGGCTGCTTGATTGAATTCTGGTATTCGTCAAGATCAGTAGTGAAAGGGAGGGTCGACAAACCGTTGAAATCAGTGCTCTTAGTTTAGACGGATATTTTGGGAAGCCTCGTTGAGTACTAGTACCACCGCACAGGATCATTTGTAATTCAGTTACGAGCATGTTAACCAGGCAAGTTTTGGAGTCTCTTTCACCGGTTCTGTACGTAGACGGTTTAGTTTTTTTTAAATAAAACCTGCAATGAAGTTGGAATCGTCTTGATAAATTTCGAATCGCTGATGACATTCATCAGTGCGTCCGTTATAGTATTAGCTATTTTTTCATTATTAAGATAATAATGAAAGCTTGCGTGGTAGCGTCGGTCGGCTTATCCTGGCGGCAAAATCAGTTGCTTCCGTGACCGTTCGATATCGTCTGCCTGCTGCTGACATGTGTCAGGCGAGTGGGCCCGGTCACAATGCTGCCTTGTCTGATGCTGCTGGCCAAGTGGGTGTACGGTGTACCCCTACCATGTGCAGGTGGAGCTCTATGCCCTGAATCCCTGCTCTAGCTACATTCAGTAGCCCATCACCCTGCATACATCAGGTCTCGTCACGTTGGGAGGCGAGCTGCGCTGCATGCATGTCATCCATGCCATTGGAGGATGGGTTCTGTCACGTTGGTGTGTACTAACCCACTAAATGACATGATTTCTCTCAGCTATCTGCACCCGATAGCTGCTTTCAAGTTGCACAGAGAAAATTTGGACAAAAAAGTGGTTAAACAATGTTTTTTTGCTAGATACTGATCCGAGACAAAACTCACAATAATTTCAACGAAATCACTAACAACTCGCGTGCGCTTTCGCAATAAAACAAATATGAATTTGTTACAATCGAAAAGCAGGTACTCCCTCCATTACAGTATAACATATATGTAGTTTAAGACGAATTTTTGACCCTTAGTATGGTTAATAAAAAGTAATTATATGTCTACAATAGTCATACCATTAGATTTATATTTTAAAAAGGTAACCAATGATATAATTTGTGTTGTATAATTCATATTTTTTCGACCAAATTATGGTGATAGCATTTTTTTGTAAACTACGCGTGCATCTGTTTAACTGATCCGGAGGGAGTACACAACATCGAAAAATCTATGAAACTTGGAGCACCGATCTCGTCGTATTGGGCTGGCCAACGACCATTCTAGCTCGTTGGTACATCTCTCTAGAGTACCTAATAGACTAAAATAATCCATACAAAAATTCCAGCCATTGATCTTCTTACTCCCTCGATTCATATTACTCCGCATTTAAGGTTTGATCAAAGCCAAACTTTGCCAATCAATTATATCTAAAAATATATTACTACTCCCTCCGTCCCGGTTCATAGGGCTAGCACGTACCTCTACGTCATAAATTTAACAACGATAATACAAGATATATATTGCAAAATATATATTGTTAGAAAGCAAAGATGTTCTACTTTGTAATGATATAATTTGTATGTTGTACAGTTAACATTATGTTAGCCAAATCGACAAACCTAGTAATACGTGCAAGCTCTCTATAAGCTGGGACGGAGGTAGTATTCAAAAAATCAAAATGATACTATCGTAATAAAATATACTGTCATACACTCATACTACCATTTAGTATTTAAAAAGTTCAAAATGTATCATTATTATCATGATAGCTCCTTTTCTCAGGGTGCACCTATAGGCTATATCCTGTCCATGCAGCAACAATAGTGACATGACCACAAAACAGAGGCATGGGCCTATACTCCGCCTCACACGGCAACACTTGGAACAGCTGCAGTGAAACGAGGAATTATGAGGAGAGAGGAAGTGTGGGAATCTCTACCAACACCGACAGCAAAAATCCAGGGAGTAGCTTTAAAAGCAGCTGGCAGCTCCCCGCGCGCGGGAAAGCACACAAGCATGCGGCAGCGCGCGCGAACCAACACACGCACAACTGCAGAAGCGCGCCGAGTCACAAGTCAGAACGACCGATGCGCGATCCGTCGCCTGATTTCACGCGTTTCCCTTTTTTCTTTTGAGTTGTTTCACGCGTTTTACTTGCAACACTGCTTGCACATTGTACGTTTTTTTTAACATGATGCATGCTACGAACTTGCATTAGTGAGAAACCAACGCATTAGGACTAGACCTAAGATATCTCCAACAGATGACACAAAACAAATTTGTTATCCAAAAGATTGTTTTTTAAAAAACAGTGCTCCAACAGATGGTCTATCTACACAGACATATATATATATCCCTATATGGTAATGCAAACGAATTAGAATTTTTTTGCAAAAGAGACCACCCTACCCAATTCATTAACAAAAAGAACTACATGCTAGTGCAAATGACAAAAAAAGGACCACCTCGGTTGTGGCAGCAGCGTCCCCTGGCGACACGTGGAGCATGCCGCCGGAGAGAGAGGCGGCAGGAGCCTGCAGTCCCACGCTGTGGCGGCACGTTAGCCAAGCAGCTTCGCCGTCAACCGGCGTCGATAGTTGCGGGCCATGCCGCCCCACCACGTGGCAGGCTTACGACGGAATCAACAATCATTCATGCTTTATTTAATGTACTCCCTCCGTCTAAAAATAAGTGTCTCAACTTTATCTAGAAAATGCATTAGATATATCTGTATCTAGACAAAAGTGAGACACCTATTTTTAAATAGAAAGAGTACCTTTTATATGAGACACGCTCTGTCATCGGAAACAATGCAGTCTATTTCCTGTACCAGAGAATTTGTGCTCCATATTCAATAGTTTTACTGCAATCACTCACCGGAAGCAGCACAATTAGCAACAGTTTAAATTAAAGCAGTCCAATTTACAATCAGCTGTCTCTTTTGCAGCACCAAAATCAGTGCCACGAAAAAGTTAGTGCATGAGATGTTGTCGGGCTGCCAGGTAAGATTCTCCCGTGCACGAGGAGGAATGCAGGCATGTCGCCACGACGCGTGGAGGCATGCGCCACGCAGACTTGCCGCCGTCTGCCATGGCAGCAGGGCCCACAGCTTCAAACGGTGCGTCGACGGTGAAGCTGCTTGGCTAACGTGCCGCCACAGCGTGGGACGGTAGGCTCCTGCCGCCTCTCTCTCAGGCGGCATGCTCCACGTGTCGCACGGGGCGCTGCCGCCACAGCCGAGGTGGTCTTTTTTGCCATTTCCACCCACGGGTGGCCCTTTTTGTCAATGAATTGGGCAGGGTGGTCTCTTTTGCCAAAAAATGAACAAATTAGAGCACGAAATGCATGCCCCAAAATAGATCGACGGCTGCCGTGAGAACGCCAACTGCCAAGCTGACATATCCAGGCCCACGCCGCCCCAGAGAGCTTCGATTTGGTGGCAGGGAGATGCCACGCGACCAGTCCTTGAACAACGCGAGCGGCGCCACCTCCCACATGTCGATGACGCTCCGACCGACGCTGTGAACCACCACAACCGTCGAGCATCTGAGGACCTTCCAAGATCCTCCCTCCGGCCTTTTTCCCTTCTCGTGTGGCATCGACATAGCCAGCAGACAACGAGCTTCACCTTGCACACAAGGTGTTATTCCACCATCATACTTGAAGTCGTGGACGATTAGGAGACATGGATTTGGCCAACTTTTTTTTTATACGTGGTTCTTGCAATGACATCAATGTTCAACGGCCACCATTTTTTTTTTTTGCAAAGCTATCCATGAGTGAGTAATCGACGGTGGAGTTTTAAGCAAACAGACACACATACAAGATGGGGTATTACATTGCGGAGATAGCACTTGGGATTTTGCAGGCCCAATCTGCTATTGTGAGAGAACCGGCTAGGTTTTAGGACAAGAGGTTATTTGGTACATAATGAACACTTGTTTGACCATGCATAACATAATCATTGAGGACGAGCGTGAAACTTTTTTGAACCGTGGCTTGTACGATTTGATGGGCCCGCAACGGAGGCAAGACCGCATCACCCGCTTTTGACTCGTACCATGACATTCGGGTTTTGATGTGCACGACTATCTTCAAAAGGATATCGTCGAGGAGTGGTGGCTATGGTTTGGCGAACAAACCCGCTAATATATGTGTGATGAACTTCATGGTGTATGTCTGAAACTTTGAGTGTATATGTGTTGATATGTGGGTTACTTGGTGAACTATTTGTGTTATAATTAATGAATTATTTGTGTGATGTAACAACAAAATACTATTTGTGTCAAGAATTATGAAGAGATGGCTTCGAGAATATTTGTCACGCATGTTTGCGACTGTGAATATGAGAGCCAAGTTTGAGTGCTCTATTTTAAAATTTTGCTTGTACCCTATTTTGCATCATTTGGACGAGTATCCTATATTTTGTGGCATAAAACCTAAAAAGATGGTGCCCTATTATATTTTAGATGCTATATTTTACATCTGCCGGAGATGCTTAAATATAGACTCAATTTCCGTCGACAGTTGAAGCGTTTGTGATGACTTCGTCAATCTTAAGATCCATCGGATCAGTTTCTTGGATGCAGTTTCTTTGAGGTGTCATTGAGGTAGAGTGTGTGTGTGCGTTCATATGGATGAGTATATGTACGTATGTGTGAGCATCTTTAATTGTATTATGTTTCGCAAAGAAAAAAATATTGTATTTGTCTCGTGTTGTTACCGATAAGGGCGATGGCATCCATCAGTAACCATCCCTCCTTTCCTTAGCTATTTCAGGAAGCCAATACATACAACTTGTCTTTACTTTGACACTACTACTTCATGGACATGATAATTTTACTTCTTAGACATGATATTGCAATTCGCACTGTATTTAATTAGACAACACTACATTCCTGAGCGCCTTGATTCCCCATATTAGTTGGATGAACTACAATTACTGAATATCATTGCTAGTAGGAAAAAGACTGAAGCCAGTAACATGATTAACCAGTAGCGCAAACAATGTAATTTGGAATTGCTCACTCATATTTATCTAAAACAAATATGTAGTACTAGTACAATTTTGCATCGATTGCCGCACAGAAAGCAATATTTATCAGCTGCAAATACTAGTACGAGGTAAAAAAAAATCAAGCTAGTAAATAACTTACGAGCTAAGAAATTAGTGCTAAACATAACCGAATTATCGAGCTAAGCTGTTCTTCACAACGCACATGAAGCAGCATTTATCAACCACAAATACTACCAAGTACGAGCTAAAAATTAAGCTACTAGTACGTAGTAAATAACTTAGGAGCTACGAAATTAGGGCTAAACATGACCAAATTATCGATCTAAGCTAGTTCTTGACAACGCCGTTGCCCATCTGGATGTCTGCCCGTCGCGGGTCATCGTCGTCGGTGACGAAGCGCTTCCAGTACCAGTGCCTCTTCCAGACGTTGGCCATGCCCTCGATGGGCACCCCCTTGGTCTCCGGCACGAAGAGCGCGACGAAAAGCGTCATGGCGGCGACCCACGCAGCGAAGAAGAAGAAGAGGACGAACTTGAGGCTGCAGAGCATGGGGAGGAAGGCCTGGGCGACGACGAAGGTCATCAACATGTTGGTGGCGACGGTGATGCTCTGCCCCGCCGGCCTCACCGCCAGTGGCAACACCTCGCTTGGCACCAGCCACCCCAGCGGGCCCCAAGACCAAGCGAACCCCGCCACGTAGACGCAGATCATCACCACCACCGCCGCCGCGTACCCGGCCGGGATCTCCGCCACGCCGCTCCACCCGAGCTTGGCGCCGATGAGCGCTCCCACCGTCACCTGGCTCACAAACATCTGCGCCCCGCCCTGCAGGAACAGCACGCGCCGCCCCACCCTGTCCACCGTGAAGACCGACACCAGCGTGGCCATAAGGTTGACGACGCCGGTGATGACCGCCGACATGAGCGACGCGCTGCCGCCGAACCTCAGCGTCTGGAAGAGCACCGGCGCGTAGAACATGATGACGTTGATGCCCGTGAGCTGCTGCAGCAGCGGGATCGCCACCGCCATCACCAGCTGCGGCCTGTACCGCCGCCGCAGGATGTCGCGCCACGGCCGCTCCACGGCGCGAGACGCCTCGCTCGCGACCGCCAGGTCGCGGTACTCGGCGTCGATGTCGTCGGTGCCGCGCACGCGCAGGAGCATCCGCCTGGCGTCGTCGGCCTTGCCGCGTTCCAGGAGGGAGTTGGGCGTGTCGGGTAGGAACAAGGAGCCGACGGTGATGATGGCCGCGGGCACCGCCGCGAGAGCGAGGCTGAGCCGCCACCCCCACCCGCTGGAGATCTTGTTGGTTCCATAGTTGATGAGGTTGGCGGCGAGGATGCCGAGGGTGATCATGAGCTGGAATGCATTGTTGAGCATGCCGCGCATCCTGGCCGGCGCCATCTCCGAGAGGTAGACCGGCACGCTCTGGTTGGCGAAGCCGACGCCGACGCCGAGGAGGACGCGGCCGAGGATGAGCATGGCGATGTCTTGGGCGGCGCCGTTGAGCGCGCATCCGGCGAGGAAGGTGACCCCGCCGACGAACATGGACCACTTGCGTCCGGCGAGGCGGGTGACGGAGGCGGCGAAGAGGGAGGCGACGAGCGCGGCGAGGTAGAGCGAGGAGGTGAACATGGTGAGGGGCTGGCTGTCGAACTTGCAGTACTGGTTGCTGCCGTCGGCCTCCCGCTGCTTCCGAGACACAGACGGGAAGAACCTGCTAAGGAACGAGTCCATCGACGTCACCCCGCCGGAGATGCCGATGTCGTAGCCGAAGATGAGCCCGCCCGTGGCCGCCACCAGGCACGTTATGAACACGAACAGGGTCAGCCGGCCGGGGTACTCCTGCCTCACCCCGCCGCCGACCGCCGCGCCGACAGCCATGTCGCCCAAGCACGTAATCGAGTCGCGATGCGGTAGTGTGTGTCGTCGTTGCTGCGTTGAGGAGGCACGGCGTTGCGTGGAGTCGAGATATATAGAGAGCTAGGCCTCCATCAGAGTAGAGGATAAGTCAGCCAAGCACAGTGCAGAAGAAAAGTCATACTGTAGTATAAATAATTGTACATATTTTACTGTAGTATAAATAACTATAGATAGTTACTGTACAAATAAATCATACTACCTCCATCAGGCTTATATTATTTTTAGAATTGTCAAACTATCTAGCTTTTAACAAAAATCATTAACATGCAAGATACAAAACTAATATCATTAAATAGGTAATGAAATAAAAAAAATATGGTATCTATAAAATATTATATTTGTTGATATATTATTCTAAAAGTTTGCTCAAATTTAGTTGGTTTGACTTTAAAAAAAAAAAAAGCCTTAAGCTTTGGGATGGAGGTAGTATAAACTAAAATGGGTCAGCCATAATTTTTTATTGTAAGTAATTACTGTAAATAGATACCTCACATATATGTTGTCGAAGTTAATTTAGATCAAATTTTACTTAATCATATGAATATGAATGAGGAAATTTAGAGAAATTTAGCTTACCTGACTTGTGTCCTCTAGGCTCCAGGTTAGAGGATCGAGTTCCAGCGAGTTAGGCGGGGTCAGGAGCGCACTAAGTTTAACATAAACTTATTGTAGATGTGACTATTTCTCAGTCAACGGAGAATTAACTTCGTTCTCAGTCAGATAATATCATCAAATCATGAGTTGTAACTCATGACTAGCACGAATCACGATGTGAATCAAATAATGTAGTACTTAACTAGGCACGAAGTTAGTTCTCAGCTAGCTGAGAACTAGCAAATCCCTAAACTTTCACTATTAATTTAGTAAAAAAACATTCAAGTTTTCAATATTTATATAATTTGTGATATATAATTTATATTTCTTTAACTAACATAATGGTCAAACTATCTTATTAAACAACGTGTGTTTTTGTTAAATAGAGGAAATAGCTAAGAAATAGTAACAATACTTTCTTTCGTCATTGATTATGGTGGCGCACAAGTATTTTATCTATGATACCACGTTAAGATACCAACAAAGGCATTAGGCATTATGAGACCACCCATAGTGGACCTTCTTTGCTCATGATATTACGAAGCTAATTACGATCTAATTATATAATTAAAGTACACCATGCAAAAAAACTAAATACAAGCATGTTAAAAACCTTACCTTGATCTTTTTGTTCTTCTTCTTTCAGTACATCAGCTCATGAATCATACACTTACTACATCAAAATCTTAGCCAACCGAGTGAGAGTGAGCAAGATTGAGTGCGCAGAGAGTGAGTGAGCGGGGAGCGAGCGCAGACAAATCACTTAAAAGGTAGAACCAAAGGAATCATTCTCTTTCATGGTCGAGCATAGTATCTAATTGAGGAAAGAGATATAATCGTGGTAATTAGCTGCATTCTCGGCTAGGTAATCTGTGCAGCTAGCATTCGAATAGAC
Organism: Lolium rigidum; assembly: GCF_022539505.1. Lineage (NCBI taxonomy): Eukaryota > Viridiplantae > Streptophyta > Magnoliopsida > Poales > Poaceae > Lolium > Lolium rigidum. The sequence continues at coordinate 165,082,216 of NC_061512.1, forward strand.
AATCATGCGTGCCGGAATTGACTCAAAGCAACACACTGCTACAACAGGGAGTTAGCACCGTCAGCCACAGGAAATCTGTCGGGCATGTCAAGAAATATATCGGGCTGGCAGGCGACATGCCCAACTGAGAGCAAGTACAATAGAGTCTAGTCAGCTGACTATAATATATTTTTGATGAGTTGGAGGAAAGAGAAGAGAAGAGAGAAGGGAGGTGGGCTACTATGCAATAGCCAGCTCTTGCACGTGCTCCTAGGCACTTTGTGAGAGTGAAAGGTGGGCCATATGTTAGTAAAATGCTTCATTTCTTATAGCCAACTATTATACATATTAGCTATAAGATGACTACAAATGATATGGCATCTTGTTATAGTCAGCAGTTGGCTATACTATTGGAATTGCTTACGAGGCCACAGCGAAACGTGCCACGTCAGCCTATCGCCTCGGCGGACGGCCGAAAGTGCCACGTGTCGCACAAACATCATGTCTCCACAGTATCTTAGTAAATTCGCTCATGTGTGGTTTTTTCTTTTGCCAATTTACTAGAGCACGAGTGGTCTCATCGGGCAAAATTTTAATTCTCGAATCTTATCCGGATTAATTGAGCTAGTATAGTATTACAGTTTTAGGTACGAATTCGTACAGGAAAGATTTGAACAACACTCGGTACGTGCTAGTGCTGCTATGCTATAGTGGACCGGACCAAACATGTCTTGCTTGCTTTGATGAAAAATTGCACATACAACTCCGAGCATGTGGATGTGGTTTACTTCCAATCCATATGTTGTACAATCTGAACAAAGGTATTCTCTCCAACCAAAATTAGTGAACATAGACACTATATATTTCTAGTATTTACTAGGATATAAGGGCTCTTTTGATTCATAGGAATAGTGTAGGATTATTTGAATTATATAGGAAAATTTCCTACACATGTTATTTGATTTATAGGAACATATTCTATAGAAATTCATCCTATAGAAATTTTATAGTGTAAATCCCATAGGAAAAAAACATGAGGTGAAAAATTTCCTTTGCTACAATGAAACACACTTCATTTTCCTATAAGATTCAAGAAGCTATGATATTCTAATCTTATACTTTTCTTATTCCTATGATTTTCCTATCCTATAAATCAAAGGAGCCTGAAATGTTGGAGAAAGCCAACTATGGAAAGTCTTACAATGCCTAACAGATGGAGTATTTTATCTACGAGCTATTTTGCCAAAACTACCATAGAGAAACGAGGTTATGCGACACGTAGCACATTGCCATCGTCAGCCAAGGCGATATGCTGACGTGGCACGTGTTGCCGTTGCTCTAGGTGGGCATGTCGCCTGCCAGCCCGATAGATTTCCTGCGGCTAACGGCGCTAACTCTCAGGCGTGGCAGTGTTGCTTTGTGCTGATTCCCCCAAGTGTGATTGCCTGATTCGGATGCTAGCTGCAATGATTAACTAATGGAGATTGCAGCTAATTGCCACGCTTTTGTCTCTTTCCTCAACGAGGCTGTGCTTGACCATCAGAAGAGTTGGATACTTGGTTTGCAACTTGCAGGCTACATCTCACATCCGTTCGGAAATCGCACGGCTAATGTTTCAGACAAAAACAGCACAGCTATATCAGTCTAACATGTTGTTACTTCCAATCCATATGCTCACACGGAGTTGCCATCACCTCCATCAGGAATAGGACGACTCTTAATATGAGTATGTATGTATGCTATTTCGAAGTTGCTTAGGAAAGGTATTTCTAAATAGGCCGATTTTGCACATCATGAAGTTTGAAATGCTGCCTCTTCTAAAACTGGTGAAGCTTGAAGTGGAAATGTGAACCAACCATCACCCCTTTTTTTTTGCTGGCCAGAAAGAACTGTGCAGCGACCTAGTTGCACATTCCTACACCTGAAGTCTCTTCCACACATCATTTGATCTAGAAAGTTGCACATAAGTTATTGGTCTCTCACATGTCAAGACCGTCTAGATTTAGAGCCTTTTTCTTAAGGTGTCAGGTCGGATCCCAACAAAGTCTCACTTCTAGTTCATTTTATGAACTGGAAACCATAAAATGAACTAGAAGTTAGACTTTGGCAGGATCCCACATACATCTCTACTCTTGCTCCACCAGAGGCAGTTCGATGCAATATGGTGAAAATAAACGAAGGCAGAAGGTCCGGAACTCCGGATGGAAATTCAGGCCCCACCATCAAGTATGATTTCGCTGAAACTTTTCATTTCTACGCAATTCTGTTTCTCCAGATTGTTGGTTCAAAAAGAGACATATCAGACGAACCAGTTCACTTCATGGTTTAAGGCAGCATAGTATATCCATAAGCAATGTAAATAAACACCAGATGTTCCATCAAGAAGGACATAATCCTAGATGTCAAAAATTGTTATCCAGACCCAGTTCTCAGAATTGACACCATTTCTAGACAACATTGCTCATACTAGATAACAGCAACAAAAAATAGGTGCCTAAAGTTGTGGCCACCGTTTTATTCCTTTCACCGACAACGACGTTTCCAGGTTGAAGCACAGCTTGGTGAATTTTCCGCATGGGAAACAAACCATGGATGCACTGGAGGCCACCATAGACAATTAGCCTGCAAGCCAACCTGCAGTGCAGTGAAACAATCAGTTTCCAAAGTAGAATGAAAGGACTAGCCATTCAAGTAACCATAAAGATGACCCTAGAATTTGGCAATCTAGTTATGGCAATGAACAAATTTTGTAAAAGATCGAAGAAATGGGCATGTTGCCAATTCTTGGTTATGTGCAAATGACGTAAGCCCGTAAGGAGCATGAAGATGAGGGAACTTTGTTTGAGTGAGAGAGGAAACCTTATATACATGCTGATGACGGGTTCCCCTATATGACTGTCCCACTAGGAATTAAGGCGTCCTTGATCACAGTGACGATGCCACTTTTGATAAAATATCCATCGGACTCCCTTGAAGCTTCTTGGACATCATCAACATTGATTATCTGTAAAAGCAGCATACCATTTAGGATCTTTTTCACTGACTACAATACACATTGCATACTATTTTTTGTCAGTAACCAAGTATCATCTCTAGAGAAGTAAGATTTTCTTAAACAAGCATACAGTACAAGCCTACACACAGAAAACTGGGATCACGAAAATTCTGATATGTTCAGATATGAGATGTTAGACCCCCTTATTTTCATCGCCAAAAAAGACCTTCCCTTTTCACCCCAAAGTAATGAATACTTAAACAGAGAATACACAAAATATGGAATGACATACAGGAGGTAGAAATGCATATGAAATACCTTCACATTTTCTCCAATTCGAGCATTCTTGTCGATTATTGCTTTCCTGATGTGCGCATTTTTTCCAATACCGATGGGAATGCCGCCAGTTTCAGAAAGGACTTTCTTGTCATTTTCCGTCTGCACAAAACAAGTACAAAGGTTCTCACAATGCTTTCATGGCACCATATTACAGTTTTGTTTAATTTTATTTTACCTCATAATAGTCTGCACCCATTAGCAGGGAATCCTCTATTACTGCGCCTTCGGATATGCACGAACGGAGTCCAACAACAGAATGGTTGATTGTGCAATGCTGGCCAAAAGGAGAAAAAATAAAAGCAAGATAATGAATTTAAAAAGCTCATGAACTGAAGCATGAGAAACTAGACTTAAGCTAGGACAAATATCCAATGAATAACCTCAAAAGTCCTAAATATGGTGTGACCAAGAGTGGCTAAACTTGAGGGAAGACAACACGACGATAAGTCAAGGGAAAAGGCCGCTTACATTGATAACACAACCTTCACCAATAACACTGTCTGTCACATCAGCGTCAAGAACCTTCGAAGGAGGTAAGTATCGAGATTGTGTATAGATTGGAGCAGAACGGTCATAGAAGCTGCAGACAAGAAGTTTTTACCAATAGTGAATAACAGGTAGTGAATCTAGCAAAATGCACCTTGCAACTTTTTTTCCTTCTGTAAAATTTCTACCTAAAATCTGGTACTGGCTTCTTGGTTATTCCCAAGTTTGCATTGTAAAATGCCTCAATAGTACCAATATCTTCCCAGTAGCCATCATATAAGTAAGCTTGCACCTGTGAAACACAATAGCAGTATAAGAAAACAAAATATATGGAATATGAACAAAGGAAACGAAGTTAAGTAGCTACAAAGTACACATGTAATTTCTCTCAAAAGATGATGCAACCTTAATTCTTGATGGATTGAATATGTAAATTCATAAATCTACAGATTGTTTTTCTTCCATTTTTACTACAAAATCGGAGGTGTTTCCTTTGTTCACAAAATAAAATTTACCGCACTTTCCCTTTGATTTGCAAAATAAAGTTACAGCAGTAAACTGTAAGCAGTAAGGATAACAGGAAGTGCATTCTTCACGGGCATAGCTTACCCTCATTCCAATTTCTGTTGCACCAGGAATAACCTCACTTCCAAAGTCATTTGCGGAAGGAAAATTTTCACGGAGAAGCCGAAGCATCGCATCTTTGCTAAAAACGTAGATCCCCATGCTAGCAATGTAAGGCAATTCCTTAGCCCTCTCATTATCAAGGCCCAGTATGGTGGTATCAACCTGCAAGATTAAAACATGTTAACTGAAAACAACTTAACTGCAGAAGCACATATGCTTTCAACTGCTCAAGGTATGTGTATTAAATCAAATGGGGAAAATGCTCCTGATGTGCATACCATCATTGATTTCAACATCTCTCCTTTTGGTTTTTCTGCAAACTCAACGATTCTCCCTTCATCATCAATTTTCATAAGGCCAAATGCAGTTGCACGTTCCTCATCCATCGGCAGGGCAGCCACAGTTATATCAGCATCTGTTTCTCTGTGTGCTTGAATGAATTTTTGGTAGTCCATACGGTACAGGTGATCTCCAGCCAGAATAAGGAACTCCATAACATTGTGTTCCTCAAACAGCCACAAGTACTGCCGCACGGCATCTGCAGTACCCTGGTTTGGGGAAAGGCAAGATAATCAAAACACCGATTAGTGAAATGGCTTGGCAATATCAACAGAACGTAGCATGCATGGGCCCAGGGCCTCGGGGGATAACATAGAAGTGTTTGCAGCAACAACTATTATAAGCCACTGTGGACTTTATTTTCCAATTCGAAGGAAGCTACCAGATCAACCAAGCTCATGAGCACTCCTGAAAGTTTTTTTTTTAATATGTTTCTAGATTATAAATTCCAATAATTAAATGCAAACTATCCCATGAGTAATGTATGAGTTTCTTTTCAGCAACTGACATGTTCATATCAATTATTTATCCCCACTCTTTTTCTTCCCTATGCAGTTTAACTACATCTTTTAAAATGCACTTCCTTTTCATCTGAAGTTCAAAATGTGTGATCTTTTTGGTAGTACCATTTCTTTACCACTTGTGTCAACACAAACTAATAACTCGAGATTGATAGACGGAAGACGAACCGAGCGACGTACCTGAAACCAGTTAGGATTCTCCGGACTCTGCTGCGCGGCAAGAACCTCGACGAACCCCTCGTTCTTGTAGCCACTGATGTTGGTCCCGTAGGCCCTGGAGAGGTGGCGGTTGAGCGACGCGGAGTTGAACTGCGTGAGCACGTAGATCTTGGACACGTTGCTGTTGAGGCAGTTGCTGACTGGGATATCGATGAGCCTGTAGTTGGCACCGAGCGGCACTGCAGGCTTGGCCCTCTTCTTCGTCAGCGGGTACAGCCTCGTCCCGGCGCCGCCGCCGAGGATGATCCCAAGAACACTCTGCAGCGATGAACGGATCACATGACAAAGTCATTTGAAAACACTCTCAAAATATCAACTGGATTAAGTACAGGTGAACTGCTCTGGCAAACCCAGGTTCTATACTTGTGCCGCGTGGTTTTCTAAATTAAACAGCAAATCAGTGTAGTAGTACGATCTTCAGATCTTGAGACAATCATTTTAAAATGAAGTGATGGAAGGCATGGGCTAAGATCGAAATTCTATGCCTCCCACCAACTATCATTCCCGGATCATACAGCAGTGTAAACCCGACGCAGCACATCAGCCGACAGAAGCGCCGCGAAATCGACATAAAAAAACTACTCCTACATAGAAATGGAATTCCAAACGCGTTCTTATCGAATTCCCAGGAGTGCCCCCTCGAGATCCCAGCCCGGCACACGAACCCGCGCGGAAAGAAAAGAAAAAAAGGCACGACCTTTTCCCAACGTAACAATCACGAAAGGGACAGACTAAAAGTTGAATCAAGTGGTACAGTAGGGTGGAAGGAACGGCGATATGGGCATTGTTGATCGGGAGGGAGATCGGGCGCGCACCGTGCTGGCGTCCGGATCGAGGCACGTCTGGGAGTTGCGCGAGTCGGAGACGGCCCGGGGCGAGAACAAGGCCCGCAGCCGCCGCCCGCCGGCCGCAGTACTGCGGCGACGGCTGCCTCCGCCGCAGGGAGAGAATGCGGCGGGTGCCGGTGCCGTCCGCGCCGGGATCGGGGCCCCGTACGTGGCGGCCGTGGCGCCCATCGCCGTCGCCATGTCCGGGAGAGACGGAGAGTGATGGTGGCGGCAACGACGGAGGGAGTGAGGGTGGCACCGCACTGCACACACGTGCTGCTGGAGTGTTGGATCCTTCTACTTTCAGGAGCGGCTGTGAGGTTTTTCAGTTTCTTTTTCCGCCTTTTTTCGGTGCAGGGCAGGGAATGGTTTGTGTGCATTTATAGCGGAACTGACTGTGTAATCCATGTGATGTGTGGGGCCACCGGACGAGATGACCGAAATGCCCTTGGGTTTTGATGGATCGAACCGACGGCTGTGCTTGCGCACACGTGCCTGAATATCACGTTGTCTGCTCCTACTCCTCCAGTGAGCGTCTCGGCCAACTTGTGTCCTTTGCTTCCTTGTGATGAAGGAGAGGCCAACTTCTATCTCTTGTCCGCATGCACGACCGTCCTATGAAAGAATTTAGACATGTCTAACACACCCTTTAAAAGGGTCAACTCCGTAAAATAATCATCCATATACAGGGTAGAGCTCTACCTGGTCGTCAAGGAGATCCCATAAAAAAGACGGGTTTTTTCAGTTTCGGCTAGGGGTGGCTTCTGACCCCCTACTTGTGCGGGGCGGAAGAGGAAATAGAGGGCGAACCCACCATCCCATTTCAGGTAGGGCGCGCGGACATTTTAGAGTTCCCACTTGTTTTCCCTCGCGCTGCAGCCATAGCGACTCGCGCGCCGCCGCCGGAAACCTTGAGATCCGGCCCCCTCCGCCGCCCGCCGAGCCGCGCCGCGCTGCGTCCACGCCCGCCGCACCCCCGCCGGACATCCGCGCCCCTCCGCGCGCGCCGCCGCACCCCCACCGCGGTCTCCTCCGCCGTCAAACCCACGGTGAGTACTCCGCCGCGTTTCTCTTCTTTTCGCCGCTAGAATCGATATGCTTGGAGGTTGATTTATGCTTCACGGTGGTAGATGACTCCGGAGGATGTGCATATGGAGGATGTGCTTATGGAGGATTTGATGGATTCGTCGACCGATTGGTCCTCGTCGGATTCCGACGATTCGGACCTCGACGAGCTGCTGAACGACGACGACACGAGATGATGTTGCTCCTGTTCGCCATGAAGCAAATGGAGGACCGCGCCAAGATGTTGGATCAGAGAAAAGGATCCACTATGGGGCGTACGTGCATTCTGCGGAACCGCGCACTCGGCCACGAACAACTGATGCAAGATTATTTTGCCGAGGTACCGACCTATCCTCCCCGCCTCTTCCGCAGAAGGTATCGAATGCGTAGGAATTTGTTCGAGAGAATCGTCAGAGACTATAGGCAAATTCCAATTACTTCAAGCAAAGGAGGAACGCTCCCCATGTCATGGGATTTAGCCCATTTCAGAAAATATCAGCCACCATGAGGGTGATTGCATACGGTATCCCAACAGACTATACCGATGAATACCTTCGCATTGGTGTACAAATAACCACGGATTGCGTGCGTATGTTTGCCAAGATGGTGATCAAGTTGTATGGTGAGACGTATCTCCGAGCTCCAGATGAGCAAGATACGAAGAGACTCATGGAGATCAATGAAAAGAGGGGTGGCCGGGGATGCTTGGTAGTCTGGGTTGCATGCATTGGACATGGAAAAATTGTCCAAAAGCATACCTGGAATGTATTGTGGCAAAAGTCGTGATGCTACCATTGTTCTTGAAGTTGTGGCCTCGCAAGACTTATAGATTTGGCATGCTTTTTTGGACTACCGGGGACACTCAACGACATCAACATCTTGAATAGATCCCTTTGTTTGCAAGACTAGTTAAGGGTGAAGCTCCAACTTGTAGCTACAAAGTTATGAACAATGAGTACACCATGGGGTACTATCTCACAGATGGTATTTATCCTAACTATGCAACTCTTGTCAAGTCCATTAAAGAGAAAAAGGACAAGGCTTTGACAAGAAAAGAAGTTTGCTTCACCAAAAATCAAGAGGCATGCCACAAGGACAATGAGAGAGCTTTTGGTGTTTTGCATGCAAAGTTTGAAATTGTCCTGGGTCCTACAAGGTTTTGGGACAAGGAAACTCTTTTTGAAATCATGACATGGTGTGTGATTCTTCACAACATGATCATTGAAGATGAGAGAGGGTTGAACTTTCCTTGTTTCTACGACAATGTTGGCACCCGAGTGCAGCCCTAGCGGAACCCTGATCGGATTGAAGCTTTTCTTGCAGCGCATCGCAACATTGAAGATGCCGAGACTCATCACCAGCTCACCCAAGATCTGATTGATCACCACTGGCAGTTGCATGGCCAATGAGTTTTTACATTCAATCGTTTATTTCTCTTGAAAGCAGATTTATTCTTTTACAGACATCTTTTTTTAGGCGGTCGACATCCATTATGCGGCATAGGTGTCACATCCCGTATACAACTTAATCACACACCGCTTTTAGCAATGGCTCGTAATGCGGCATCTCTTCCACTACCAGCACCCTTTACCATAACTTCTGCTCGTTGCAAACCTACTGTACGAATAGCATCTACTGCTGTTCTTTGACCAGCATAAGGTGATGCTTTTCTTGAGCTTTTGAATCCACAAGTACCCGCAGAGGACCAGAAAACCTCCTATTCTTGTATGTGTGAAACAGTTATCTTGATTGTTTAATTGCGGGAACATTTGTTATTTATTTAATTCTTCCATTAGAACATTTGTTGGCAGTTCCGAAAAACATTATTGTAATAATTATGATGATTATTGTGTGATTTAAAACTTTTATTCAATGTGAATGTTGTATTGGTTCTAATATCCAATTTGTCAAAAACCCTGTTTTGAGGGGTTGAAAACTCGTCCGAGCTAGCAAACCCCGGTTTTACGGGGTGGGGATACGGGGTCTGCTAGCTCGGACGAGTTTTCGGCCGGTGAAAAGTGAATACAGGGCCCTCTACTCACGTTTTACGGGGCAGAAAAATAGGGGGTCTATTAGACATGCTCTACGCTCACGTCTGTGGGTGTGAGACCGTCCCTACGGCCCCGGTCGCCTGCTTCACCGGTGGGGGCATTGTGCCATGTCTAGCACGTCTAGGCGTTGCCCTTCCGGCTTGGTGTGTTGTGATCATGGTCGTTGGAGGTTCCGTCATGGCAAGGCAGCTTGTAGTGTCGGGCCTTGACCTCCACCGCACTCACTTGTCCGGCGATGATCTAGTGATCAAGCAAGGGACCCAACAAGAGGGTTTCGATATCGATGGGGAGCTACTGTTTGGGCAACATGACCACCCAATGGATGATGCCACCGCCGTGGATGATGATGCCAGTGATAAGGATGATGCTACCATGGATGATTGTGTATAAGATTGATATCACACATAAACAGAGCCGAGTCTATAATCCCTCGATTACCCAAAAATCGCATCCGCTGCGAAAACATATCTGGATGATGCATCTACGGCGTAACGATAAGCTCTATCGCGATGCTCTACCAGTTATTTACCGAGCCAACAACATGATGAAAAATCCCGACAGACATGTTGTGTGCCCTTTACATCAGTAGGAGCTTGATTCCGTAAGATCTATGCGGCACGAGTCAACTTACACCTAGCTTATACCGGATTTGAGTTCGGGGACTCGAGTTTGAGTAGGTTGCTATTTTTTTGCCCTAGAGCAATTAACTGGTCACGACAAGAACGTTAATCAAAATCCCTATGCATATTTAAAACATCGACCTTATGAATTTCTAGGCTCATAGTAACATTTGATGCATTTATCGACTACGACAAGAATCGAATTTGAATGAGTCTCTACGTGAGTCTTTGACTCCTCTAGACACTCGGTGGCTACTGACGCGGGCATATCTTATCGAGTACCTATTATTACCATACTTGGTTCCATATAACTGGAGGCCCATGAAAGTTCGTATAAACTCTGGAGGTTCAAGAGCTAGACGTGGAGAGTAAGGAAAGTCTATACAAGGAAGAAACTATTTCGTGCACGACTCAAATAACGCGACACCCGAGACATGGCCTCCTATATAAAGGTCAGGAGGGGCCTCCGAGCAAGGATAAGCAATCCCATAGCATAACACCACGAAACTGTTATCACCAGAATTTGACCAAGTCAGAGGTGGGCCGCGATCAAGATGGGCTTAAAGATTATATACAGAAGAAATACGTGAATCGGCCTTATATACAAAGTTCGGGCTAGTTTGCCCTTGTATCTGTAACATAGTAGGTTACGTGTCGGTTAGGTAGAGTTTGCCTCGTGCACGGTTGGGATTATTCCCACGTTAGAAAGTCTACGGACTATAAATATGTATCTAGGGTTTATGAAATAAACAACAACCAACGTTCAACACAATCAATCTCGGCGCATCGCCAACTCCTTCGTCTCGAGGGTTTCTTCCGGTAAGCACCATGCTGCCTAGATCGCATCTTGCGATCTAGGCAGCATAAGCTTATGTACGTTGTTCATGCGTTGCTCGTGCTGAAGCCCTTTTGATGGCGAGCAACGTAGTTATCTTAGATGTGTTAGGATTAGCATTGTTCTTCGTATCATATGCTGTCGTAGTGCAACCCTTATACATCTAGCCGTCCTTACACCTATCTTAGGTGTAGGGGCGGCACCCCGCTTGATCATTGTTTAGTAGATCCGATCCGTTACGGTTGCATCCTTGTTCTTCAAGGATTAGTTTAATATCCGCAATAGTTAGGCCTTACAAAGGGTTGGAGGATCCGGCGGCGTGTAGGGTGTAGTTTGCTAGCCCTAGACGAGGATGTTCGGGGATCAACCTCGTGTTGGTTTTTAGGCCCTGTCTAGGATCGGCTTACGATCACCGTACGCGAGCGCGAGGCCCAATCGTGAGTAGGATGATCCGATTATGCGGTGAAAACCCTAAATCGTCGTAGATCGCTTTAGCTTTATCTTGATCAAGCAGGACCACCATATATTCGTACACCTCGTACGAATCATGGGTGGATCGGCTCTTTGAGCCGATTCACGGGACAACCCGAGAGCCGACCGAGGCTCGTATTTAACGTTTACGTGTATGCCATGCGAGGAAACTAAGCGAGGCATCATCCAACACCTTCCCGACCGGGTATAGGTCAGGTGGCACGCCCTTGCGACAGGCATCGGACGTGTGACCGGAAGGCTTTGCGGGCCGTCGCTCTGAGGGACTGGGGCCAGCCGCAGCCCTAGTTGTTCCCGGCTCTACGGTGTTGCCAGTCGCTGCCCGCCGGTGGGTTTCTAACCGCAACACATTCTGGCACGTCCGGTGGGACAATCTTCGACATCCACCGCATCGCCATCTACATCCGAGATGGCGGAAAGCACTCCGGTCAAGTACGAGGATCTGACTGACGAGCTCAAGAAGAAGCATGACGAGATCAAGGCAGTCCTCGAAGCCGAACTCATCGGCTCTTTCCACAGAACCCGCTCCCATGGCATCAGATGGAAGGGTTTCTCACCTGAAGGCGCGCTCGAGGGAGTGGACTTGTCCGCCCCGTCAGAAGAACGCACCAGGTCGCTGCGTCAGGAGATCAACTTCATGGTGGCTCATTCGCTGCACCGCCACTACGAGAGCTCGGTGAACACTTTGGAGCGTGTCGCTCCGCGCGTGATCCAGGAAATCATGAGCCATCGGTATTCTCCGACGGGACCAGCTGCGGGGACTTACAAAGGAGAGATGCCACTCCGATCCCGTCCATCGCTGCCGTTCGCGTTGGCAGCACCGGAAGTGCCGAACTCATCGGCATACGTCGTCTACAAGATTGGTGGTGATCCTAGTGACTACCAATTCCTACCCGAGGCGCCCAAGGAGATCCCGCACGGATACACGTGCGCATACGTACCGAGCTGCAGTACTCGGGCACTCTCAAACCAGTACCGCAACGACGGGGGCCTCCGGAACGAGCGGGAGGAGCGTCGGGAGCAGATCTTGAGAAGCAAACGTGGTTAGCTAAGTACGCCACTCCGAAAAACCTCCGGAGCTCAGCTCCTGCAGATTGGCTCGGAACCGGAAAAGCAAGCATGGCTGGCTAAGCATGCCACCCCGGCGAATCTTCGGGGTTCGACACCTTCGGCCATCACCGCGGATCAGATTTGTACAATTGCGAAAGATCAGTTCGGCATGATGCCGAAAAGGAAGACGTTCGGCTATACCAAGCCGTACCCTAACGAGTACGAATTGATCCCGCTACCACCCAAGTATCGGCTCCCGGACTTTACAAAGTTTAGTGGATCAGATGGTTCCAGCTCCATCGAGCATGTGAGCCGATATTTGGCACAGGCCGGGCACGATCTCAGCATCGGACGAGCTGCGTGTGAGGTTCTTCGCACGATCCCTCACGGGATCGGCTTTCGGGTGGTACACATCGCTGCCACCGAACTCAATCCGTACTTGGAAGCGAGTTGGAAGAGCAATTCCATGAGCAGTATCACTCGAGAGGCTTCGAGGCTGGTATTGCCGATCTAGCACAAGTACGACGAAGCGCGGGGAAACGAGTGTCGAGAATACATCCGGCGCTTCGGGACCGTGAGGAGCCGATGCTATTCGGTTCACGTAAGTGAAAAAGAAGCGATCGAGTTGGCGGTGGTGGGTCTCTCATCATCGATCAAGGACGTGGCCTCCCAAGCGGACTACCCTTCATTGGCGCACATGGTGCGAAGGTCGTCGACATATGAACGGCGCCACCCGGATGTTTACCGGGACAAATTCAAGCGTGCGGTGGCCCCGGTGGATCACGACGAGGATGAAGGTGCTGCGGGAGATCGAGAGGTAGCGAGTGGCTGAATGGACTCGAGCGGCGAGGCCCCGTGTCCTACAAATGGGTTAAGCCACAAGGCCCTCCAAAAGGGTTCGACTTCGACGTGACCAAAGCGAGCAGATTTTCGATCTCTTACTCACGGAGAAGCATATAAAGGTACCCGAAGGCCACAAGATCCCTACGGTGCGGAGAGCCGAACGGAAAGCCATACCGCAAGTGGCATAACACGTTCACCCACACCACTAACGACTGCAGGGTGTGGCGTCAGCAAATCCAAATGGCGATAGAGAAAGGGCGATTAATTTTCAACCAGTACGCCATGAAGGTCGACACACACCCCTTCCCCGCCGTTAATATGGTGGAGTATACTTACCATGGAGGGTGCCAACCAGATTTCTCGTGCAATATCAACATGGTGGGACCTGGGCACCACTCTGGTAAGGACGGAGATGAGGGCAGCTGCTCTCATAGCAAAGACAGGGAGGAAGCCGCTCCACGCGATCGGCTCCGCCACGACGGCAAGCGCTACGTCACAGAGGGAGAAGTGAAGAACATAAGATATCAACGACCTCTCTCTGATCACCTCCTCAACAAGTATGTGGGTCAATACGACCAACGCCGGCGACACAACGACGATGATGAAAAAGATCGTCTGGCTAGGGACGACAGGAGACGTCGTCGGCATGATCACGACGAGGAGCGATATGAGCGCCACGCCAAGGAAAGGTCCAGGGAACAAGACGACGAGGATAGGCACTGGGACTGCCCCTTCTTCAGACACTACTGGGATTCAGGAATGAGCCGATTGCCAACAATCGGCAACTGCCCAGAATGCAAACAGAAGAAGAAGGATACAGCTAACGTGTCTGTGTTCAAGCGCCTAGGGCCTCTCCCGCCTCGAAGCAAACGTGCTGAGTCCCCTCGGATGGAAGATCTTGAGGATTTGGAAGACGAGGGAGAGGAAGAAGAAGACAGGTACCACCGGCCAAGGTGGTGCCCTGATGGACTCAGCCGTTCCCAAAAACGAAGGGTTCGGCGTCTACGTGGGTTGGAAGAAGCCGAAAGGTTATACCGCACACGTTGAGGAAGGCACGGCTCGTTCGGCCGCCAAAATTCAGCGAACCCTGGACGAAGAAGGTCGGCCACAAAGAAAAGAGTGGCGCCCCAAGCAAAGGAAAGCCGATGATGAAACATCGGCTGGCACAAACATGGTGTTCATCCTTCCAACGGAGTTTAGTGCTCCAGGATTAGACGAAGCACTCCGTGGCACAACTTGATCGCGGCCCACGGCCGGTCATCTTTGAGAAGCCACGAGAAAGAAGCTACGGGCATCCGAAGGTCCTGTACTTGCGAGGTTACATCAATGGGCAGCCTCGTCAACAAGATGTTGGTGGACACCGGAGCGGCGATTAACATTATGCCATACTCCATGCTACGTCGGTTGGGACGCTCCAGCTCGGATCCGATCAAGACCAATGTAACACCGAGCGATTTCAACGGCCAAGCATCCGACGCACAAGGTGTTACTGAATGTGGATCCGACCGTAGGAAGGAAAAGCTGTCCCTACGACGTTCTTTATTGTCGACGACAAGAGCTCCTATGCTTGTCCTACTAGGGAGAGATTGGATCCACGCCAATTGTTGCATTCCATCCACGATGCACCAATGCCTAATACAGTGGGATGGAGATGAAGTAGAAGTCGTCCACGCAGATGACTCAGCCGAGATTTCGACGGCTGGAATGAACGTTTGGGAGACATCAGGCCAAGAGCCACTCTCAGGCATCAATTTGGACGACTGCGAGCGCATCGACATGACAAAGAACGGGGTTAGGCTGGTCTTATCCACCGGCCTGACCGTGTAACAAAAGCAAACATCGATGGACGAATGTGGCGATGCCGATCCAGGTGATCGGCCCCCAAGGATTTATGAAGGAACATTGCAGAAAACCTTCATCGAGCAAGCAACGTGGAGGCCGATTCCAGCAATCGGCCAAAATTATCCGCACCATCCATTCTGCCTGGGTTCAATGCCAATCTATTGGGCAATAGTGTGTAACGGCCCCGGGTAATACCCCTATTAGAATTTGTTTGTTATTTTTCTTTTGTGCAACATCATGCATCATGCATCATATCATCCACATTATTTTAACAAAATAAAAATTATTTTGAATAAAAACTATTTATGTTTTTCCTCTCATATGGTTTTATATTAAACCCTCCCTTCTCCTTTTCTTATTTTAAATAAAACCAAAACATATATTTCAGAACCTTGCAAAATTATTCGGAAACCAAAATCTAGATTTTCAAATCTGTCAAAAAACTCTCCTCTAGTCCCATTCTTTGGCCGGAAGAATTCATCGGCAAGAAAAGAAGAGAAGAAGGCGACCATACGTAGCTCCGATCCGGCCTTCTTTTCTTCCTCGGCATGCCCTCCTTTGAAGTCCAACTCCGGCAGCCTACCGATCAGCCCAACCCAACCAAACCTTGTCGGCCCATCTCCCTCACCGTTTCAGCAAAAGCAATTCCATCTCCATTGTGCCTTCTTCTAGGCACGTACGACAAAGATCCTACCGGTGCCACGTCTTGCACCTGGCGATGGGACGGCCACCATGCAGCTTCCTCCTCCCTATAAAATCCTCTTGTTGCTGAGCTCGAACCCTAGCTCATCTACCTCCCTCGCGCCGCCATTCTAACTTGTGACGCCCCGGAACCGGTACCATGAGGATCACAGCGAACCCGCCGAAATCCGCACGGTATCGATCCAGAGACGCCCTCCGACACGACGTGCGCGACGAATCACACACGTGATGCCAGAGGAATTAACACGAGCGGTAACATTACAACAGGATTACAATAGAGCCCACAAGAAACATATATTACAACAACGACTCCAACGAGTCAAGATACAAATATACAATACAAAGATCCAAATCATACGAGTAAGATCGAATACGTCCGAGTACGGACAAGATACAAATTGGACTAAGAGTCCCGAAGATAACCAGATGGCGTCCATAACCCCGCCTGAGCCAAGCCGGAAGGGTAACCTTGCTAACGTCGTCTTCATCAAACATATCTTCATACCTGCCCGGTTATATCCCGTAGAAGCGGCAATAAGTACGGGTTCGTACTTAACAAGACTTCAAGACGTATAAGCATTCGTCAACCGGTCGTCCTTTGTACTTGAGGCACGCAGGGGACTTAGAGGACGCAAGAGGAACGTCATAGGCAATATGGTGGGGTTAAGCGGCAGCGCGCAAGCACTAAAAACCTATAGAGACACTCTACAACATTCGTCTAATCAGAGAAGATGAGAGAGCGCATGACTAACAGTTCTATACTCTGCAAACATAACACAGCCAATGTGTTCCCCCTTCGCAAAGAGGTACTGGTAAAGGCACTCACACGGTTGTCAAGTTTTAACCATTTATTATTGAAGTTGTGCTAACTTAATACGCAAGTTATTATTGATAAACAACAGGTGTAAGTTGTCTATGGTCGAGTCATACAGCTCCAAGTCGTCCATAACCGCGGACACGGCTTATCGATAAGATTGTAACCCTGCAGGGGTGCCCAAATGTGCCCACACGCACGATCAACCCACTTACGACAGGTGGATATCACGACACGCACTCTCCTTCACCACAACAATGTCCAGGAAGCCACCTAACTAAGTTAAACCCGTTTCAGAGCCCGATCGGAACTCGACGCGGACCTAGGCTGTTGCGAGAACGGCTAAGAGGATCGGAGCCCACTAGAGGATGACCTCTTAACAATACGTGCCGCACCTACGGACGTGCAAGAGACAACGGGGTTACAAGGCAACATGGCTTCCCCAAAAGTAACATCATATCATCCGACCACAAAGAAACATGCTTGCACGCCGGGAGAAACAAACAAACATTCAAACTAGTTGTGGCCACTCGGACAAAGCTGTAGATTCCGGTAGTGGTCGAGGGAGACCCGGTAAGCATACCCACGTGTGGTTAGAGCGCTCGGTCTCGGAACAGATAACAAGAACTCGGGGTCCTAAGATATTTAGGAAACACAAGTGAGCCGTCATAAAACGATCAGCTGACCCACCGATGCCTCCGCTAAACAAATGTCAACAACTAAAGTAACCATGATTATTCCCAGCATATAACCCGGTAAGGTAACAACAACGGTAACGAGATAAACAGCTCTAGCATGCACTACGACTCGCAAGGCAGACCCGTAACCAAACAATAGCTGTAGGTGGTTGGTGGAGGCAATATAGGCTGCTTGAGGTAACAAGTGGAAGGGACACGTGACAAGAACGCAACTCAAGGATAGCATAAGGGAGAAGGCAAAATAAAAATAGGTGAGCGACTTCTGCAGGGGCAGAAGTATAGGGGAAATGCTTGCCTGTTAAAGCTTGCCGAGGGATATCCGGAGAACTTGTCGTATCTCACTGCACCACTTCGTGATCCTATCCGGGAAGAAGCAAATGCTGGAACACACATCAGATGCCAATCTTACTACTACGGATAAAGAAGATCCAACATGATGAAGGGATGATATGCATGACATGGCAGATATGATGCGATGCAACTTATCCATTTAAGCGGAGTTGAAACCCCGGACAAAAAAATTAGGGTTGAAGTTGCATTTTCTACCGTCAAATTGAAGTGTTGATTAGCATGGCATAACAAGGCAGGGGTGCGCTACATCAAATTTAAGCGGAGCGGGGAAAACCCTAGTCGGTATCCGAAATACTCCACATGTTATGTGAGGTGAATATGCACAACTATCAACGAGCGACATGATGCGAGATGCAAACAGATGAATGGATGACATATTCATGTTCCTCACATTATTCTGATCGAAATGGACATAAAGTTTGTTTGATTTGAATTTGTAAAAGTGCAATTATGAAAGAATTAGAAAACCATCAGTTTGCAAAATTTCTGAAACTGGAATTTTGGATTGAGCTGAAAACTGTTTACACCGGCTGAACTAGCCACAGACACACGCAAAGAGTCCCTGCAGCCACGTCAGTATCCAGCGTGGAAAGAATCAAAAAAATTTGATTTTACAGCGCGCCGGGAGGGATTCGAACTCAGGCCGCTCGCATCAAGGAAAAGGGGTGGTGCCAGTAGGCTGCTGTATCGGATTTGATACAGAAAGGAATGCAAACAAGGTATAGTGTGGCGCCGAAGTTAACTGAATTTTTGACACTTGAAACTGAAGATCGACAGCGTCGTGTTTCTGTAGATGGCGATTTGCACGGATTTTAAAGCTGTGTCTGAGACGAATCTGGGCACGGTTTTGAGCGAAACAAAAGACGTTGAGAAACTAAGCAGTGGCGCGCTTCGAAGGATGCCAACGGATCGTGCTGAAATGGTCGGGGACGCCGGTGAGCTTCGCCGGGAAACGAGACGGCGAAACAGCGACACTGGACCGAAAACTGAAAACAGTTTCTGGGCCGAACTTGGGAAGACGATGACGACGCCGTTACTGCTCCGTTTTGGGTGATTCAAAATCCAGTAGATAGCTGGTGACGTGGTGCATCTAGAGAAACAAGAAGCTCGTGCTGAGATGGACTGTGCCGGCGAGGATCTGCGTCGAAAGTGGCCACCGTGAAACAGAAAAGTTGCGTTTTTCATTTTCGATTTCGTCTTCGATCTCTTCTCCATACGTCAATCCAGATATGTAGAGGCATGCAGGGGAGGGGAAGAGGTGTGGTGCTCACCCAGGGGTGCTCGGTGACGAGAGGGAGGGCTGCCGGCGCCCGGCGACGTGGAAGACGAGGGGGATGTCGGGGTAGACGAAGCAGACGGTGGAGGAGCTCGAGCAGGTGCAGGCCTTGCTGTTCCTGGAAGAAGACTACGTTGCAGAGGAGGCCACCGTGGTGCTTTCCACGCTCAGGTGACGGAAGGGTCGGCCATGGCGACGTGCGGTGGACGTGGTAGACGGTGAGGTGGTGAAGAGAAACAGAGAGGAGGAGAGGAACGGCGGCGCGAGGGAGGTAGATGAGCTAGGGTTCGAGCTCAGCAACAAGAGGATTTTATAGGGAGGAGGAAGCTGCATGGTGGCCGTCCCAACGCCAGGTGCAAGACGTGGCACCGGTAGGATCTTTGCCGTACAGCTAGAAGAAGGCACAATGGAGATGGAATTGCTTTTGCTGAAACGGTGAGGGAGATGGGCTGACAAGGTTTGGTTGGGTTGGGCTGATCGGTAGCTGCTGGAGTTGGACTTCAAAGGAGGGCATGCCAGGAAGAAAAGAAGGCCGGACTGGAGCTACGTATGGTCAGCTTCTTCTCTTCTTTTCTTGCTGATGAATTCTTCCGGCCAAAGAATGGGACTAGAGGAGAGTTTTTTGACAGATTTGAAAATCTAGATTTTGGTTTCCGAATAATTTTGCAAGGTTCTGAAATATATGTTTTGGTTTTATTTAAAATAAGAAAAGGAGAAGGGAGGGTTTAATATAAAACCATATGAGAGGAAAAACATAAATAGTTTTTATTCAAAATAATTTTTATTTTGTTAAAATAATGTGGATGATATGATGCATGATGCATGATGTTGCACAAAAGAAAAATAACAAACAAATTCTAATAGGGGTATTACCCGGGGCCGTTACATAGTGTTACGTCGGCTAATGAGCTAGAAGAAATCCACACTGGTCCTAATCAAGCCGACGTTCGCATGAAGTGCCTTGGCTAATCACAGAGCCGATTTCAGCAGTTACCTGGCAGAATCGGCTCGGGGGGCACCTAATCAGATGATCATGTGCGATACATGTACAGTGAGATATTGGGGGCCGATAGAAAAATCGGCCCGTAAAAAAAATAAAGGGGATATGAGGGAGATTCAACGCCACAGCAGTTTCCGAGGAGGTGGTGCCCAACAGAAAAAAATTTGCAGGCCACGTGGAGAAGTGGAAAGGGCAAGGCATCATGATGAAGGATTCTGCGGCAGTCCTGCTCTGCCACGACATGACCCGACGAAAGAAGCATAATGATTTTGGAAATGTCATTTCCAAAACCAGGGGGGCATGTGTTATCACCAGAATTTGACCAAGTCAGAGGTGGGCCGCGATCAAGATGGGCTTAAAGATTATATACAGAAGAAATACGTGAATCGGCCTTATATACAAAGTTCGGGCTAGTTTGCCCTTTGTATCTGTAACATAGTAGGTTACGTGTCGGTTAGGTAGAGTTTGCCTCGTGCACGGTTGGGATTATTCCCACGTTAGAAAGTCTACGGACTATAAATATGTATCTAGGGTTTATGAAATAAACAACAACCAACGTTCAACACAATCAATCTCGGCGCATCGCCAACTCCTTCGTCTCGAGGGTTTCTTCCGGTAAGCACCATGCTGCCTAGATCGCATCTTGCGATCTAGGCAGCATAAGCTTATGTACGTTGTTCATGCGTTGCTCGTGCTGAAGCCCTTTTGATGGCGAGCAACGTAGTTATCTTAGATGTGTTAGGGTTAGCATTGTTCTTCGTATCATATGCTGTCGTAGTGCAACCCTTATACATCTAGCCGCCCTTACACCTATCTTAGGTGTAGGGGCGGCACCCCGCTTGATCATTGTTTAGTAGATCCGATCCGTTACGGTTGCATCCTTGTTCTTCAAGGATTAGTTTAATATCCGCAATAGTTAGGCCTTACAAAGGGTTGGAGGATCCAGCGGCGTGTAGGGTGTAGTTTGCTAGCCCTAGACAGGATGTTCCGGGGATCAACCTCGTGTTGGTTTTTAGGCCCTGTCTAGGATCGGCTTACGATCACCGTACGCGAGCGCGAGGCCCAATCGTGAGTAGGATGATCCGATTATGCGGTGAAAACCCTAAATCATCGTAGATCGCTTTAGCTTTATCTTGATCAAGCGGGACCACCATATATTCGTACACCTCGTACGAATCATGGGTGGATCGGCTCTTTGAGCCGATTCACGGAGACAACTCGAGAGCCGATCGAGGCTCGTATTTAACGTTTACGTGTATGCCATGCGAGGAAACTAAGCGAGGCATCATCCAACACCTTCACGACCGGTATAGGTCGGGTGGCACGCCCTTGCGACAGCATCGGACGTGTGACCAGAAGGCTTTGCGGGCCGTCGCTCTGAGGGACTGGGGCCAGCCGCAGCCCTAGTTGTTCCCGACTCTACGGTGTTGCCAGTCGCTGCCCGCCGGTGGGTTTCTGACCGCAACAGAAACACAAACCCTAGCCTAGCTAGACCATAGCCAATATCGACGACTTTGTAATCTCATCATCAATACAAACTACAAGCATCACGTAGGGTTTCTCTTTTGGAGGCATGAGGCTGGGTAAAATCCTCGTTTTCCCTTGTGCCTTGTGTTTGTATGACGCCGAAGCCACCATCATGCCGCTTGCCTTAAACCCAAGTTCATCAAGTGTGGAGATTGTCGTGGTTACCCCACGTCACACCCCACCAAACCCTAGCCCCCCCCCCCCCACTAAAAACAATTGGGGCTTCAATGACGGTATGGGGCTGACATTTGAGAAATCCGTCAGCGAATGTCTTTTTCTGTGACGGTACCGCGTTTTCGGGTCACAGGTGGCGTTTTGGGCCGCTCGGCCCCAAAAATTAGTGACGGGCGAGCTCTAAACATCAACAATTGTGCAGAAATGAGCGTCACGGGAGGTGGGCGGCCCGAATTGCGGAGTCGGCAGGGGGTCGTCACAAGAACTGGGCTTTGGGCCGGTGGACACACCTGACCCACACTCTGCACGCTTCTGTTCACGTAATTTTCTGTCTTCCCGCACAACAGTCCAAGGCCTGTAGCACTGGGACCCATATACGTAAGGGAAGACATCCACTGTTTGCACACATGTACCTGACCTGCAGCACTCGGGCCCGCATGTCAGGTACCGACATGACCCCCCTGCGTGGCGCCGTCTGTTCCGACGGTCTCCCAGCATGCGAAGTGGACCAAGCCTATCAGTACGACCAACATGGGCTCCACATGTGAGTTGCCATGCCAAAATATTTTGGGCACGTGCGATCACAAGTGTATGCCTGCCTTCAATTCTAGACGCATGTCCCCGCAGGTCAGAGCTTGGTGGGTCTACATAATATGTCGGGCCTACGTGGCTCCTAGGTGCCAGTCTCGTCGGTCCCACATGGAGATGTGGCGTGGCCCTGCATGTTAGAGCCTGGTGGGGCCGCATGTGAGAGCTTCGTGGGCTCGGCATGTTAGAGCTTGGTGGGCCCATATGTCAGGCTTCGGTCGGCCAGCTAGGCCTACGTGGATCCCATGTGGCATTCCCATCGCACTCACATGGAGACGTGGGACACACCTGTCAGTTATGCATCCAGAAGTCTTTGGGCCAGATTGGGTGACTAAAGGCTCAAGGCCTATTTATTCAGGTTGAAGAAAGACACGCAGAGCAGCCCAGCTTATATCGTCTGTTGGACCGATTGGCCAGTTACGCTCCGAAGTGCCCTTAGCTATATTCGGGAGAATAAATGGGCCATGTACCAAGACCGACAAGACTCGCAGAGGAGTCAATCTTATATTCAAAGTCAGATACAAATGCCAAGGCCTATTCATGCAAATTTATATACTGGCCCAGTAGATTGCCCATAGCTCAGCCGCTCCAGTTCGGTGCTGAGTCTAGCCCAATTTTTTTGAGAAGTTAGCCCCAATTATATGTTCTACGACAAATGAAGGAGGACTTATATTTGGGGTTTCTGCCTTCTTGGGCTTAATATCCGAACAAACTGAACTTTCTGATAAATGCTATACAACGATTCTCAATACAAAAAACTGCAGAATGAGTTTTCAAGTTTATAATCCAACTAGTAATGCATCTACAAAAAAGTACGGAGTACTCCGTCCTACAGAATCAGTCTCCGAAAAGCTTCTAAGTAATTGTGAACACAAGGTGTACTCCCTCCGTCCCGGTGGATTGGGCTCACCTCCAAAATCTATTTGTCCCGGTTTAACCATGGATTAAGCCTCAACTACTATTCCGGTTTAACCTTCTCTCCTCTTCTTTGGCTAGTCAATGTGCGTGCGAGTATGCACTGGATGTCCTCCATCGGTTCCCATCCTCAAATCAATAGTTGCTCTAATGAATGTGGAGTATTAGGGACACGATTGGATGAAATATCTTGTGAGAAAAAGTTTAAGCGTCCAATCCACTGTTGCCTAGTCCCGATGAAACTACTATTGAGCCCAATCCACAGGGACGAAGGGAGTAAGTAACTTTAAAATTGCTATTAAAAAGGGTGTGGCTATTTCTCAGTCAAGAACTAACTTCGTTCTGTCATCAAATTTTAGTTGCAGCTCATGTTGCAACTGATAACTATCATGAATGACATAACAAATCTAACAGTGTAGGACTTGACTAAGCACAAACTTAATTCTCAGCTAGCTGAGAACTAGCAAATATTAACTAGATTCATATAAGTGGCGGACCACTTATAGAATTTTATAGTTACATGAGTCCTTCCTGGTAAAAGTATGACAAAGGGAACATCAAGTAAGATTAACAAGCTAATCAACAACCTCTAGCAAACATTTCTGGGTGCGTAGGTCATTGATCTTCTTACTCAAATCATCGTTAGAGTTCCTGACGCGAGTTAGCTTATCCTTTAAATCCAAAAGCGTCTTGCGCATCTCTCAGAGCGCTTCATGTAGGCATCCACAAGCTCGCTTTCCGCCAACATGGCGTCATCCATAGCCTGATTGAGCTTCCCATTTAGAGTTAGATTCTCTTTGCGGAGGTGTTCACACTCAAGGAGTAGCTCCTGCCTTTTGGCAACCACATCCTCGAAGCAAGCATTGCCCAGCTCCAAGCACACCAAGGTTTCCTTGTGGATTTTCTGCCACTGGGCCATCTCCCCACGCAACCTGTTGCATTTCCCTTGAAGATCTATCACAATATCCTCCAGTAGCTGCATAAACACCAAAAATACTGAGCGACGGGCTACATAATTACACAAAAAGTTAAGAGCATCCGGCAGCAATACTGGATTACTGACATCGTGCCTTCTGAGGCTGTGGGAGATCTCTTTCGATTGCGTTAGATCTCCCGCCGCCATCTCTCCGGCACGTCCTGGTGCGGGGGATGCCTTGCTCGTGTCGCTGAACCTTCAGAACATATGAGGGGAATCAAGATCTGATCAAGAAAGGAGGATGAAAAAGAATGCAACAATGTATTTTAGCTAGACTTACCCTGACATCCCGCTACGGCAACAGGCAAGATCCAACGCGGATGAAGACCATTCCTCGATGTGCGGAAGGCTATCACCCAACGCGGACGAGGTACGAGCTAGTAGGAGAACACATGAAGAAAACGAGCTCTTCCAGAGCTCTCTGCGGATGGGAGGTCACGCGAGGAAGATGAGAGTGGGGACTGGTGTGGTTAAAAGTTCGTCTACTATTTTCTACTCCCAAGAAGTAGATCTTGGCTGTCCATTTCCGACTAACGGATGAAAGTGAATAACTTATATGTGAAGAGTTCGGCCCACTAACGCACGGCGTAGAATACGAGGAAGGAGTATTAAATTATCAGGGGCGAACCTACTGATGTACTCAATTTTTTCAACTTTGCCAAAAGTTGCATGTGCCACGTTAATATAGTGAACTGACAATAACAAATAGCTATAAAAGAAGTGAGCCTAGCTCACTTGGTTAGGGAAGTAGATGTACAACCTAGCCACCCAGGTTCCGATCTCCAGGGACGCGAATTTTGGTTCTTATTATTTAAAAAAAATCACTGTAGGGGCTTCCCCTACCATATTCCTTTCAAAAAAAAGATAGCTATACCCTTCTCACTCTTATCCCCTCGAGCGCGTAAGAGTCGTTCGATTTGGTAGCCGGCGGGGCACGCCAATAAAGTAATAAGAAACATCTCTTGCAGATTGTGTAGACTTTCAGTTCTATAAACACAAGTGGGCGAATTTAGACAATATGTATATTTTTCAAGATTTCTAGATGTAGGGGATGTTGATATGTATAATTGAATTGCCTATCCCTTTCCATCAGTTCGACTTTTGGTTGCGTTGGCTAGTGCAAGATGCTTGACATATATAAAGAAATAAAACACTCTTTTTCTTATTTTACTTTAGGAAGAGTTTTAATGATATAGACTTTGCAATGGTTCCATTGACATGAACAACACATACTCAAGGTCGACCCCAATTTTTTCATTGCTCATCCTTCTCATTTACTCTTCCATACATTTTTTATTTTACTAAAACTTATAAAATCACTAATATGTAATAAGAAGTGAAGCTATTTAACAAGGATATAAAGGTGTGCTCAAATTAAAATTCACTTGAAGGCATATGGAGCACACCACAAAAGATTTGAAACCATTAACTTTTAAGTCTCACTCTCTTCCTATGCATTGACATTTTATATATGAATAAATAATAGCAACTAAATGGTAGCCAATGCATATAATTACCAGTAGCTTGCATTTTAAATAACATATAAATATAAATAGGGCTCTTATCTCTTCCTCTTTCATAAAATTTGCAAGCATCAAGAGTAAACTCAATAACATAGTTGTGAACAGAATCACCACATAAAGACAAATCATCTATTGAGTATATGGTGTAAGGGTATATTGCCCCTATGTGTGGTTTTGGTAATTAATGACAACCCCTATGGACTAATGTTTTCATTGAGTTTATATGAAGGAATATTCCATAGGTACTACTTGTACTCCATGTGTTGGATTCAAGTATGGATGCCATGAAGATAAAGATATACCTTGTGTATTGGCATCAAGATCATCGATTTGAAAATACATATGAGATATGATCAAGAAGAAGAAATGAAGATGGAGTTCTTATGTGGAACTCAATATTAGCCATGCTCTATCTTAAGTGAGTATGAGAAGATACAAGGTTGAGTTGGGCAAGTTCAAGATGAGCATCTTGAGTGGATCACATGCTTGAAGCTTGCCATCCATTTGGTGATAGTGGACATGTGAAGATGTGCATCAATGAAGCTTTCCCATCATTGTGTATGGGGGAGCATTTGTGAGTATACACGAAGCGACAATGATCAAGTGATGGGATGCGCAAGGCAAAGGTATAACCTTGATAGGTTTTCCTTTTACCGGTCTCAAGGTGGATGTTGGGAGACCGAATTATAGGATAGATAGCCGCACTATCAAGAGGGGCTTTCGGTTGGGTAACTTGATCACATCGTCTTAGGGAGCTCAATCCTTGCATGCGTTGCATATTCTTATTGCTTCTTGGTATTTCTCGGTGTGAGGTTCTTGAGCTTGTTGCTAGCTTTACAACAAGCTCAAGTTCATCGAAAACGGAGTTCACATGCATCTTCTATTGCGTTTTCGATGTTGGGTGATTTTATCGGTTATTCATGATATAAGGTTCTACCTTTTATATTCATGATAAAATCCCCTCCTACAGATTCTTGGGTTTTCACTTTCTATTAGATAGCATTCGTTGTTATCTTCCAAACAAAATTGGTTTCATGCGATTCGGAGTTCGGGAGCAATTGTTATTAGGGAAAAAGAGAAAAGGATAAAAAGAAAAGAAAAGAAAAAAAAAGGGAGGCGTGGCAGCCGGCCGGCCGCCCGGTCTGCCGGGCCGCGCGCCGGCCCATCCGGCCACAACCGGCCTGGTGGCTGGTGCCATCCGGGCTGCCTCCCGGGGTCTTTTGGCCCACGTCCGGCGGCTGGCCCGGTCACCGACCGGCCCGCCCGGCGCCAGCTCCGGCCGGACCAGCCTCCCCGCCGGATGGGCCTCAAAGCCACTGCGCGGCCCACCTTCCCCAGGCGCTGCCTTGCTTATCCGCCGCCTAGCGCAGCACGCGCCCCGCCCGGCTGCTGGGCCGGTCGGACCGGCTGGGCCCCCGGCTGCCTCAGCGCAGAATCCGGTCAGCCGGCCTGGCAGCCGACTGGGCTGCTTTTTGGAGTTTTTTTCTGCCCCTTTTTCTGTCTTTTTCCCCCAACAGTTATTTTTCCACTTGGGCTATAAATACCTTTCTTCCACCTTGAGCCCAACCAGTTCTTCCCATTCTCTCACCTCCATTGTTGCTATTTGAAGAACTTGCTCTCCCCCTTGATTCCTCCAACCATTCTTGCTCATATTTGAGGATTTGAGAGAGGAGATCTAGATCTACACTTCCACCAAACCGTTTCTTCTCTAAGTGAGGGAATCTCTCGGGATCTAGATCTTGGAGTCTTTGGTTGACTTACCCCTTGTTCTTCCTCTCCAATCTCATCCTAGCATTCGTTGCTTTGGTGGGATTTGAGTGTGAAGGACTTGAACACCTCCGTGTTCTTGCTTTGCATCATTGCATAGTGTTGAGCTCTCCACCACGATTTGTTCGAGTGAGAGACCGTGAGCTTGTTACTCTTGGAGGGTGACCTCCTAGTTGGCTTGGTTGGTGTCCCGGTGATCTCTTCGTGGAAGATTGTGAAGGGGCCCGGGCTTCTCCTTCGTGGAGCTTGTGAAGTGGTTGTGGAGCTTGCCATCTCCGGAGTGGAGGAAAAGCTAACCATAAGGAAAGGGCCATTATCCTTCGTGGGTGTGGTTCGGAGAATAGGGTGAGCCTTCGTGGCGCGGGGAATCCTTCGTGGGACCTCCACTCCTTCAAACGTGACGTACCTTGTTGCAAAGCAAGGGAACACGGGAATACATCCTCGTCTCCGCGTGCCTCGGTTATTTCTATACCCGAGCTCTCTTTCCTTGTGATAGCCATCGTGCTTGAAGTACATATATCTTGCTATCACTTGTGCTACATATATCTTGTGCCTATCTTGCTTAGCTCTAGTTGTCATTGTTACACTTAGTTGAGCTTAGCATATTTAGGGTTTGTGCTTGTAAACTAAACGATAGTTTAATTCCGCATTCTTACAAGACAAATCCGCAAGAGTTTGTAATTGCCTATTCACCCCCCCCCTCTAGGAGACATCTCAATCTTTCAATTGGTATCAGAGCAAGGTCTCTCCTTGTTTTAGGCTTCACCGCCTTGAGAGTAAAGATGTCGGCTAGTATAGTGCACAATGACACAATTATCTTTGTTGGCACAAATTATCATTTGTGGCGAAATTGCTTGCTTTTCAATCTTCGGACCTTGTGTCCAAACATTGAGCAATTTCTAGATGTAGGTTTTTCTCCTCCGATGGATCCTCAAAATCTATCTTTAGAGGACGAGAAAAACTTACATCTTGAAGCTCTAGTATCTAATGAGCTTTTATTCTCCTTGAGACCCGATTTTCGTAGGTTCTTGATATATATAAAGCGAAAATCATCTCATGAGATGTGGATCAAGCTTAAGGAAATGTTTGGTGGATCCACTTCTCAATTGGTCGGTGGTGACTCCGAGGAGCTCTCTTCCTCTTCACATCATGAAGAGCTCCAAGTTGCTTCCACCTCCGGTCGTGATGAGTTATCATCTTCTTCCACTTCACCAACGTGTAGCAAGACACGAGGTAATGATATGGTGAGTGGTGAGGAAAATTGCAATGTTGATATTGTGCTCAATAGTGATGATTCTTCATCTCTATCCCATTGCAATGCTTCCTCTTTGGACTTAAACACATCTAGCATTGAAAATAATCTACATGCTTGTGTTGATAGTCCTTGCATATCATGTGTAAATTGCTTACATAAATCCCATGATGATATGCTTGCCTTGTCTTGCTCTCATAATCAAAATGCTTCTATTTCCTCTAGTTGTTTGTTGACTAATAATGTAGAGGAAACCGAACACTCTATGGATCAAGACATGTTTTCAAATGAGGATTCAAGAATTTCTTCATCTTCATCCTCCGGTATGCACATGTGCCTTATGGCAAATGGATCAAAGGTATCTCCTACTTTGACTCCTAACACTTCCTCTAATGATGAGAGTGATGATGATGATAATGATGAAGAATATAATACCTTGGTGCATAATATGGCAATGGTATATGCTTCTCTTCATGGTAATAAAGAAGCTCGTGCTAATCTCGAACACTCTATGGATACCTTGAGTAAATATAGGGAAACCATAGTGGAGTTGGAGTCCCATGTTGAAAATGGGGAAATGAGATTCACTCTCCTCAAGCATGAGCTAAAAGATGAGAAGCATACAAATTTTATGCTTACACAAAAATTTGAATCCTATATGCATGAAAATGAGAAAACTATTGTTGATGATTGTGCTACTAACTCTAATTCTTGTGAAGCATCGACCTTAAAGGAGAATGTTGAGCTAAGGGCTCAACTTGAGTTGCTAACTAGCAATTATAGGGAATTGGAAGAAAGTCATAAAAAGCTCTCAAGCTCTCATGATGATCTTCTAATTTCCTATGATGGGCTAAAGTTAGCTCATGAGGAAAGTATCACTAAGGTAACATCGTGTGAGCCTCATATGGATGTTAGCACAATCTATACTACAAATGTTACATTGCCATGTGCTAGTCCTTGTAATCCATCTAGTCAAACTAGTGATACACCTTGTGTTGGATTACTCACTTTGCCTTGTTGCTCTAACAATGAAGCTTCTACTTCCTCTAGTACTTGTATTTCTACTAACCATGTAGAGGAAATAAAAGAGCTCGAGGCTCAAGTCCTTTCTTTGAAGAAAGACTTGGAAAAGCGTCATGAAGGGAAATCCGCACTTGACAAGATGCTAAGTGTGCAACAATCCCCCAATGACAAAAGTGGACTTGGATTCAACTCCAATAACAAGAACAAGTCCAAGAGCAAGAGCAACAAGAAGAAGGGCCAAGATAAAGTCAATGATCCGGCCAAGTTGGTTTGCTTCAAGTGCAAGGTTGAAGGGCATCATGTTAGATCATGCCCATTGAAGAAGAAGCACCTGGTGAGAAACAATAAGGGAAACGGCCACAAGGTCAAGGTCAAGCTCATGCTCGACCTCAAGTTGAAGATAGGCCACTTCCCAAGAAGAATCAAGATAATGTTCCCCAAGAGAGGAAATCAATAAAGAAGAGAAAGGGGAACACTTGCTACTTATGCCGTGAGAAGGGGCACTTTGCTTCTTCTTGCTTAGGTGGTACCTTATCTAACCCTATAATTGTTGATGATGATTATTCTCTAGGGAAGGATAAGGATGGCAATGTGTTTGCCAAGTTTGTTGGAACTCAAAGTGGTTTCAAGAAAAGAACCATTTGGGTTGCCAAGCCTATTGTGACTAATCTCTTAGAACCCAACTTGGTTGGGGACCAACAATCTCAAACTTGATCAATAGGTACAAATGGAGGTCATTGGAGACTTGGCTACTTCATGAAGAATTAAGGGATCTTCATATATTATATTTTTACCAAGCCAAGTCGTATGGATTATCATCTATATCTTATATCCAATGTTCCTCTTTGCGGTAACTTATACTTCAACTCTTCATGTTTATTGTAAGTTACTTGCCCCTTTGCATGTTTGGTTTTGTACCAAATATGTGTATGTATGTGTTGTGTCTTACTTGCCGATCTTGTGTATTCAAGTATGTTTGTTTGACTCATCATATACTTGTGTATTGTTTTGAGCCTAATGCATCTTGATGATATCTTATTTGGCTCTCTTTGAAGTGATTAATGGAACATCCCATTTTGGGGAGTGATATGCTTTGTGCATCTCTCTTCCTTTAAAATGTGTATACATGGGTACCACCACTTAGTATTGACTAGGAAAATACCCGTGCGTTGCTACGGTTTCTTTTTCATACTATTTTTAATTCATGTAGAAATTTACTATTGGAACCAAAAACCCAAAATTACTATTCAGGAATATTTGCTATTTTCAAGTTGGAACAACATTACCACTGTAGTCTCTCTGAATCTTGAATGTTTTCTGTTTCGACAACGTTTAGTTTGTATTTGGTTACTGAACCTTTAATTTAAAATCTTGCTAGAATTGCTAAAATATATTGTGAATTTAAAATTTACAATTTAGATAAATAACAGAAAATGTTTTTTCAACAAATTTCAGTAGCAATAGCTCTTCTACTTCAATAGCAGAGTAGCAACGTAACAGCTCAGCAGTAGAACAAAAGCAGGAAAACCGCTCATTTCAGTACCGACGGGAAAAAAAAGAAGGCCCTCTTATTTTCATTCGCCCTGCCGCTTCCTCTCCTACAAAGGCACATGCCCTGCCGTGAGAATCGAGTCCGCTGTGAAACTCACACCTCCGTGATCTATGGGCGGGGAGATCCCGAGCTGCCTACAACCGAGCGCACGCTTAGGGCATCTCCAACCGGGCGACCCAAATCGCGCTTGCGCGTTTGGATGGATCGAACCGGATGAAAACGCGGCCCAGCGCGCGGATCCATCCTTAAAACGGATGGCCGCGGCGTCCGGGACGACCCAAACCCGGCCCAAATCTGGTGTTTGTTTGCGTGGCCGCGGACGCCGAATGCTGGTCGCTCGCGTCCACCCCTTGTCCGCCCATGGCCCGCGTGTCATAGAAATAGAAAAAAAAGTTTCATTCAAAGGAACCATTACAATTTTTTTTAGCCTACTACTTCTATCCTAATAGGTACGGGGCCGGCGGCCTCGCCGGCTCGCCGTCGGGGCCGTGGATTTCACTCGACGCGGGCGGCCTGTACGCGTGAGGATTCCACTCCAACTTACGAGCTGGGTGGCGCGGCGGAGGACTTCATCCTCCTCCTTTCCGCTCGCGCGCCTCCTGAGGCGGCACCATCCGCTTCCCGCATAGCTCCAGTTCCTGCAGGGCGGCGCGTTCCACAGCGGTGCGCGCCGCTCGGGCGAGGGCATCTGGATGCGGCCGCTGTCCGCTCGGCCACCCAAACGGCCAAAACAGACGGCCCCCAAAGGGATTTGGGGCGCGCCGGACAAAAAAATCGTTCCAGCCGCGTCCCCCAAAGCCCATTTTTGTCCGGCGCCCCGAGCCCGTCCCCGTCCCACAGGGGACGCACCGGGGACGCCGGACACAACGAAAAGCGAGGCGGGGGAGTGGCGGGGCCGACTCGTCAGCGGCTCGGAAGCCTAAAACCCCGTCGCCTACCTTTGGTCAAGCGACGTTAATGGCGTCCCTGTCGACGCAGGGACGCGTGGCCCCGGCGTTATTGCGTGCAACCACCCGCTGCCGCCGCTGTTTAAAGACGCACTGCAGTTCCGTGCAATTTCTCTTTTAATCCCGCTACCACATTAGTTATTCGACCATACAATGATTTTGCTTCTTGTTGTGGCTTGTTGCAACCTAGAAAAATTAGGCATATAAACCGGTGGGACTCCTTATACGGAAGCGAGGTGGGACTAATCGAGACTTAATATATGTATTAAGGTGTTGAGCGATAATTTGTCCCGTGCTCTTTGCTAGTTAATTGGGCCGCCGGCACGGCCTAACGCACAGCGATGACAGTGAGATATCCCGTGAGCCTGATGGGTGCGCGACCAAACAAGCCATGGTCCGAACCGCGCCCGCGCCCCTGCAGACGCTCGTCGGAGCGCTCGACGGACGAAGCGGGGTGTCTCGAGGTTGTGCGGGCCTTGGCAGGGCGAAGCCCTCGTGGGCGGCCGGCGGCGTTGACCCGCGGCGAGCGACGCTGCTGCGTCGGGATGTGGCTGCGGCGAGTTCCGTGCGCTCACGCCCTTGCAGACGCTCGACGGCGTCGCGCGAGGCCTTGGCAGGGAGAAGCCCGCGTGGGCGGCGGGCGGCGTTGACCCGCGGCGAGGGACACGGCTGCGCCGGGATGTGGCCGCGGCGAGTTCCGTGCGCTAGCGCCCCGGCGTCGCGCTGCGTCTCGTGCGTGGTCGTGTGGAAACGGACGCGGTGGAGAGGAAGAGGAAAGTTAAATGTTTCCAGAGAGGTAAGGTTCTCCATCGTTATCCTGCGTCTGGTACAGAGATCCTCGCCGTGAGGCTTGAGCAAAATCTGAGGAATGTCCCCTTGCACCGGAGGATGTGGCTTAAGGGGAGAACCTTCCGGCCAGCGCTCTCTCTCTCCAGTAGTATGTATCTGGTCGAGTTTTTTCCCTAAAATCGGCCCAGGGCGCTCAGCTACTGGGAGAAAGGCGGCCGCTGCGACGAAGATCAGGGCGAGGAGAAGCGAGCTTTGGCAACCCGCGACGGCGAAGTGGAGCCCGCAGACGGCTGCATTAGTTTGTGGTCGGCTCTCCATCTCTCTAGCGCTTTGTCCCCAAAATCTTCGCTCTCTGGTTCGGCGGACCCGGGCCAGCAGTGGAGGCCGGAGATCGAGTTAATGGCGTCAGCTGTTAGGGAAATTGGAGGAGCGGGTGCCTACGATGGTGCACAGGGGAGCTGCGGGAACGGCAGCCTGGTCTGGCGACGCCTCGGGGACAGCGCGGGAGCAGATCCTAGTCGAGCGCAGCCGGCGGCGACCCGGTGAGAAAAAACAAAAGAAACACGAAATAGAGATGCAATGAACCGGTACCGTGGCACTTTGATGTATTATGCGATTTAGTGGGAGGGCAAAACCGTCCAAAAAATTGTTGGACGAAAATTTTGGCAGAAACCTTAGCCCCTTTATTATTAGGTATAGATATAGACTAGGAAAAATACCCGTGCGTTGCACCGGGAGAAACCGATACTGAAACGCTCTAGCGTTGAAACTTCTTCTCTTTGCCAGCATCATCAAGGGTGGTCAGGGTTTCTCATATTATTGATGAACATAACTATATCCAACAAGATTAGATTCCCTTCCTCTCGCTACACCGACTTGTAATACTTGAAACTGGTAATAATGGTGGGCAACATCCTTAATTTTTTATTGACAACATGTCATATGTACGTTTATAAATCACTACATCAAGGGAATCCAAATGACATGCATTACTTGACTAACCTGTATTTTATTATCACATAACAACAATTTTAGTGAACATGATGAGACTATCTGAATTTGTCACCATAGTTGGCAATGGTTCATATAGGACAGAAGGTGTGACATTGTATGATTTTTTCGGCAAACATGTTAGTGCATTGCTACGGGTCAATTTAGAATGTCTTTATGCCATGGAGAATTTCACTTCTTTCTTGAGCTATAAGCATAAAATTTTGCATTGAGGAAATTTAAAACCCAAAATCGGATTTCCTTCTCCCTATTGTAAATACCCTTCAAAAGGCATTTTTTTAAAAAATAAAACTACATGGGGCATCCCTAAAATGTTTAGAATGTCCATGGTACTATTTTGAATCTTCGGATAATTCAGATTCAGCAAACCTATTTTGGAAATAAAATCTTCTTTCCTCTATCTTACATAGTTTTTTTATTTGTGTAAGAAAAACACTCATATCATATCAGTTACCTGAAAATCAAGGGAAAGGATGAGAGCTTCACGGGAGGCCAATATCCGGGCATGTTTTTTTTATAAGAAAAGCCACCACGGCAACTTTATTGATTAGAAAATAAGCTTACATTGTTTGCCTAAGAGGCAATAATAAAATCAGGCAGATCCTCATGCCAAACAATTGACTCGGGTCCCTCCACTTTACAAGCCAACATATGGGCCACAATATTGTTTTCCCTAGGGCTATGAAAAAACTTAACACTGGTAAAATTACGAACTAAAAAGGAGCATTAATTCCTCGTAGATAGCTGCAGCACCTCCGTGAATTGCCTCCATTCCGCATTGTTTCAATTACATCCATACATTTTTGGTCAGTAATACCCTCCCGTACTACTAAATAACTGATGCCCACAAGAAAACTACCGCTTTTCTTTTTAGAGAATCTGAGCATTTTTTTCCAATACGAACTAACCCAAATAACGTCACGGGCTTCCCTTAGCAACATGACTTACGAAAAGAGAAAAGAACAAAAAAGGAAACCATCTCACCTCAGGACCTGCCGGTGCAGAGCCCAGTCCAGACTTGGACTCAACCTTGGCTTGGCCCAGCTAGCAACCGAGCTGACGGACACCACCACCCAAACGCTATCCGCTCACCTCCCCCTCGGTAGACTCCATTCCCCATCAGACCACCACCACACCGCCCTGCAGTCAGGCCTCGGCCCCTTCTCATTGCTCGTTTCCTCCTCTCTCTCTCTCACGCGACGACGCCCGACGCCGTCGGGCAGGGATCCATCATCGCTCGCGCCAGGATCTCCTCCTCCGAGGCTTTTTCCCAATCTCGTCATCCTTATGCCACCATCGTGCAATTTTCTCTATTCTGCTTCTTTAATTTCCTCCTTCCCCAAATTCTGCGGATCATGATCCTTTAATTCCATCCTTTAATCCCCCCAGCAGCGTTCGAGTCATGCGTTCCATCTTCGCTGATACTTATTATTCCAAATCAGCTTGTTATAACCCAGAAAATTTACGCATATAAATCGGTGGAATTCGTTTTACGTGAGCGAGGTGGGACTATTGATAGAAAATATCTGTTCATGAGCCAGCGCTGCAATATTTTGAGGAAAAAAGCCCAGTGGTGGCCTGTTCGAGATCTCGACCCATGGTGGCCGGGCGAGCGTGGTGCGTCGCGGGTGGAGTCTGCGGGAGAGAAAAAAAGACGAACCGTTTTTTCACTTTTTGGTGGCATTGTGTATAATATGTATTTTGGTGGGAGGGCAAAACGGTCTAGAAAAAAAGCGTTGACGGAACTTTTTGGCAGAAACCTTAGCTCCTTTATTATTAGGTATAGATATTGCAAGATTATCTAGTCACTATGTGGTGTGCCATACTCATGAGAAATTCAAATTCTAAATATCCATTAATCATCTCTAGTTGAATTTTAGTTGCCTCTTATTTAGAAGAAATGTTTTATCACATTATGGGGGAGTAATATGCTTTGTACATATCACAAGCCTAGAAAATGTGAACATATGAGGTTATGCCACTTAGAGTTGATGCTCTTAATTATCTTGCTCCTAGGTGGCATGTTTGCTCAAACAAGCTCCATTCCTAATAAAAATATTTTATTACTCATCTTGTGGGCTCTTGTTTGAATATGAAATTCTTGGTGCGGTTTTTCCTCAAATACATATCTCTATATCTTATTTGGGACACCGCTTGCTTCAAGTTATTCTAATCATTGCCGTGCGTGATTGTTTGACTAGTTGAAGCTATCAAGAATCTTCATCCATGCATAGTGCTTAATTCCATATACTTATCCTATGCCTTTTATTGTGAAGTTGATCCTTACTACCATTGTCATTTCACCACCGGAAATTATTTCCAATATACTCATTGTCTTTGAAAATTGATAACCTTGTATGTGGTTGAATTCATGGATCATCCTCACCTTGGATTGCTTCTTATTTACTTATTTTATTTCCAAGAAATACTTGTTGCTCCCATTTGTCTTCCTTGTCCCTTTGAAAAATCTTTTGATAAATTCTCTTAATTCATATCAAGTGTTTGTTTTGGAAGACAAACCTTTTCCTTACTGCATCGATTGCGGTCGGAAACCCACCGGCGGGCAGCGACCGGCAACACCGTAGAGCCGAGAACAACTAGGGCTGCGGCTGGCCCTGATCCCTCGGAGCGACGGCCCGCAAAGCCTTCCGGTCACACGTCCGATGCTCGTCGCAAGGGCGTGCCACCGACCTATACCCGGTCGGGAAGGTGTTGGATGATGCCTCGCTTAGTTTCCTCGCATGGCATACACGTAAACGTTAAATACGAGCCTCGATCGGCTCTCGAGTTGTCCCGTGAATCGGCTCAAAGAGCCGATCCACCCATGATTCGTACGAGGTGTACGAATATATGGTGGTCCTGCTTGATCAAGATAAAGCTAAAGCGATCTACGACGATTTAGGGTTTTCACCGCATAATATCCTACTCACGATTGAGCCTCGCGCTCGCGTACGGTGATCGTAAGCCGATCCTAGACAGGGCCTAAAAACCAACACGAAGTTGATCCCCGGAACATCCTGTCTAGGGCTAGCAAACTACACCCTACACGCCGCTGGATCCTCCAACCCTTTGTAGGGCCTAACTATTGCGGATATTAAACTAATCCTTGAAGAACAAGGAGCAACCGTAACGGATCGGATCTACTAAACAAAGATCAAGCGGGGTGCCGCCCCTACACCTAAGATAGGTGTAAGGGCGGCTAGATGTATAAGGGTTGCACTACGACAGCATATGATACGAAGAACAATGCTAACCCTAACACATCTAAGATAACTACGTTGCTCGCCATCAAAAGGGCTTCGAGCACGAGCAACGCATGAACAACGTAATAAGCTTATGTCGCCTAGATCGCAAGATGCGATCTAGGCAGACATGGTGCTTACCGGAAGAAACCCTCGAGACGAAGGAGTTGGCGATGCGCCGAGATTGATTGTGTTGAACGTTGGTTGTTGTTTATTTCATAAACCCTAGATACATATTTATAGTCCAAGGGACTTTCTAATGTGGGAATAATCCCAACCGTGCACGAGGCAAACTCTAACTAACCGACACGTAATCTAATATGTTACAAATACAAGTGCAAACTAGCCCAAGCTTGGTACACAAGGCCGATTCATGTATTTCTTCTATGTATATATCTTCAAGCCCATCTTGATCGCGGCCCACTTCTGATCCGGTCAAATTCTGGTGATAACACATGCCCCCTGGTTTTGGAAATGACATTTCCAAAATCATTATGCTTTCTTTCGTCGGGTCATGTCGTGGCGGAACGGAACCGCCGCAGAATCCTTCATCATGATGCCTTGCCCTTTCCACTTCTCCACGTGGCCTGCAAAATTTTTTCTGTTGGGCACCACCTCCTCGGAAACTGCTGTGGCATTGAATCTCCCTCATATCCCCTTTATTTAACCGTTCTACACAATTTGCTTCTTCATCCCCTTCGCATTAGCACCCAAAAAACCCTCCTGCGCCACCATGTCTTCTTCCTCCTCATCCTCCTCTGGTCTTTCCAATGGGTCCTCCTCCTCCCGCGAGACGCCGGAGGACATCCGTGCCCCAGAAGAATGGGACCAGGAGAGCCACGCCTCCTCCATCTGGTCCGAGGACGACAAGTCCTTGACCAGCGGGGATGAAGATCTCCAATTCCTCGCCGACGGGGAACTGGAGTCGGAAAGCGAAGATGACCGGTTCCCCTGGGACGGCTGCCCTCCTCTGAAGAAGAGGAGGAGGAAGACGACGACAACTCCCTCGAGGGCTACCCGCCAGCGAAACGCCTCCGCATGTGGTGGGACGATGACAACAGCGACGATGAAGAGGAGGATGAAGCTCCCGTAGAGGGTTACGGGAGCAGCGACGAGGAGCCCATCGGCAGTAGTGCCGATGAGAACTCCGAAGATGACGATGAGGGCAGCGATGGCCCGTAGATTAGGATCTACTAGTATAGGACTAGCAGTAGTAGATTGGTCAATAGACCCTTCTTTTGTTCTTCCTTCTTCGAGCAATCGGCTCTTTCTTTGTAAGAAATCCTGTCCATTAATGAAGAAGTTTCCCCAATTCGATTTTGCCGATTTCTTTTAAACTGTTTCTCAACGAGCCGATGGCAACGTATCGGTCTCTCATAATCCGCCCTTCATCTCTTCGACCATGGGGTGATTGCAATCTTGGTCAAAACTCAAAAAGCCGATGTCAGCGCATCAAGCCTTCATGATCTATCCTTTATTCTTTCGATCAATGAGTTTTGAGTTCCGCCGGATCACCACCCTTGTCGAAAATCGCGGCGCGAGACTAGCCGATGGCCACCCAATCGGCTTTCCAAAACAGAGCATCCACCAGACCAGCTGCCCCCCGAGTCTCAGTCAAGGCGAAACAGAGACGAGGGCACGCCATTCAGACAAATGGACCTGGGCTAGATCATGTCTGAGAGAACTATCATGCAGAGTCAGCCAAAGCTGATCACCCCTCCTCCATTGAAAGTCGATATTTGCAGATGATCACACAACGGCTCAGAAGTAGAACTCCTCTGACACAGAGCTGGAGATCCTTGTGTTTTACACATGCTACTGGTAGATCCCATACAATTTGTGCTAGAGTCGATGGCCGTGCATCGGCTTTGTCCCTCATATATATATTTACTTTTTTTTTACGGGCCGATTTTTTCTATCGGCCCCCAATATCTCACTGTACATGTATCGCACATGCTCATCTGATTAGGTGCCCCCCGAGCCGATTCTGCCAGGTAACTGCTGAAATCGGCTCTGTGATTAGCCAAGGCACTCCATGCGAACGTCGGCTTGATTAGGACCAGTGTGGATTTCTTCTAGCTCATTAGCCGACGTAACACTATTGCCCAATAGATTGGCATTGAACCCAGGCAGAATGGATGGTGCGGATAATTTTGGCCGATTGCTGGAATCGGCCTCCATGTTGCTTGCTCGATGAAGGTTTTCTGCAATGTTCCTTCATAAATCCTTGGGGGCCGATCCCTGGATCGGCATCGCCACATTCGTCCATCGATGTTTGCTTTTGTTACACGGTCAGGCCGGTGGATAAGACCAGCCTAACCCCGTTCTTTGTCACGTCGATGCGCTCGCAGTCGTCCAAATTGATGCCTGAGAGTGGCTCTTGGCATGATGTCTCCCAAACGTTCATTCCAGCCGTCGAAATCTCGGCTGAGTCATCTGCGTGGACGACTTCTACTTCATCTCCATCCCACTGTATTAGGCATTGGTGCATCG
Organism: Lolium rigidum; assembly: GCF_022539505.1. NCBI lineage: Eukaryota > Viridiplantae > Streptophyta > Magnoliopsida > Poales > Poaceae > Lolium > Lolium rigidum. The sequence goes on from NC_061512.1 coordinate 165,121,963, forward strand.
TGGATGGAATGCAACAATCGGCGTGGATCCAATCTCTCCCTAGTAGGACAGACATAGGAGCTCTTGCTTGTCGACAATAAAGAACGTCGTAGGGACAGTTTTCCTTCCTACGGTCGGATCCACACTCGGAACACCTTGTGCGTCGGATGCTTGGCCGTTGAAATCGCTCGGTGTTACATTGGTCTTGATCGGATCCGAGCTGGAGCGTCCCAACCGACGTAGCATGGAGTATGGCATAATGTTAATCGCCGCTCCGGTGTCCACCAACATCTTGTTGACGGGCTGCCCATTGATGTAACCTCGCAAGTACTGGGGCCTTCGGATGCTCGTAGCTTCTTTCTCGTGGCTTCTCAAAGATGACCGGCCGTGGGCCGCAGTCAAGTTGTGCCACAGGTGCTTCGTCTAATCCTGGAGCACTAAACTCCGTTGGAAGGATGAACACCATGTTTGTGCCAGCCGACGTTTCATCATCGGCTTTCCTTTGCTTGGGGCGCCACTCTTTTCTTTGTGGCCGACCTTCTTCGTCCGAGGTTCGCTGAATTTTGGCGGCCGGATCAGGCCGTGCCTTCCTCAACGTGTGCGAGTATAACCTTTCGGCTTCTTCCAACCCACGTAGACGCCTGAACCCTTCGTTTTTGGGAACGGCTGAGTCCATCGGGGCACCACCTTGGCCGGTGGTACCTGTCTTCTTCTTCTTCTCCTCGTCTTCCAAATCCTCAAGATCTTCCATCCGAGGGACTCAGCACGTTTGCTTCGAGGCGGGAGAGGCCCTAGGCGCTTGAACACAGACACGTTAGCTGCATCCTTCTTCTTCTGTTTGCATTCTGGGCAGTTGCCGATTGTTGGCAATCGGCTCATTCCTGAATCCCAGCAGTGTCTGAAGAAGGGGCAGTCCCAGTGCATATCCTCGTCGTCTTGTTCCCTGGACCTTTCCTTGGCGTGGCGCTCATATCGCTCCTCGTCGTGATCATGCCGACGACGTCTCCTGTCGTCCCTAGCCAGGCGATCTTTTTCATCATCGTCGTTGTGTCGCCGGCGTTGGTCGTATTGACCCACATACTTGTTGAGGAGGTGATCAGAGAGAGGTCGTTGATATCTTATGTTCTTCACTTCTCCCTCTGTGACGTGGCGCTTGCCGTCGTGGCGGAGCCGATCGCGTGGAGCGGCTTCCTCCGTGTCTTTGCTATGAGAGCAGCTGCCCTCATCTCCGTCCTTACCAGAGTGGTGCCCAGGTCCCACCATGTTGATATTGCACGATAAATCTGGCTAGCACCCTCCATGGTAAGTGTACTCCACCATATTAATGGCGGGGAAGGGGTGTGTGTCGACCTTCATGGCGTACTGGTTGAAAATTAGCCGCCCTTTTTCTATCGCCATTTGGATCTGCTGACACCACACCCTGTAGTCGTTCGTGGTGTGGGTGAACGTGTTATGCCACTTGCAGTATGGCTTTCCGTTCAGCTCCTGCACCGTGGGGATCTTGTGGCCTTCGGGTACCTTTATATGCTTCTCCGTGAGTAAGAGGTCGAAAATCTGCTCGGCTTTGGTCACGTCGAAGTCGAACCCTTTTGGAGGGCCTTGTGGCTTAACCCACTTGCAGGACACGGGGCCTGCCGCCCGAGTCCATTCAGCCACTGCTACCTCTCGATCTCCCGCAGCACCTTCATCCTCGTCGTGATCCACCAGGGCCACTGCACGCTTGAATTTGTCCTGGTAAACATCTGGGTGGCGCTGTTCATATGCTGACAGCTTCTGCACCATGTGCGCCAATGAAGGGTAGTCTGCTTGGGAGGCCACGTCCTTGATCGATGATGAGAGACCCACCACCGCCAACTCGATCGCTTCTTTTTCACTTACGTGAACCGAATAGCATCGGTTCCTCACGGTCCTGAAGCGGCTGGATGTATTCCGACACTCGTTTCCCCGCGCTTCGTCGTACTTGTGCTAGATCCGCAATGCCAGCCTCGGAAGCCTCGCGAGTGATACTCGCTCATGGAATTGCTCTTCCAACCGCTTCCAAGTCCGGATTGAGTTCGGTGGCAGCGATGTGTACCACCCGAAAGCCGATCTCCGTGAGGGACTGTGCGAAGAACCTCACACGCAGCTCGTCTGATGCTGAGATCGTGCCCAGCTGTGCCAAATATCGGCTCACATGCTCGATGGAGCTGGAACCATCTGATCCACTAAATTTTGTGAAGTCCGGGAGCCGATATTTGGGTGGTAGCGGGATCAATTCGTACTCGTTAGGGTACGGCTTGGTATAGCCGAACGTCTTCCTTTTCGGCATCATGCCGAACTGATCTTTCAGAATTGTACAAATCTGATCCGCGGTGATGGCTGAAGGTGTCGAACCCCGAAGATTCGCCGGGGTGGCATACTTAGCCAGCCATGCTTGCTTTTCCAGTTCCGAGCCAACTGCAGGAGCTGAGCTGCGGAGGTTTGTCGGAGTGGCGTACTTAGCTAACCACGTTTGCTTCTCAAGATCCGCTCCCGACGCTCCTCCTGGCGTCCGAGAGGCCCCTGTCTGTTGCGGTCTGGTTTGAGAGTGCCCAGTGCTGCGGTGCAGTACGTATGCGCACGTGTATCCGTGCGGGATCTCCTTGGGCGCCTCGGGTAGGAATTGGTAGTCACTAGGATCACCACCAATCTTGTAGACGACGTATGCCGATGAGTTCGGCACTTACGGGTGCTGCCAACGCGAACGGCGGCGATGGACGGGACTCGGAGTGGCATCTCTCCTTTGTAAGTCCCCGAGCTGGTCCCGTCGGAGAATGCCGATGGCTCATGATTTCTGGATCACACGCGAGCGACACGCTCCAAAGTGTTCACCAGGCTCTCAGAGTGGCGGTGCAGCGAATGAGCCACCATGAAGTTGATCTCCTTACGCAGCGACCTGGTGCGTTCTTCTGACGGGGCGGACAAGTCCACTCCATCGAGCGCGCCTTCAGGTGAGAAACCCTTCCATCTGATGCCATGGGAGCGGGTTCTGTGGAAAGAGCCGATGAGTTCGGCTTCGAGGACTGCCTTGATCTCGTCATGCTTCTTCTTGAGCTCGTCAGTCAGATCCTTGTACTTGACCGGAGTGCTTTCCGCCATCTCGGATGTAGATGGCGATGCGGTGGATGTCGAAGATTGTCCCACCGGGCATGCCAGAATGTGTTGCGGTCAGAAACCCACCGGCGGGCAGCGACTGGCAACACCGTAGAGCCGGGAACAACTAGGGCTGTGGGCTGGCCCTGGTCCCTCGGAGCGACGGCCCGCAAAGCCTTCCGGTCACACGTCCGATGCTCGTCGCAAGGGCGTGCCACCTGACCTATACCTGGTCGGGAAGGTGTTGGATGATGCCTCGCTTAGTTTTCTCGCATGGCATACACGTAAACGTTAAATACGAGCCTCGATCGGCTCTCGAGTTGTCCTGTGAATCGGCTCAAAGAGCCGATCCGTCGTGGTATCGTCACGGCATATGCCATAGGGTGGCTAATCGAAGGGGCTCCCGAGAGATCTCACGGCGGTATCCGGAAGCGGGTATGGGCACGAGCGACACGGCGACGTACCCAGGTTCGAGGCCCTCCGATGGAGGTAAAACCTCTACTCCTGCTAGAGTGTATAAGATATCACACAGTACAATGGTGCTCCTAGAGCTGTGTCCGGCTGCTCCTGGGAGGCTAAGGGAGACAATGGTCTCTCTCACAGGGCAGCGCTAAGGGTGGAATGAAGTGAGAATGATCGATCGTCCCCCGCACGAGGGGGGTAGCCCAGCTTATATAGGCGCTGGCACTTTACATATAAGTCCCTATAGTCTACCGGCCGGCTTGGCCGGCTCCGGCTTCCGCTCCTTCCCGAGGCGTTGACGTCATGGAGCCGTTGAGGCGTAGTGGCCTGTCCCGTCCGCCGAGGAGGTCAGCGGTATGGCGAGGAGGAGTCTCTGTCGCCATCATGCCCTGTAGCCGGTACGGATTGTCGTAGGCGATGATGGCCTGTCCGGCGCGTAGCACTGCTGCTCTACAGTGCCCCGCGCTTTACGGAAGATGAAGTCAGCGTGGACTTTGGGAACCCGGATTACCAACCCGGTCCCTTCCAGTGCAAGACTCGCCAGCCTCGAGTCGGTCTGAGGTACAGACCCCCAGTCGGATATGGCTTGTAGAAGCCGGCCCAGCCTACGAGCATTGGCGGCCGTAGCCGGGCCGACTAGGACCTAGAGCCGGCCGGCTTCCGGACCAGCCGGCCACGGCTCCAGCCGGCTGCTCCTCGGCCGGCCTTTGCCGCGAGCCGGCCGGTGGTCAGCCGGTTGCTCCGCGTCCATTGCCCTACCCGGGGTCTTCCCCCGACATTAGCCCCCGAAGCCGGCAAGGTCCTGCGTTTAGAAGGACCTAGGCAGGTTTTCCTCGGCTTCTTGAATGTACTTGGCGGCACTTGGAGGGGCCGACTGAGAATTTTCATTCAGCCGGCTGCGCCCTCATCCGGCTCGTTCTTGCCGGCTGCTTCTAGCCGGCCGCTATTTTCACTTGTGCAGCTTTTGCTTTCTCGCAAGTTTTGATGGCGTCTCCGCCTTGCTGATAACTTTTGGTCCGAGTTGAACTTTTTTGTCCGGCTCCGGCTCGCCGCGCGCCGGAGTCTCCGCCGCCTCGGGTCCTGCGCCCGACTTGACCGGCCTGACGCCAGGGCTCTGCCGCCGGTTCGTCTGGTCACATCAATGTCCCCTCCGGATCCGGTGCGGTTGTGGGCGACGTGGTGTGGCGGTTTCTGGTAACGGCAGCGGTCGTGGGAGGAGTTACGGCGCAGTAAATCCGGAGACGTGGCCCACGTCGGCCACTTGGAGGCCAACCGCCCGCCGCGGTCGGCTATAAATGCCGCGGGGGCGGTATCGAGGCGGCACTTGCCCCTTTCTTCCTCCTCGCGCTCCTGCCTCGCTCCTTCTCTCCACTCGAGCTCTTCGCTGCTCCGTTGCGGTTTTCTCCACCATTTCCCTGGCGAGCTTCGGTGAGCGGGCGTCCCGTCGTTCCTCCGCCGATCCGGCGCCGCAGCTTCGCCGATCCGGCGCCACGGGGCCGCGCGTATCGACGGCGCGCTCTTCTCCACCGCGATCTCCTCCGGCGAGGAGCGGCTCTTCTTCGCCCTTCCGCCTCTCCTGGACCTCCTCTTCTTCTTCGTCCTCGATGGCCCAGCCGAGCGGCTCCTGGAAGGGTTCCTACATGCGGGAGGACGACATCGCTCGGCTGGTGCGCCTCCGCCGCATCCCGGCGGGGGTAATCGCGAGGCCGCCGGGCGCGGAGAAGGAGCCTCGGCCGGAGCCCGGCGAACGCGTGGTCTTCGGCGCGCACCTCGACCGCGGATTGGGCTTGCCGGCTTCCAACTTCTTTCGCCGGTTCCTCGACCACTTCGGCCTGCAGCCGCACCACTTGCCGGCCAACGCCATGATCCTCCTCAGCTGCTACGTGGCCTTCATGGAAGGCTACGCCGGCTTGTGGCCGGATGTGGAGTTTTGGAGCCGGCTCTTCTACCTCAAGGCGCAGACGACCGAAGGCCGCCTGAGGACCTGCGGCGCGGCCTCCATCTATCCCCGTACGGGTACGCCCTTCCCGAAGATTCCGACTGTCGATTCTGCGAAGAATTGGCAGATGTCTTTCTTCTATGTGAGGAACGAGAGCCCGGCCTTCGACCGGCTCAACCTGCCGGAATACAACCCGGCTCCACCAGTCGGCCGGATCAAGCGGGGCTGCAACGCCAAGTCCTCGGACCCGGACGCGGAGGTGAACCTCCCGTGGGACTTCCGGGTGAGTGCGTCACGGGGGCCGGCCGAGTGCCGAGGACCTCCTCTGCACCTACATCTCGCGCCGGGTCATACCGCTCCAGTGGCGCGTCCACAAGATTGGCCACATGTCCGGCCGGCTTGACCCGACCCAGACGTCGAAGGCGGAACTCTCCCAGTCCCAGGTAGCTCGCCGGGTGAACAGCATCACCAAGGCCAACATGCCGGACAGCTGGGATTGGGGGCTGCTGCCCTACGACCGGGAGCAGCCGCCTGAACTGGTAAGTTTAACGTTTTTGCCGTCTTCCGGCTTGCGGCTGCGTGGCCGACTTGACATTTATCTTGTTGTTTCAGCTTTTCACCCGCCAAGGCATCGAGGATGGCGACTTGGCGACAAAGGTCTGGACGCCGGATCACGTCGACCCGGCTGACCCAGCCGGCGACCAAGCCGGCGACGACGATCTGCCGGAGGTGCAGGATCGGGGCGGCCGGGGGAGCACAACCCGCCGCCCTCGCTCGAGCATGAGCAGGAGCGAGGAGCGGGAGCAGCCGCAGGCGGAGCCGGCTGAATCCGGCACGGGGCCCATCCCGGCGGTGCTCTGCGCGCGGTGCCGCCTGCGGGCACGGCGACTTCCAAGCTGAAGGGGAAGAAGCGGGCCGGCGGCGGGTCTACGGCCGCCTCGGAGGCGAGGGCCAAGAAGCAGCGCCGGCTGGCGCCCAAGAAGATCCCGGAGAAAGCCGGGTGAGTTCTTTTTCCTCTGTTGTTTGATTCCTTTTCTTTCCTTCCTTTTTGTACTTATCTTTTCTTGCTTGTTCGACTAGGGCTCCCATTAAGTTCACCCAAGGAGGCGGCTCTAGGCAAGCTCCTCCCGTCGCGTCGCCGCTTCCGCGGCAGAGGAGGGAGCCGACCCCGCAACCTTCGGCACGCGCGCGCACGCCGCCGGCTGCCAACGTGCCGCCTGCGGCCACGCCGCCTTCTGCGGGGGCGTCTTCTGCGGCGCCTGGCGGCGGAGACCAGGGTCAGTCGGCGCGCCGGCCGACCATAGACGACATGTTCCCGCGCCGCGCCCCGTTTGTGGAGCAGGCGGCCGGAGCTGGCAGGGGCATGCCACCTGCGGCCGGACCTGGAGCTAGTGGGGCTGCGCCGCCTGCGACCGGAGTCGGCGGGCCCGCGCCCAACGTCGTGGTGCTGGAGAGCTCCCCGGAAGGAGCGCCTCAGGCGCCGGAGGCGACGGCTCCCACCGGGCCGACTGCTTCAACCGCGCCGCCTCCGGCTTCGGAGCCGACGAGGAGGGAGCCGACCGGGAAGGAGCCGGCGAGGAAGGAGCCAGCGCGCTCGAAGGACGCCGACTCCCGGGCGCTGGTGAGGATGAAGGGCCCGTCGGGCCCAACTGAGGGCCTTCATGTGGCCAAGGGGGCCCGGCTGCGCGCACGTGCCGTCCGCCTCGACTCCAGCCTTGGCTCGGCTGGCACCATGGAGGCCGCATGGCACCGAGCGGATTCTTGCGAGGTGTTCAGCCGGGAGGGACAGCTCGGTGCGGCGCCCATGAAGATGGTCTTCTCCGGCTTTCGGGCCAGCCTTAAGAACAAGGCCGCCGAGGCCCTTGCCCAGCCTAGCAACGCCGGAGGATGCCGACAAGGTAGGTGTCTTCTTGTTTTTACAATTCCGTCTATTATCCTGGTAGCCCTCCGAGGCATGGTCCGGCTGCTTGGAGCCGGTCCGGGTTTCGTCTGGATATCCGATTGTTTCTTTCGAGCGGTTGCGGAGCGACGCACCGTCTTGTACAACAAGGTGGTGACTAGCTACCACAAGGCCAAGATCGAGCGAGCCGGCTTGGCTCGCGAGCTGGAGGCTGTCAAGGGTGAGGCCTTCTTTCTTTTGACTTGCTCTTTCTGTTGAGTTTCTTTTTACTGACGGCTCATGTTTGCCGGCTTGCAGCTGAGGCCGCCCGGATCCCACAGCTGGAGTCGGACCTCCGAGTTGCCCGCGCTCAATGCGTCACGAGCGAGGAGGCGAACCGGGCCGCAGCCGCCAAGCTGAAGGTGGCCGACGGGGAGCCGAGCGGCTGCGCCGGCTGAGGCTAACCATCTCAAGGAGCTTGCCGCCCTCAAGAAGGACGGGGAGGAGAAGCTGGCGGAGCTGAGCGAGGCGGCTGGATGAGGTGGAGCGGCAGCGGCTTGCGCTTCGCGAAGAGGTGACCACCAAATCCAACGAGTGCGTCGGCCACCGCCAAGCGGTGGTTGGAGGAACTTAGCGGGCTCGACCGCGGCTTGGCGGGTGAGTCTTTTTGTCTTATGCCTTCCCCTTTGCCGGCTTTCGGCCGTCGGCTGCCGGCTTAGGTTGGCAGCCGGCGGCAGAAACTTGATTTTTTCGATATCTCCATCTTCGGGCTGGGGGCAGTCGGTTCTTGCCGGCTGCCACCAGGCTTTTTTCTTTAGAGCTTCGGAATCTCCATCTTCGGGCTGGGGGCAGTCGGTTCTTGCCGGCTGCCGCCAGGCTTACTTTAGAGCTTCGGAATCTCCATCTTCGGGTCGAGGCGATCGGTTCTTGCCGGCTGCCGCCAGGCTTACTTTAGAGCTTCGGAATCTCCATCTTCGGGCTGGGGGCAGTCGGTTCTTGCCGGCTGCCGCCAGACTTACTTTAGAGCTTCGGAATCTCCATCTTCGGGCTGGGGGCAGTCGGCTTTTGCCGGCTGCCGCCAGGCTTACTTTAGGACTTCGAAAATTTGCCTTTTTCAGCTTATTTCGGCTTTACAGC